>NC_043001.1:29050662-29085662 GCF_006345805.1 Octopus sinensis | reverse complement strand
ACACACTCATACACACACACATATATATGAAATTAATGCAGAGTGCAGTTTGCAATGTAATTGCCAAAAAGGAAAACTATAATTCTCACTGAATGTGAGGTGCACTGATCTGATTTGGGCCAGTGTTCGTCACTGGCTTTAACTCTAAATGCATACAAGAAACATATTTTTTAGAGTATTCTGTGATGTTGGGCTAACAGAACCAGTCCTTCATTAAGAACTAAATGACAGCACATTGCATTTGCTTGTAACCCATTATTTAGTTGCAATTAAGAAGATAAAAAAGAGTTACTATAAACTGGTACTCCATCGGTTATGACTACAAGGGTCCCATTTGACCCAATCAATGGAACAGCCTGCTCATGATAGTTATGTGCATGTGGCTGAGTACTCCACAGACACGCATATTCTTAGCATAGTTCTTAGGGAGATACAGCATGACACAGAATATATCAAGGCTGGCCCTTTAAATTACAAGTACAACACATTTTTGCCAGCTGAGTGATAACTAGAGCATTGTGAAATAAAGTATCTTACTCAAAGACACAGCATGCCACTGGGAATTGAACTCATAATCTTATGATTGTGAGCTGAATACCCTAACATTATTATTGTTAGCATTATTGTCCCACTGCCAAATTGCATCTCTTTATGCCCAAGCTAAGATATGCTTTTCATTCCTCACAAGATCTTAAAATAAGGACCAGGTGATACCACAGTCAATATAATCTAATAGAAATTAAAAGTGACACAGTATGGCTGCAGTCTAATGGCTAAAGTGGCTAAAAGATTATATCACTAAATTAGAAAATAAAGCTGTATTTACATACCTTTTCTACAAGCGCCAATTTTGCTAAAGGCATTTTCTTTTTTTCTGCTTTCTTTGCTGTTCTTGTGACTGTCTCTGGTTCAGCCTTTGGTTTGAAGAGCTTGATTAAGTCCGGTTTGGTGTCATCATTAAACATTTCAGTAACAACCAGCAATCCTGACTGTTCAAGCAATGGTGTTGGTATTGATTTGATGAATTCTTTTTTATTCTTATTCTGAAGAAAAATACCAATGAATAAATTAACTAACACATGGTTACATATCCCTTGAAAACATTACATCATCATCATCATCATCGTTTAACGTCCGCTTTCCATGCTAGCATGGGTTGGACGGTTCAACTGGGGTCTGGCAAGCCCGAAGGCTGCACGAGGCCAGTCAGATTTGGCAGTGTTTCTACAGCTTGATGCTCTTCCTAACGCCAACCACTCCGAGAGTGTAGTGGGTGATTTTATGTGCCACCAAACACAGGTGCCAGACGAGGCTGGCAGACATAGGTAAAGTAAATAATAAAATGTGAAACTGTGAGGCTTTAGCTTCAAACAAATGTTATTTTGTATGTATGATGGTTGCTGGAAATTTCCTGGCTTTAAAGGTTCTGTGAGAGGCCCAGTTGAACACCCAACCTTCTGAAAAACTGAAAGACCATCACAATAAGTGTGTGAATTTGAGAGGGGAATATGTTGAATAAAATCATAACTAACTGTAGCAAGCAAAGTTCCTTCCTGAGTCATGTAGACCCACACGAGCCGTTTTCCTGCTTTCCATGGCATATACATTCCCCATTTGAATGGGATGCTGATCCTTGCAGGATTATCCCTTTTTGTTAGCTGAGTAGATTGGAGCAACATAAAATGAAGTGTTTTGCTCAAGAACAAAATGTGTCGCCTAGTCCAGAGATTGAAATCACAATTTTGCAACCATGAAGCTAACACCTTAACCACTAAGCCATGCACCTGCACATAATTAATTGATCCTCCTATATTTTCTTTTACTCAAAGTTAGGAACTTTTCAGTACCCCCTTGTATGTATGTATGTATGTATGTATATATATATACTCTTTTACTCTTTTATTCTTTTGTTTCAGTCATTTGACTGCAGCCATGCTGGAGCACCGCCTTTAGTCGAGCAAATCGCCCCCAGGACTTATTCTTTGTAAGCCTAGTACTTATTCTATTGGTCTCTTTTGCCAAACTGCTAAGTTACAGGGACGTAAACAAACCAGCATCAGTTGTCAAGCGATGTTGAGGGTGGGCACAAAAACAGACACACACACACACACACACACACACACACACACACACACACACACACACACACATATATATATATATATATAAAAATTAGAAAAAAACACCTTTTATCAATTCAATAATGAAAAATTAAATTATACCTTCTAGAAAATTACATATTATAGAAAGATTAAATAATTTATATATATTATATTTTGTGAAATTTGATTTAGTATTTCTAAATTGAATTTTCCCCTGTAAGTTTGGAATAATATTCCCTCACATGGTGAGAATAATGCCATTGATGTTTCTCTTGAACCTTTAACCCTTTCATTACTGTATTTATTTTGAGATGCTCGGTGTTTCTTTCAATTACTTTAAATATAACAAAGAATTTAGTAAAATAACCTAGTTATCAATCAGCTAGTGTTAGGAACATAAATTGTGACTAAGGTTTGATGGAAGATTTTAATTCAAAACTTACGAAAACAAGACATTTGTACTCAGAGCCAGAGTTGGTAATGAAAGGGTTTAAGTTAACAAATGTAGTCATGAGCAGGATAGAGGTAATTTGAAAGGGCCAACATCTTAACCCTTTAGTATTTAAACCAGCCATATCCGGCCAAAATAACTAATCTGTTTTATGTTCAAACTGACCAGATCCAGGCCCTCACACCTACCCTACAATGTTATTCTACATTAAGTAATTACACCATCAAGATCTTGAAGATATGAGATAATGCATGATTAATTCAAATCAATGTGAATCAATAAGCATTATGTTTGATAGAATAATCTGAACACTAAAGGGTTAAGAAGGAAGGATTAAGTGTTGTGTGTAAGTGCAGGGCCTAAGTGAACACAAGCATGATGACAAGAGGAGAGATGAGCAGGTTGGAAATATTAGAGGGGAGTTGGTATGAGCCCAATTAGCTCTGAGAATCGAAAGACAATAATAATAGAAAAGGCAAAAAAAAAACGACAATATATCTGTGGGAGAGAGACTGAAGCATGTTTGTGAGTGTCATTATGTTACTTAGTCATGTGGCCTTTTTCTGGATGTTGTCAGTCGAGGATATCTGTGCATGCAGCAACAGTGCCATCCCAGTTGGGAGAGCAATATTCCAATATAACTTGAACTTTGCAGAGAGTCAGTAGTTGTGTCAACTAATCCTGAAGAGAAGGGCTAGTCATAGGGATGCAATGTGTATTTTTGCCAGCAGAGGTCCTTAGAGATAGCGAAACCTAATAACTATGTAGAACGACCAGGTGAAAAGGAGTGGTGACGAATGATAGACTCCTTTAAACACCGCACGGTCGCCTTACTATAAAAGCCAAAATATGGATAAATGCATATGAGTGGCGCAGGAGTGGCTGTGTGGTAAGTAGGTTGCTAACCAACCACATGGTTTCGGGTTCAGTCCCACTGCGTGGCATCTTGGGCAAGTGTCTTCTGCTATAGGCCCGAGCCGACCAATGCCTTGTGAGTGGATTTGGTAGACGGAAACTGAAAGAAGCCTGTCGTATATATGTATGTATATATATATATATATATATATATATATATATATATATGTGTGTATGTGTGTATGTGTTTGTGTGGCTGTGTTTGTCCCCCTAGCATTACTTGACAACCGATGCTGGTGTGTTTACGTCCCCGTCACTTAGCGGTTCGGCATAAGAGACCGATAGAATAAGTACTGGGCTTACAAAGAATAAGTCCCGGGGTCGATCTCCTCGACTAAAGGCAGTGCTCCAGCATGGCCGCAGTCAAATGACTGAAACAAGTAAAAGAGAGAGTAAGAGAGTGTGTGTCCACAGGATGCTCTGTGGTTAGAGGTTAGTCCTTAGAAGGGCTAGAAGCAAAGATGCACGATTCAATGAATTGCTGTGTTTTATAGCAAATTAGGAGGCTCCAGAAGAGAATTTAGAAGACTGCGTCACGGGACCTTATCAGAAGGCTGCAAATGATTGGGTTGCACATTGGCGCGGAATAAAGAAAGAGACAAACTGCACCAAAACCAACCAATCAGAGTAGTGGACACAACAGGGCCCAAGTGGCCAAAGGTTAACTGTTATCTGCTACGTCCGTATTTGTGTTATATATGTCAGAGAGAGAGAGAGGATTTCACTAAGGTACGCTACAACTGGAACAATTGTGAGGCCTCTAGCTGAGATTCTTGATGTGGATAGTGTTTGTGTTTAATTGCTATTGAAAGAGATAAAATTGGCACATTTTCACTGGAAAGCACTTTCTAGGCCTCTGTTCATGGCTTAAACAACAACAACTGTGGCAACACTTAAACAGCAAAGTATCTGCCCAATACTCAGTTGTTTCTATCAGTGAAGCTAAGTAAATATTATAAAGACATTTACCCCAATGTTTTTCATTGCTCCTGCCAGTATGGTCTGGGCCTGAAAAATATTAAAAATCATTAATACGAATGAATACAGTTTTTACTTGGTGCAACTTCTGACCAACTTCTTAACAATTTTTTTTTTTTTAATATTTCTCAGAAGAGAAGATTTAATCGTACGGATGAAGTCAGTGAATTTTATTATCAGTACATATTTTTTTCATTAATACTCTAAGTGATGTAAAACAAGAGCGACTTCAGTTCAGGTTTGGATTCAATAATATTAAATGTAAAAGCGATACATTTAATTCTAGAGAGAATGATAATTATGTTTAACCCTCTTAAGGAAGTAACTGAGGATCATGTTTTTCATAATACAAGTGTGAGTCTCCTGAGATGGGGTTACTGTTGAAGATAGAAAGTGTATGGACAAATTGCCAAGCTTAATAAACAGAGATGGCTTTTAAACATTTTAAAGATTTATCCAACACTTTGGTAATGATAGAAGAATTATACGAATGGAAAAATACTCCTCTTAGGAGTTCACACACTTCTCCAGGTATAACATTTCTGGAAAAACCTCTGGAATGATGAATACCTATTTCTTTATTACCCACAAGGGACTAAACACAGAGGGGGAAAACAAGGACAGACGTAGGTATTAAGTCGATTACATCGACCCCAGTGCGTAACTGGTACTTAATTTATCGACCCCGAAAGGATGAAATGCAAAGTCGACCTCAGTGGAATTTGAACTCACAATGTAACGCAGAAGAAATACCGCTAAGCATTTCGCCCAGCGTGCTAACGTTTCTGCCAGCTCGCCACCTTTGATGAATAACTCTGGAATGTGACAGCACTGCTGTCACTTTTCTCATATTTTCTTCTCGTGATACAAATTGCCTTTTGCCCATGACATCATTGGCTGCTGAATCTTCAGGATGGCTTGAGGGTGAGTATCACTAAGCTTTTGGCAAAACCTCATGCAATATCTCTGCTTGGCATGTTCAGTGAAAACCAAAATTTGACAAGTGCACATTACACATTTGTACCCTGGGTGTAACAGCCAGGGAGTGGTGTGGCCTACTGGCACAAAAATTTTCACATATGCACAGGCAGGGTGGCTTCAATTCCCACCAAAAGGATTTCGTCCACACAGAATTAGTTTTGGTTGAAAATAATAAAGTCAGATATGTTTTTTAATGCAACTTGTATCTATAAGTGTGTGTGTGTGTTGTTTTTTCATTTGCAAGATATGTATCAAATTATTTTAAGCTCTAAGATTTATTTTATATTTCTTATATAAGGCAAGTTTTCAAAACTTAGGCAGGTTATACTTTCCAGTAGAATTTTGGTCTGAAATTAATAAAGTAGAATTACCTCTGATTCAGAATCAACAGAACTGACGGTAGACAAAAATTCTTCATCTATTTTAGTTTTTTTCAAAAATGCACTTCTCTTGTTCACTTTGGCAGCCAATTTTAGTACACGAGCTTTATCTTTGGTTAGATACTCATTCAGAATTATATCATTTTCCAACAGAAAATTAATGGCTTTTTTTGTGGCCTTATGAAAAAGTATCTGCAAAAATAAAAGAAATATTGAAGATATGTTAATTCTTTTCATTTCATTCCTCTTATTTAAGTGTTTTGGGAATTATGGAGATCGTGCTTTTCTTAGCTTTCATGTTATTATGCAAAAATCTTAGAGAAGCTATGAAGCTTTTGTGATAAGATTTAACCCTTTTATTACTGTATTTATTTTGACATGCTCTGTGTTTCTTTCAATTACTTTAAATATCACAAAGAATTTAGTAAAATAACTCAGTTATCATACAGCTAGTGTTAGGAACATAAATTGTGACTAAGGTTTGGTGGATGATTTTAATTCAAAACTTATGAAAACAAAATATTTGTACTCAGAGTCAGAGCCGGTTTCAGTCAGGTTGGTAATGAAAGGATTAAAACTAAAATACGAACACTGTCAGCTATTTAGTCAATTTGATATTGTTTGTTTTGATTGTTTATCTTATCTGCATTTAGTCATCAGTTGTTGAGGGTGAAAAAATTATGGTTACTACTCCTTGACCATGGAGTAGTGAATAAATAGTCTTTTGTTGATTTAAAGACCAAGTGTTTAGAACAATTAAAATATATAAATGAGCAGACTGAATCTTTTGAATGGTGAAAGAAGAAAGAGCAATATGTGTGTGTGTGTGTCTGTGTGTGTGTGCGTGTGATTACTCTTTTATTTGTTTCAGTCATTTGACTGTGGCCATGCTGGAGCACCGCCTTTAGTCGAGCAAATCGACCCCAGGACTTATTCTTTGTAAGACTATATACATATATATATATATATATATATATATATATATTGTTATATTTTGGAATGGTCATATTGCCAGTTTAGCCAATAAAAACACACGCACTATATAATTGGTGTTATTTTGCTTCAGTGTTATTTATTTTTTACATTAATCTTAATCTTATTTCGGCCAGAGTTCTTTCGTCACACCCCTGTGACCGCATCAGTGGTCCTTTGTTTTCTTCTTTCTTATTTGACCATTCCAAAATATAACAATATCTGTTTCAACACACGACTTCACATAAAAAATCTTGCACAACAAATATTTAAATATATATATATAATATATATATATATACAAGAAGCTTCTTTCAGTTTCTGTCTACCAGAAACTGAAAGAAGAAAAGAAAGTAAGTGAAAGAATATTCTTACAGTTTCTTTCTGTGATGCTGGAGATCTTCTAAAAATCCAGAACGTTCTCATAAATTCTATATCTGGTTCTTTTCTCAGACTTGCATCAGAAAATGGCTAAGGAAACAGATTAATTAACGAGTTAATCAGTTGTTAAATAAGATCTGGAAAAACAAAAGAAACTAAAAGAAAAATTCAAAGACTTAAAAATTAAACAAATTAAAATGAAGCAACTAACCATTAATGACACTTTTTGACTCCCTACATAAATGCCAGTTTCAAATTTTGGCACAAGGCCAGCAATTTCAGAGGAGGCAGAAAGTTGATTGCATCAATGCCAGTGCTCAGCTGGTACTTATTCGAGCCCAAAAAGATGAAAGCAAAGTAGGCTTTCATGGAACTTGAACTCCGAACATGTAGACAGATGAAATGCCACTAAGTATTTTGCTTGGCATACTAACAATTTTGCCAGTTTGCCACCTCAATTCTGGGAAGAGGGTATTTTCAAGTTAAAGGAAAAATGGAGATGCATTGTGCAACAAAATGGTTCATATTTGGTTGATTAAAAATGTAATGGCAAGTATTTATTGACCCTTTTCTTTCCTTTAAAAATCGGTAGGAACTTTCCGGACATCCTAATATATTCATTATTCGATACTAACACAAGGAAGATATTTTTTCCTATTGTTATTAAATTTGAACATTTTAAATCTTTTACAGAACGACAGAAAGATTTATCCAGAGAAACCTTTTCCTCAAAACATAAGAATTAACACTAGAATATTTAATGCAGAAAGTCAAAACTTTTTAATCAACTCAAATTATACTTTAGTAGTTTATCTTTTACTTGTTTCAGTCATTGGACTGCGACCATGCTGTGGCACAACTTTGAAGTGTTTAGTTGAACAAATTGATCCCAGTATTTATGGTTTTAAGAGTAGCACTTATTCTAATAATAATAATAATAATGATAATAATAATAATAATGATGACGATGATAATAATAATAATAATAATAATAATAATAATGATGATGATGATGATGATGATGATGATGAAGATGATGATAATAATAATAATAATAATAATAATAATAACCAAGAAAAGAGGGAGAAGAGGATGAAAGGTAAAATTGACACTGCTGGAATTTGAACTCAGAATATATAAATAGATGAAATGTTGTGATACCCGTGCCGGTGACACATTGGGCCTCACAGTGGAAATGACGAAAGACCGAGACCTCTGAGATATACTGTGACTGCGAAGACCTAACAAATGAAGTGAGTTCATGGTCCGCAGGATGGCCTGCTGTGCTAACTTTGGATCGTAGAGTGACCCGTTGTGCTTGAGGAGACCTATTGAGTCAAGTACCATGCCAGTGGCATGTAAAAAGCACCATCTGAATGTGGCTGATGCCAGCGCTGCCTGACTGGCGTCTGTGTTGGTGACACGTAAAAAGCACCAACCGATCTTGGCCATTTGCCAGCCTCCTTTGTACCCTGTGCCGGTGGCACGTAAAAAGCACCACTACACTCACGGAGTGGTTGGTGTTAGGAAGGGAATCCAGCCATAGAAACACTGCCAGATCAGACTGGGACCTGGTGCAGCCTCCTGGCTTCCCAGACTCCTATTTCTTTACTACCCATAAGGGGCTAAACACAGAGAGGACAAACAAGGACAGACAAACGGATTAAGTTGATTATATCGACTCCAGTGCGTAACTGGTACTTATTTAATCGACCCCAAAAGAATGAAAGGCAAAGTCGACCTCGGCGGAATTTGAACTCAGAACGTAACAGCAGGCGAAATACCGCTAAGCATTTCGCCCAGTGTACTAACGGTTCTGCCAGCTAGTCAGACTCCTGTCGAACCGTCCAACCCATGCTAGCATGGAAAACAAACGTTAAACGATGATGATGATGTTGCTTAGATTCCTAATGATTCTACCAATGTTACAAGGTTTCCTACGTCCAGTTTACTAGAATCTTACCACACTCTATACAGATGATAGGGTAAAAGTATGATTGAAAATCACTTTTATGTACCAGAAGACTATTGCAATTGTTTTCTGTTTATATGAGTTAGACATAGGAAGTTCCAGTGCTTATGACCATCGAAGGCTTTCTTAAACTATTACTAGTAAACTGCAAGTAAAAGATAGACAAGAGGGGAACTGAGGTAGTTTGGGGAAAGATGCTTGAAACAATGAATTCTGGCAAATCATCATTATCATCATCATCATCGTCTGCTTTCCATGCTGGCATGGGTTGGACAGTCTGAATGAGGACTGGCAAGCCAGTAGGCTGCACCAGGCTCCAGTCTGATTTGGCAAGGTTTCTACAGCTGGATGCCCTTCCTGACACCAACCACTCCAAGAGTGTACTGGGTACTTTTTACTTGCCGCCAGCTAGTCAGGGGGCACTGGCATCGACCACATTTGCATGGTGCTTTTTATGTGCCACCGGCACAGGAGCCAGTCAGGGGGCTGGCACATGGCCAGTGATTTCAGGGGTGTAATTTGATTACATTTATTCCAGGACTCAACTGATACTAATTCTATTGACCCCAAAAGAATGATAGGCAAAGTTGGCCCGGGCAAAATTTGAACTCAGAATATAAAGATGGGCAAAATGCCACAAAGCATTTTGCCCTGCATGCTAATGATTCTGCCAGCTTAACACCTTAGCTTAATGAGTAAAATCAAATTTTGGCACAGGGCCAGCAATTTCAGAGAAAGGAGATAAGTCAATTACATTGACCCCTAGTGCTAAAATGGTACTTATTTCATCGATCTTAAAAGGATCAAAGGCAAAGTTGACCTCAGTAGAATTTGAACACAGAGAATGTAAAAACTGATAAAATGCCACTAAGCAGTTTTCTCAGTATGCTAACAATTCTACCAGCTCGACACCTTAGCTTAACGAATTAGCTTAGAAAAGACAAGAGGGACAATTTCAGAATTTTAAACCAATTAAAATCAATTCAAAATAGGATGGAGTCAGGAGTGATTTGATGTTTGGCAGTAATGTGCTAATTCTGGACATGTTTTCATCATATAACTCATCAACAAAAACCCAATCTAAATATAAGTATTACTATCACAGCTGAATCATCATCATCATCATCATCATCATCATCATTGCTTAACGTCTGTTTTCCATGCTGGCATGGGTTGGATGGTTTGGCTCCAAATCAGATTGGAGCCTGGTGCAGCGGGCAGCTCTTCAGACTGAGGTCTTGAGAGCCGGCCGCTGCACCAAGCTCCAATCTGATTTGGCAATGTTTCTACAGCCGGTTGCCCTTCCTCATGCCAACCATTCTGAGAGTGTAGTGAGTGCTTTTTATGTGCCATCAGCACAGGATCCATTCAGGCGAGCCTGGTATCAATCATGTTTGGATAGTGCTTTTTACATGCCACCGGCACAGAAGCTAGTGAGGCAGACTTGGCATTGACTGCGTTCAGATGGTGCTTTTTACATGCCACTGGCACAGGAGCCAGTCAGGGGACACTGGCCACAGCTATAATTTCCATTCACGAAGTATGCTGTGCGTGGGAAGACCCGGCAGGACAAGGTGAGACCATAACCAGTGGCCTCTACCTGGGATGTAGCCAGCCCACTTATGCATACCTTTCTTTCTTGTGACACAAACCCTACTTGTGAAGACCTGTTGAGGCAAGTGAAAATCAAAATCGAAATCGATCAACATCAATGGAAATTGTAGCTGTGATACCAGTGCCAGTGGCACATAAAAGAACCATCCGAACGTGGCTGTTGCCAGCGCTGCTCCAACTGGCCTCCATGCCGGTGGCACGTAAAAAGCACCATCCGATTGTAGTCGTTTGCCAGACTCGTCTGGTACCTGTGCAGGTGGCACATAAAAAGCACCCACTACACTCACGGAGTGGTTGGCATTAGGAAGGGCATCCAGCTGTAGAAACACTGCCAGATCAGACTGGGCCTGGCACAGCCTACTGGCTCCCCAGACCCCAGTTGAACCGTCCAACCCATGCTAGCATGGAAAACGGACGTTAAACGATGATGATGATGATGATGATGATGAATTTCATGAGAAAAATATAACAGAAAATGTATTAAATTCTGAAATTACTTACAAAATCAGCTTTGACAATAAGTCTTTCTTTGCTGCTTCCACCTCCAGAAATCATTGGATTGGGTTTGTCATCAGCATCTACATCATTTGTTTTGTCATCAGCATCTCCTACATCATTTGTTTTGTCATCATTTTTCGGTTGATCTCCTTGCATACCATCATCACCACCAACATCCTTGACTTCTGTTTTATTATCCCTTTTTTCTTCTTCAACCACATTAGTATTACTACCATTATTTTTACCGTCATCAACACTGCTATCATCCTTACTGTCACTTTTAGTATCATTTTTACTATCATCGCCACTACCATCATCCTTATTGTCAGTTGTATCCTTACTATCATCAGTGTCTCCCACATTTTTATCATCATCGCCACTACCACCATCCTGCTTATCTTCTATGTCAGGTTTATCTCTTCCTTAAAATATATGTATATAAATATATATATATATATTAGAATGTATTACATGATATGTTTTTAAATGGAATCAGATTTAATCAGAATATGCAAATGCTTGATTATGTTTAATTACCTTTTACCAATGTAAATTTTAAATTAGATAATTAAGTATCTTTTTTATCTTTTATCTTTTTATATATTAAATGTATATATACATTTAATACACACACACATACACACACATATAAATAAATATACATATATATTTTCCTCTGTCTTCCCTTCTCTGGAACTTTCCTTCTCCTATGTTTCTGACCAAGAGCTCCGCTTGAAATGTTAAACCCTCCTTCTTTCCTTCTTTCCTGAGTGTCCAATAATACTATATTTGTTCCACGTCCTCATGCTGTTGTGTTTTTTTTGTGCTTTCTTGTTTGGATTAACTCTCTCTCTCTCTCTCTCTCTATATATATATATATATAGAGAGAGAGAGAGATACATACATACATACATACATACATACATACATACATACATACATACATACATGCATGGAAAATGATAAAAGATAAAAGAAAGTGAAAGATGGGACTGAAGCAGGAAGGCAGAGAATAAAAGGGAAACAAAGAGTTTGAAAAGGGGTTTAGGTAATGAAAAGAAAGGCGTTTTAGACAAAAAATGTGAAAGAAAATCCTGATAACCTAGGGTTCACGTAATTTTGATAGTTACCTTCAAAATTGGTCATGTTTTTCAAAATGCCTGCTAAATTATTCACCACTCTACTGACTATATTGGAATTTCTACTCAACCAACTTGTCTGTTTTTCTAGGGAACATGGTTCACCGGTTACAAATCTTTCAACAGCTTTTCTAGAAGCATAAGATACAAAATAATAATAAATGAATAAATTATTCATAAGAATCATTCTTCAAACACATTATTTAAATGTGACAATTGTTGTTTTGTAAATTTATCGACAGGTTTTCTAAAAAGTAATTGCATAAGATACAAAATAGTAACAATTTCAAATTTTGGCACAAGGCCTTCAATATCAGTGAAGTGGGTAAATTGGTTGCATCGACCTCAGTGCTTGACTGGTACTTATTTTATCAATACTGAAAGGATGAAAGGCAAAGCGGATCTTGGCAGAATTTGAACTCAGAACGTAATGACAAGAAATGCTGCCAAGCATTTTGCTTGGTGTGTTAATGGTTCTGCCAGCTCGCTGTCGTTAAATACAAAATAATAACAAGAAGAAATAAATTCTTTTATTCTTTTATTTGTTTCAGTCATTTGACTGTGGCAGTGCTGGAGGATCACCTGTTAGTCGAAGAAATCAACCCCAGGACTTGTTCTTTCTTTTATAGAACCACTAAGTTACGGGGATGTAAACACACCAACATCAGTTGTCGAGCGATGGTTGGGGAGCAAACACAGACACATAAACATATATCCTCCTCCTCATCATCATCACCATCACCATCACCACCACCACCACCACCACCACCACCACAACCACCACCACCACCATTACCACCACCATTACCACCACCACCACTACCACCATCATCATCATCATCGTCGTCATCATCATCATCATCATTGTTTAACGTCCATTTTCCATGCTGGCATAGGTTGGATGGTTTGACTGAGGACTGGCAAGCCAGAAGGCTGCGCCAGGCTCCAATCTGATCTGGCAAGGTTTCTGCAGCTGGATGCCTTTCCTAATGTCAACCACTCCAAGAGTGTAGAGGGCCAGTCAGGGCCAGTCAGGCAGTACCACAATCTAATGGTACTTTTTATATGCCACTAGCACAAGAGCCAGTCAGGTAACACTGGCAACAACCACGCTCAAATGGTGCTTTTTACATGTCACCAGCATGGGAGCTAGTCAGACGGCACTGGCATCTATATATATATATATTTATATAATATAATATATATATATATATATATATATATATATATATATATATGTGTATGTGTATGTATATCCTCTCTCTATATAAACGGCAGTTGTCTGTGCGTTTTTTTCTGTGTGTCTGTTTTCTCGTACCCTCACTCTGACCACGGCTTTCAACCGATTCTGATGAAACTTGACACACACATAGCCCAATGTCATAATTCAAAACTAACGCACCGAAAATTTTAAAAGTTCCCCCAGTTCTGAAAAAATCGATAAATTCGACATGGGGTCGAGAATCAGAAACCCAAACCCAGACCGTCTAGGGGACGCAACTCCACCTTTTTAACTCTCAAAAAAATTTACCATCATTTTTTTTCCATTTTTTTGCTATTTTTTGGCTATAACTCTCTAAAAATGCTTTATAGTTATTTCCCTTACAAACCTGAGCAACGCCGGGCGATACTGCTAGTATATGCTATAGTCCAATGCTATAGTAGGAGACACTTGCCCCAAGGTGCTGTGGGACTGAACCCAGAACCATATGGTTGGCAAGCAAACTACTTACCACACAAATAATTTATAAGAATGATTATTCAACAAATTGGTTATTTAAATGCAACAATTGTTTTTTGTCCAGAGTAATAATGCTTAGTGACATTTCACTTGTCTTTACGCTCAGAGTTCAAATTTCACTGAGGTCAGCTTTGCTTTTCATCCTTTCAAGATCTATAAGATAAATACCAGTTTAGTACTGGGACTGATGTAATCAACTAGCCCTCTTCAACCAAATTTCAGGTCTTGTGCCTATAGTAGAAAGGCTTATCATTATTATATATTATTATTATTATTATTATTATTATTATTATTATCATTATTATTATTATTATTTATTAATTATTATTATTATTATATTATCATTATTATTATTATCATTATCATTATCATTCTTCTTCTTCTCTTATTATTATTATTCAGTAGCTTTATTTTTATAGCGTGCTTTCACTTCACTACCGAGGCAGCTCTGTGTGCCTTGGGTATGTGCTGTGTGATTTGTTGTGATGCTCTGATGGTTAATGTATGGAAAGTGTTCTGCGTAGGATGTGTGCAGTGCCTAGTAGTGCAATTTTCTCTATGTTATATGTGTTTGTAAGTCCTGGTGTTTTTGTTATGTATTTGTCTGAATATTTCTTTATCATGCCTAATGCACCTACTATGATAGGAATTGTTTCTGTTTTCAGATTCCACATTCTTCTTCTTCTTCTTATTATTATTATTGTTATTATTATTATTATTATTATTATTATATTATTATTATTATTATTATTATTGAGTGAGAGAGCAGTGCATGCCATCAAAATGACACTGGGGTTAAATATACAAATACCCATCATGACAATCCACCTGATAAGGGTACACCAGCTACATGCATTACAACCATATGTGTGTGACACGGTGATCTCATATCAAGATAAACAGCACATGACCTTGCAGGTGGGGCCCAGTTAGAATTTTCTTCTAGTTGAGTAACCCACCCCACTCAAAAGGTCCCTGAATAAGGGTTGTTTAAGGATGTTGAACGAAAGGTGAATTATCCAAACCTCTAAGAATTCCTTTCAGCACACAGCTATGATGCTCCCCCACTACTTCTGCTCATGATCAGAGATACACATATCGTCAGCCACTAAGGGACATGGTCAACTGGTTAGGGTCAAACAACTAACAAGTAAATCTGTGGTATTAAGCAGAATATTTGCGGTAGCCCATCTTTTATACCAAGACAAAACAATGTACATGATAACACTTCCAATCAGTTAAGATCAGAAGCCATGAGAGCCACTGTCTGGTACTACATCAGGACATTTTATTATTATTGTTGTTGTTGATGGTGGCGGCGGCGTCATCATCATCATCATCATCATCATCATCATCATCATCAAGACAGCAAGTTGGCAGAATCATTAGCACACCAAACTAAGTGCTTA
Source organism: Octopus sinensis (assembly GCF_006345805.1). NCBI lineage: Eukaryota > Metazoa > Mollusca > Cephalopoda > Octopoda > Octopodidae > Octopus > Octopus sinensis. Next base: position 29,070,129 of record NC_043001.1, on the reverse strand, counting down.
GTAGCATTTCTTCCATCTTTACATTCTGAATTAAAATTCTGCTGAGGTTGACTTTGCCTATCTTCCATTCAGGGTCAATTTAATAAATGGCATTTGGGCACCGGGATTGATGTAATTGACTAGACCCCCTTTCCTAAAATTTCAGGGCAAATATTCTGAGATTGAATATAAACATTCAAAAACAATAATGATGGTTTCAGACTTTGGCACATAACCAGCAATTGTAGGGGGAGTGAGAAAATAGTTAGTGTTTATTTCTAGGTCTACCTTGATCAAGTAGATTTATGATCAAAGATATTCCAGTTTTGATGATCTTGTCTTTTATTAATTTTCTTTTTATGACATAGTATATCTATGACCACAATATACAATTATTTGTAATTATTTGCCCCTTTTTTTAAACAATACGGTATGATCAGAGGAATATTGGACTGCTATTTCTAGCAGATTGATTGATCAAGTATAAGGCTCCTGTTGTCTTTATAAAAAATAATTTATGAAGCTCTCATTGAATACTATTGATTTCACAGTAAGTTTTTATATATATATATATATATATATATTATATAGAAGGCATTACTATACATAAATGCCACATGCTAGAAGGGACTCTTAAAGTCAAAAGTACCAAAATAAATAAACACATTGTATTGAATGCCGAGGAATGCAACTCTTGAAGCAAACCTTTTAAAAACAGAATTCAGCTGCAAATCCTATGATTTCATGATTAGTGCAGAAATGCACTTTTTAATCGTCAGTGCAAGTATAATTCAAGATAATCTTGAATGCATTCCCTCGCATTCAATACAATGTGTTTATTTATTTTGGTAGTTTTGACTTTAAGAGTCCCTTCTGGTGTGTGGCATTTATGTATAGTAATGCCCTCCATATAATATAAATAAATATATTTAAGAGAAAATTTGATGGGTTTTTTTTTCTCTTATGAGGTTTTTCAAGCTAACCACTTGATAAATTCTTATAAAGATTTTATCCTATTTTTAAATTGTATATATATATATATATATATATATATATATATATATATATATATATATATATAATTTTTGAAATGTTAGAAAAACAAAATAAATAAGCAAACAATAAACAATGTCTTACTTGATGCTTTCTGGCATTATTCTGATATTGGTAATATCAATTTCAAGGTTACAGGCAAGAAAACTCAGTAGTATATGTTTGGCAGATGTATTTATAGAAATGTCTGATAACTTCAATTCTTTTAGCCATTTCTCAAGAGTGGCATTGATAGCACTGGCCTGCACAAAAAAAAAATTACATTTAATTAACTGAAAGAATAGAAAATCTTTGAGAGGTTAATAAGTTTGAAGTTAGATACCTTTTATCACAGAAAATTCCTGAGGGTCAGCTGAAAAGTTTATAGGCTGACCAAGATATTCTCAAGGAATGCGACCAAATGAGGTTTATTTTTTAACATAGTCTTCCTTGCAGTGTTGCATATTGGATTCATCATCATCATCATCATCGTTTAACATCCGTTTTCCATGCTAGCATGGGTTGGACGGTTCAACTGGGGTCTGGGAAGCCAGAAGGCTGCGCCAGGCCCAGTCTTATCTGGCAGTGTTTCTACAGCTGGATGCCCTTCCTAACGCCAACCACTCCGTGAGTGTAGTGGGTGCTTTTTACGTGCCACCTGCACTGGTGCCAGACGAGGCTGGCAAACGGCCACGATCGGATGGTGCTTTTTACGTGCCACCGGCACAGAGGCCAGTCGGGGGGAGGCCATACGTTAGACTGTTAAATAACATAGTATAGGTCAAAACAATTTTATATTATTTAAACTTTGTTCTCTGAAGATTTCAATAGCATAGATATGTGGTTAAAGAGATTGCTTTGGAACCTAATGGTTTGTGGTTCAATCTCATTGAGGGACAACTTGGACAAGTGTCTTTTACTATAACTCCAGGCCAACCAATGTCTTATGAGTATATTTGGCAGGCGGAAACTGAGTGAAAGCCAGTCATATATGTCTCTGGTGCACCAGACTAGGGCCTGGTGCAGCCTTCGTGGCTTACCAGACCCGGTCGAACTGTCCAACCCATGCTAGCATGGAAAACGGACGTTAAATGATGATGATGATATGTGTGTGTGTGTGTATGGCTTGTCAGCCAGTGATGGTTAGTTTACATTCCCTTAACTTAGTGGTTTGGCAAAAGATGGCCATAGAATAAGTATCATGTAAATAAGTACTGGGTTTTTTTAAACTAAAACCCTTCAAGGTAGTGCTTCAGCATGGCAGCAGTCCAATGATTGAAACAAGTAAAAGATGGAAGATAAATCATTTGTAAATCATTTAGATATTCAAAGTTTTATTCTTTAATTCAGATTTACCCAGATTAAGCAGATTTATAACCAATAGTATTTCAGTCATGACAGTTCTGTAACTTTTCTCACGTATAGTGTAATTCAGACCACATTTATCCAAAGTGCCCTTTTTGTTAAAAGAAGCAATAGTGTGTGAATTGAGAGAGATTTAGCTACTACATTTTGCAGATTAAGCAACCATGTAGTGACTACTCACATTAAGAGGTGAAAATTAAAATTGTACTTCAGTGCTACTCTAGTTTCATCATCATCATCATCATTTAATATCCGCTTTCCATGCTAGCATGGGTTGGACGATTTGACTGAGGACTATTAAACCAGATAGCTGCACCAGACTCCAATCTGATCTGGCAGAGTTTCTACAGCTGGATGCCCTTTCTAATGCCAACCACTCCAAGAGTGTAGTGGGTGTTTTTATGAGCCACCAGCACGAGGGCCAGTCAGTCAGTACTGGCAATGGCCACACTCAAATGGTGCTTTTTATGTGCCACCTGCACAGGAGCCAGTCCAGCAGCACTGGCAATGACCTCGCTCAAATGTTTTTTCATATGCCTCCAGCACAAGTGCCAGTAAGGCGACGCGGGTAACGATCACGCTCAAATGGTGCTTTTTACGTGCCACCGGCACAGAACCCAGTTTGTTGCTCTGGCAACGATCACGTACTCTTAGCGCTCCACTAACATGGGTGCCAGTCATCGAATTTGATTTCAAGTTATATAATGAACATTATTCATCATCATCGTCATCATAAATATCTAATATCCATTTTCCATATGGCATGGATCGGATGGCTTTACAGGAACTGGCAAGATCAGAGGCCACATCAGGTTCCATTGTCCATTTCAGCTTGGTTTCAGCATGTGAGTAATACACTTATTCTCTAAAGCTTTAAGCTGTTTATGTTTGTAAACACGGCTGACCTCAAAATGCTGAACCTTACAGAGGAGACAACAGAAGATCAAGATATGGAGGCACATTGTTGTACTCGAGACGACTCACCTACCACAACAGAACTGAGATCCTGAAACCAAGGTGCCATGTAAAAAGCACTGGTGTTGGTGCCATGAAAAAGGCACTAATGCTGGTACTGTGTAAAAAGTAATGGTGCTGGTGCCATGTAAAGTGGTTGGTGTTAGGAAGGGCATCCAGCTGTAGAAAGCAAGCCAAAACAGACTATGGAACTTGGTATGGTCCCTTGCATTGAAGGTAGAAGATCCTACTTTAAAGGAGATTAGAGATTTGTACTTCTTTAAAATTAATAAATGCCTCTCCCCCAAAAGTTTCAAACTCCTGGAATGCATCTTATGCATGTGTGTACAGGTTTGTATGCTTGTATATAGATAGATAGATAGATAGATAGATAGATAGATAGATAGATAGATAAATAGATAGATAAATAGATAGATAGATAGATAGACAGAAAGATAGATAGATAGAGAGATAGATAGATAGATAGATAGATAGATAGATAGACAGAAAGATAGATAGATAGATAGATAGATAGATAGATAGATAGATAGATAGATAGATAGATAGAAAGATAGATAGATAGATAGATAGATAGATAGATAGATAGATAGATAGATAGATAGATAGATAGATAGATAATAGATAGATAAATAGATAGATAGATAGATAGATAGATAGATAGATAGATAGATAGAAGATAGATAGATAGAGATAGATAGATAGATAGATAGATAGATAGATAATAGATAGATAGATAGATAGGATAGATAGATAGATAGATAAATAGATAGATAGATAGAAGATAGATAATAGATAGATAAATAGATAGATAGATAGATAGATCGATAGATAGATAGATAAATAGATAGATAGATAGATAGACAGAAAGATAGATAGATAGAGAGATAGATAGATAGATTAGATAGATAGATAGATAGATAGATAGATAGATAGAAAGATAGATAGATAGATAGATAGATAGATAGATAGATAGATAGATAGATAGATAGATAGATAGATAGATATGTGTGTGTGTGTATCACACAAATAACACGAATAAGATTATAGGGCAAAGAGGAGGTGCATTAGTAATTTCTTAATTGCAGTCAAACCAATATGCAAATTAGTACAAACTTGTCTGTTAATCATAGCTATTTATATATCAGTATAAGTAATTCATTCTTGGTAATATGGAGCGTAAAGTTAAAAAAACTCTCAGAAGGTATTACCAAAGTAAAAATCTGGAGAAAATTTAGTGCTTGTGCTATACTGCTGAGAACTTGGTGTGTATTGTCTGAGTTTTAATTCCCAATATGATATAGGTTTTAAACACAGGCATTAAAAATGAATATTATTATTATTATGACAATGGTCGTTTAAAAAGAGCGAAATAATGAGTGTGTGTGTTTCTGTAAGAAAGAGAGGTAAAGAAGAAAAAGAATGATATAAAGAAATGGAGAGTGAAATGAAGGAGATGATGAGTTTTGTAATACTCAGCATGGTTAAATTATGTTCAGTCACTTTAATAATTGCAGATTGTAGTTTTTACTTACATTTGCAAGAGGAAGGCTGGAAATAGTCTCATATAATTTCCATGTTTTTAACAGTTCTGAAACATTGAATTGCCCTGAAGAAGTAAATATTTGAAAATCATGCATAATTCCTTCATAGTTTTAAATAAAACTTTGGAGTTGATGAGAAATGACTATATTATGAAGTGGTAGACAGGTAGACATGATAGCAAATTGGACTAAAAATTTAACATCATTTAAATTTGTTTCTTTATAGTCTTATAATAATTTATAATCTTGTCAAGGTGAATTTTTCTATTCATTCTCCTCATCATTATCATCGTTTAATGTCTGCTTTCCATGCTAGCATGGGTTGGACGATTTGACTGAGGGCTGGCAAACCAGATGGCTGCACCAGGCTCCAATCTTGATCTGGCAGAGTTTCTACAGCTGGATGCCCTTTCTAATGCCAACCACTCCGAGAGTGTAGTGGGTGCTTTTACGTTCCACCGGCATGGGGGCCAGTCAGGCGGTACTGGCAACGACCTCGCTTGAATCTTTTTACACATGCCACCGGCACAGGTGCCGGTAAGGCAATGCTGGTAATGATCACACTCGAATGGTGCCTTTTATGTGCCACCGGCACGGAGGCCAGTTAGCCGCTCTAGCAACGATCATGCTCAGATTGTGCTCTTAGCACCCTACTAGCATGGGGCTCAAGTGCTAGTAAGGTGACGCTGGTAATGCTCACGCTCGAATGGTGCCTTTTATGTGCCACTGGCACAGAAGCCGGTTGAATTTTGAAAGAAAGCATCAACTATTACTTCTCAACTAATTCAATTAACTACAACCAAAATCATCCCTACTTTAGCAAATGTGTTACCTTGTATATGGCTAGCAACTGAAATGAGGATGATTATGAAGAAGACAACATGAGGATAATGATGGAAATTATGAAGCTGGCTGACTTACCAAACATAGTTTTCATGGAGTGTAAGTAATTGATGGCCATATCGGCAATTTTTATGGAAGTAGAATTCATGATTTTTTCTAAACCGTTAAGGGGTTTGATACAGTTGTCAGTCACATGTTTCATCCTTCCAATTGCACTGAGTGTTCTAATTAAAAAAAGAGAGAAGAAAATAAAGCATAAAACATGCAATGCTACTATTGCTGTTGTATCCCTTAACTATTTGTAAAAAATGTAAATAGTCACTAACATATATTTCTTTACTGCCCACAAGGGGCTAAACATAGAGGGGACAAATAAGGACAGACAAAGGGATTAAGTGCGAAACTGGTACTTATTTATCGACCCCAAAAGAATGAAAGGCAAAGTCGACCTTGGTGGAATTTGAACTCAGAACGTAACAACAGACGAAATACTAATTTCTTTACTACCCACAAGGGGCCAAACATAGAGGGACAAACAAGGACAGACAAAGGAATTAAGTCGATTACGTCGACCCCAGTGCATAACTGGTACTTAATTTATCGACCCCGAAAGGATGAAAGGCAAAGTCGACCTCGGCGGAATTTGAACTCAGAACGTAACAACAGACGAAATACGGCTATGCATTTCGCCCGGCGTGCTAACGTTTCTGCCAGCTTGCCTTAAATAGTCACTAACATAGAGTATCTATGATAAGAACCCTTAACTATCAACCAGTTTGAATAAACTAACAGTAAGTAGGTACTATCAGACAGTACAGTTTACCTTTAAATTTAATGATACTAAAACCAATTCAAACTCAATCTGGATAACCGACTCATTCATCTACAAACATGGTTTTGTGAACTCTAAAACAACAAAACCAGACTTTCTATATAAAGAATGCTTCAACTTGAATTTGGCACCTCTGAATTTTAATACACCTTTTTACACAGTTACTTCCATGCTTGAATGAACCCTAAACAATAACAGAATTCGTTCAAAGAAAATCTTACAATAAGATTTCTGACAACCCACCACCTATAAACACTTACTTTCTTATTCTCTTTCCCTTCCTACATATACTTCCTTAACATACCTACATAATACCTAATTTTCCTCTTACATAACTCAACCTACTAAAAAAAAAACAAAAAAAAACTTATCAAAGAGTGGCGTAGGAGTGGCTGTGTGGTAAGTAGCTTGCTTACAAACCACATGGTTCCAGGTACAGTCACCCTGCGTGGCACCTCAGGCAAGTGTCTTCTACTATAGCCTCGGGCCGAGCAAAGCCTTGTGAGTGGATTTGGTAGACGGAAACTGAAAGAAGCCCATCGCATATATATGTGTATATATATATATATATATATATAAATATGTGTGTGTGTGTATTTTTGTGTGTCTGTGTTTATCCCCCCACCATCGCTTGACAACTGATGCTGGTGTGCTTACGTCCCTGAAACTTAGCAGTTCAGCAAAAGAGACCGATAGAATAAGTACTAGGATTACAAAGAATAAATCCTGGGGTGATGTGCTCGACTAAAGGCGGTGCTCCAGCATGGCCACAGAGGTGGTACAAGGTTACCCAGCAGAGAGAGAAAGAGAGAGAGAGAGAGAGAGAGAGAAAGAGAGAGAGAGAGATCAGGAGTGAAGACAGAAATAGGTGCACTGCTGCAAAGGAAATACATGGTTACCCAACCTAAGGGGAGTGCAGGAGAGAGAGAGAGAGAGAGAGAGAGAGAGAGAGAGAGAGAGAGGAGAGAGAGAGAGACAGCAGGATAGAAGTGGTGGAAAAATGTTGGGCATACTCATAAGAGATGGGGATCAGAATATAAATAGGATGGTTGAGTAAAGGAAGCGAGAGATATAGATGGTGGCAAGTGCCAGGGCATACTCTTGAAGTTCGAATGTCATAATATAAGTGGCAGAATATCATGAAGGAAGTGTGATTAAAGAGTGTGGTGTGTGGGAGAGTCAGTGACGAAAACCTGGATATATATAGACAGGAGGCTACCAGATAGCAATGATACAGAGGAACAGGGCTGTGAGAAACAGGGCCATGAGGGCAGGATTGGGGAGTGAGAGATAGGCATAGTGTATGAAGGAGGAAATGTGAGGAAGAGAAGAGATGTAGATTGGTTGTAGAGGTAGGGTGAGTGAAATGTTTTCTTGTTACATGTGGGTGGAACACACAGGTTAGGGGCTTGCAGATAGCAATGATACAGTGAGACAGGGTGCGTGGGTGGAACACACTGGTCATGGGCTAGTGGAGAGCAATGATACAGAGGCACAGGCCAAGAAAACAGAATTGGGGAGTGGTAAGCATAGTGCAAGTAGCCAAAATGTGAGGAATGTAGAGACATAGTTTGGTTTGTTTGTGAGAAGTTTTTTTAACCCTTTCGTTACCAACCCGGCTGAAACCAGCTCTGGCTCTGTAGTACAAATGTCTTGCTTTCAAAAGTTTTGAATTAAAATCTTCCACCAACATTTAGTGACAATTTATGTTCCTAACACTAGCTTAATGATAAGTTATTTTACTAAATTCTTTGTTATATTTAAAATAATTGAAAGAAACACAGAACATCTCAAAATAAATAAAGTTATTTTACTAAATTCTTTGTTATATTTAAAGTAAATGAAAGAAACGCAGAGCATCTCTAAATAAAAACAGTAACGAAAGGGTTAAGTGTGAGTGGGACACACAGAATGTAATGAAAATTCGTACTTCAGGCGACTTTCATCAAGCTTTTCTAAACATGATGAAATTTCCATAAGAGCCATTAATTCTGGTGAGCGACTGTCATTCTTCATAGTGTTTAATAACATCTTCAGCAGTGCATTAATCTGGAAAAATCGACATTATATATTACTAAACAATAAATGTTGATCTTAGTAGTCTTTCATTCAACACTTGCAATTAACTGATAATTTAAATTTATGATAAAAGTGAGTTGGATTATTTTTAGTATTTTCGAGAAATAACCACAAAGATGAAAGTTACAGAGAGGGTCATAGCCTGATTAATCATGAAGAGGGTTAGACTAAATGAGATGCAGTTCGGTTTTGTGCCAGGGAGAAGCATCACTGATGCTGTATTTTTGGTAAGGTAGTTTCAGGAAAAGTACAAAACCAAAGATTATGTTTTTGTTCTAAAATAAGTTGAAAGGTAAGCTACTATAAATTGGCATGAACTTTCTGGACAACCCAATACATACCACTGGCACGGGTGCTAGTTATGTGACACTAGCATCATCCATGACTACAATTTCTCTTGGTTTGATGGGTCTCCTCAAACACAGTAAATTGCCAAAGGCCTTGGTCACTGATCATTGCCTCTGTGATACCCAAAGTTCAAAGGTCAGTACTTAGCTTGTTGACTTGGACAAAGTATTTGACAGGGTCCTCTAATCCCTTATCTGGTGGTCAATGTGGAAACTAGGGATAGATGAGTGACTGATGAGAACTGTACATGCCATGCACAGGGATGCTACTAATAAGGTGAGGGTTGACAATGAGTACACCGAAGAATTCAGGGTATAAGTAGGGGTTCACCAAGGATTGGTGCTCAGCTCCCTCTTGTTCATCATAGTCCTCCAGGCAATAGTAGAGGAATTTAAGACAGGCTACCCCTGGGACCTCCTCTACATTGATGACCTTGTTCATATAACTGAATCACTATCAGAACTAGAGAAGTTTCAGGTAAGGAAGTGAGGTCTAGAATCGAAGAGCCTTAGAGTTAACCTTGCAAAAACCAAAGTCTTAGTAAGTAGGAAGGCAGACAAACCACAAATCCTTTTAGGAAGATGGCTCTGCTCGATCTGTAGAAAAGGCAGAGGTAAAAACTTCATAATATGCACCTGGTGTAAGCTATGGACACATAAGAAGTGCAGCAATATCAGAAGAAGATTAACAGACTCCATCAACTGTCAGTGGGGTAAGCTAGTAGTAGACAACTTTTGTTACCTAGGTGACCAAGTTAAAAGTGGAGGTGGATGCTCTGAGGGTGTAGTTGTGAGAATAAGATTAGGCTGGGCAAAGTTCAGAGAGCTCTTACTTCTATTGGCAACAAAGGACCTCTCCTTCAGAGTAAAAGGCAGATTGTATGATGCCAGTGTGCGAACAGCTATGCTACATGGCAGTGAAACATGGGCTGTAACAGCTGAGGACATGCATAGGCTTCAAAGAAATGAAGCCAGTATGCTTCACTGGATGTGCAATATCAGTGTGCATGTTTGACAGTGTAAGCATCTTGAGAGAAAAGTTGGGAATAAGAGGTATCAAATGTGGTGTGCAAGAGAGACGATTGCACTAGTATGGTCATGTGATGTGTATGGGTGAGGACAGCTGTGGTAGAGGTAGGCCTAGGAAAACATGGGATGAGGTGGTGAAGCATGATCTTTGAACTTTAGGTATCACAGAGGCAATGATCAGTGACCAAGGCCTTTGGCAATTTACTGTGCTTGAGGAGACCCATCAAACCAAGTGAAATTGTAATCATGGATGATGCTAGTGTTACGTAACTGGCACCCGTGCCAGTGGTATGTATTGGGTCATCCAGAAAGTTCATGCCAATTTATAGTAGCTTACCTTTCGACTTATTTTAGAACATGGTTGAGTCCATAAAATAGGATTTGACTACATCTCCATTTAGAGCACAGTTTAGAGCTATCTTTTCGTGGAAGAAGGTTTATGTTCTTATAACCTGTGTTAATTTTGTAACCCTTTAAAATGGGAGATAAGAAAGTTCATTTCGGCACTTGATGCTTTGGGAACCAGACAAAAATTGCTGCAGCTCGGCTGGGATGTGTTACCCCACCCTCCATATTCACCAGATATTGCTCCTTTGGATTTCCACTTATTCAGGTCTCTGCAGTATAGTTTTAATGGTAAAAATTTCAATTCCTTGGATAACATAAAAAGATACCTTGATGAATTCTTTGTCATGAAACCACCTCAATTCTGGGAAGAGGGTATTTTCAAGTTAAAAGAAAGATGGAGACGCATTGTGCAACAAAATGTTTCATATTTGGTTGATTCAAAATATAAGGGTAAGTATTTATTGACCTTTTTCTTTCCTTTAAAATTTGGCATGAACTTTCCGGACAACCCAATAAAAAGCACCTTTTAAGCATTGGGCCTCACAGAGGCAATGACTGAGACCTTTGGCATTGTCATGCTTGAAAAGAAGACCCATCAAGCCAAGTAAAATTGCAGTCGTGGCAGATACTGGTATCATGCAAATGGCACCCATGCCAGTAGCATGTAAAAGCACCCATTACACTCTCAGAGTGGTTGGTGTTAGAAAGGTTATCCAACTGTCAAATCAGATCGGAGTCTGGTACAGCCTTCCAGCTTGCCAGCCCTAGTCAAACCATCCAACTCATGCCAGTATAGACAACGGATGCTAAATGATGATGATGATGAGGAGGTTAATTATAGTGATATGAAAAATAACTTTAGTTGTTAGTAAACATTATTTTCAAACATTATAGGCATAGGAGTGGCTGTGCTAAGTAGCTTGCTTACAAACCACATGGTTCTGGGTTCAGTCCTACTGTGTGGCACCTTGGACAAGTGTCTTCTAGTATTGCCTCGGGCCGACCAAAGCCTTGTGAGTGGATTTGGTAGACGGAAACTGAAAGAAGCCCATCGTATATATGTATATGTATATATATATGTATATGTGTGTATATGCTTGTGTGTCTGTGTTTGTCCCCCCAACATTGCTTGACAACTGATGCTGGTGTGTTTATGTCCCCATCACTTAGCGGTTTGGAAAAAGAGACCGATAGAATAAGTACTAGGTTTACAAAGAATAAGTCCTGGGGTCGATTTCCTTGACTAAAGGCGGTGCTCCAGCATGGCCACAGTCAAATGACTGAAACAAGTAAAAGAGTAAAAAGAGAGTAAGAGAGACAGCTCTAAAAGAATCTGAAGCTAACACCAGTAGAAGTATAGCTTTCAACACTGTTCACTTTCCAGACATTTGTACATTACTGCATATGCTTTATACACACTTTTGACAAGTTGTGGTGCACCTGAGCTCTGTATACAATAAATTCATTCTGTGCCGGTGGCATGTAAAAAGCACCCACTACACTCACGGAGTGGTTCGCGTTAGGAAGGGCATCCAGCTGTAGAAACACTGCCAGATAAGACTGGAGCCTGGTGCAGCCTTCTGGCTTCCCAGATCCCTGGTCGAACCGTCCAACCCATGCTAGCATGGAGAACGGACGTTAAACGATGATGATGATGATGATGATGATGATTATTGATAGTTCAGTTTGTAGAAGCTAAAAGTAAATTTCTGTATAGTAAATGCAGAATTTGTAGATTGTCTATAATAATCATCTTCTGCATTGATTTTGTGATATCAAGAAATAGCTTACCTGTGAAGTTGTACTATTTGATACCATTCCAATTATGTTAGATAAAGCCTTGTTGGGTTTCAGTAATGATTCTGGAAAAAATCAAATTATTGGCAGGGATAAATTGAAGTGTCAAATGTAGAAAATTGATTGGAAATTTCTTGGGTATTTTCGGAATTTTTATGACTGTAATGAAGAATGCACTTAGAACACCTTATTGATGCAAAAATGCCCAACAAGAATTTTGTGAAGTTTCCTAAAGCTATTATCCAATATCTATAAGTATTTGTATAAACAGACATACACTCTACATAATACTCAACTATTTACCAAAATTCTTGCTGGAAGGAAACTCCATTATCTTTACAATAATGGTGGTGTGTGGCTTAGTGATTTGGACATTACCCTCGTGATCATAAGATTTTGGTTTCAATTCCTGGATCTGTTGTGTTCTTGAGCAAAATATTTCATTCCACATTACTCCAGTCCACTCAGCTGGCAAAAATACATAATCCTGCAACAGACTGCAATCCCATTCAGGGAGGAATATATGTGCCACAGAATCCAGGAAACCAGCAATAAGAGTTTATATAACTCTAGAAGTAAGTTTATCCTTTACCCTGCCTTTATTGTTACAATGCACACTATACACTACATCTATATTTGTCTCCATTTCTGTTTATAATATATTCAATGTCCATTAAATAATAATGAATTTTATATATATATATATATATATATTTATATATATCATCATCATCATCATCATCATCGTTACGTCCATTTTCCATGCTAGCATGGGTTGGACGGTTCAACCGGGGTTTGGGAATCCAGGAGGCTGCACCAGGCTCCAGTCTGATCTGGCAGTGTTTCTACAGCTGGATGTCCTTCCTAATGCCAACCACTCCACGAGTGTAGTGGATGCTTTTTACATGCCACCAGCACAGGTGCCAGAGGAGGCTGGCAATGGCCACGATCGGTTGGTGCTTTTTACATGCCACCGGCACGGAAAATATGTATATATATATATATATATATATATATATATATATATATATATATATATATATATATACATATATATATATATATATGTATATATATATACTCGCACACATATATACATATGTGTATGCATCTATGTGTTTGTGTGTGTGCATGTTTGTGATTGTTTGTGTATGTGATTTTTGTTTGCAAAATCCCAAAACAAAACTGTTGTTGCATTTTGGTCATGTGATTTTGCAGTTCAACATAAAATGGGATTGATGAAGTAAGAAGTAGACTAAGATAATGGTCAGAAAGTCATGGAAATTGTGCTTCAGCTTGGCTGTAGACCAATGATTAACCCTTTAGTATTTAAACCGGCCATATCTGGCCAAAATAGTTAATCTGTTTTATGTTCAAACTGACCAGATCCAGGCTCTCACACCTACCCTACAATGTTATTCTACATTAAGTAATTACACCATCAAGATCTTGAAGATATAAGATAATGCATGATTAATTCAAATCAATGGGAATCAATAAGCATTATGTTTGATTCAATAATCTGAACACTAAGGGGTTAAAACCACCAAAAGGCTAATAAAATAACAGAATACTTACCTAGGTTTGTCATTAAGGTTTGTAACTGGTCAGCAGTCAGTTCTACGAATTTATGCATAGTAGAATTTAATATTGCTGTTAGCCAAGCTTTTTCTTCACTTGGGGAACATGGTTTGTATCGACCTGCGAAAAATTTCCTGTTGTGGAACAAACAAACAAGTAAATAAAAAAGTAGAAAAAAGTAGAGTTATTATTATCACCATCATCATTAACATCACCTTGTTTTAATATTTACATTTCCATGGTTCATATGGATTAGATAAAGTTCATCAAAGCAAGTTTTCTAGGAATGGATGCCCTTTCTGTAGCCAATATGATATTTCCAAATAGCTAGACATACTTTTGCTAGAGATTGAAAATTAAATTTACCACTTATATAGCAGTAATGTTCATTTGCATTCATCATGCAATGTCAAGATAAGGAGACAAATGCACATCATCATCATCATCATTGTTTAACGTCCGCTTTCCATGCTAGCATGGGTTGGACGATTTTGACTGAGAGTTGGTGAACCAGATGGCTGCATCAGGCTCCAATCTTGATCTGGCAGGGTTTCTATAGCTGGATGCTCTTCCTAACACCAACCACTCTGAGAGTGTAGTGGGTACTTTTTACATACCACCGGCACAGAGGCCAGTCAGGCAGTACTGGCAATGACCTCGCTCGAATCTTTTTACACATGCCACCAGCGCAGGTGTCAGTAAGGCGACGCTGGTAATGATCACGCTCGAATGGTGCCCTTTTACGTGCCACCAGCATGGAAGCCAGTTAGCCACTCTGGCAACGATCACGTTCGGATGGTGCTCTTGGCACCCTACTAGCACAGGCACAAGTGCCAGTAAGGCGACATATATCCATATATCATTTGGTTTCCATCAATCAAAACCTACTCACAAGGCTTTGGTCTGCCCAAATCTATAGAAGACACTTACCCAAAGTACCATGCATAGAGACTGAACTTGAAATCATGAGGTTTGCAAGCAAATTTCTTAACTATACAGCCATAATTCAGTTAATCTCTTTATTGGTAGATTATAAAAGCAACATTCTTAGTGCTTCCAACAATGCTGCTTCCACACCATCCTGGAGTGACTATGTTACCAACACTGAGGCCCCTAAGTAGGGGGACATCACCAGTCACCTGCATCATAGTTGTGCAGTCAGAGTCACATTTATTTTGGGCAGGATATGTTTCCAGAATAGAAGATTCTCATTTGCATAAGATTGTATTGCATGGTGAACCCCACCCCCCACTGTCAACTTTGACAGGGAGGCACCAAAGAAAAGGTATGAGAACATCCTAATGAAATCCCATGAGGCTTCTCACATTAGCTGTCAACAGTGGGCTACTAAAGCCTTGCATTGTAAGACTTGGCAACATAATCTGCTAATCTGTCTTCTCTTAGATACATGCAGAGCTGCCTTTGATAATTAAGAAAAAATTGAGAAAGAGCTATGACACAGCAATGCTGAGCCCTGATTAAAACTTGCTTTGTGTTGCTGTTGTTGTTGTTAAGCAACAAGATGGGTAAGGGTGATTAGTTGATGGTCTAGGGCTTAGGGGCGGGAGACCCCAGACCTTGGAAAAAAAAGAACTTTGGTCGTCTTGTTGTAGTCGAGGGCTCTTCGTTAACGCCCAACACCACTGGGAGGTGACTCTCGAAGTCGCTGGAAATGGAGATCTTCAGGTCCAAATTCTTGAATGACTGCTGTTGCTGTATCAGATCTGTCTGTACTGTTTTGGCCTAATCAGTTACCAGCCTCAAATCTCGATTTGTGAAACCAAGTAATGAAGATGATAAAAGTTAACAATAACAATACTGCTATATAGGAGCCTCTATATAAATCCACTGACCAGCCAGAAATAGTACACAATCTCTCTCAATTCATATCTTGCCATTTTAAAAAAGAATGACTATATTGGATAATGAAGATGTTATCTTCCTTTAGTATCTAGCTCAAATCAGTCAATAAGAAATTTTAAATACTTTTTTTTTAGTTCTTTTAGTTTTACAAACTACGTTTCTTTCCACTTCCATGTTTTAAAACAATCTTCAGATAAATGCTTATATAACGGCAACATAAAGCTCAATAGCTTCACAATTCTATAACTATAGAGCAGTATGTGAAATCCTGGTTTTTACGAATTAGAGGCCACAATGTAGTGTCATCACTTGTATCTGGCACTCAGCTTGATAGTGAAGCCTATGCATTGGCGTCTCCCTGAGGTTTGGTCTCCAGATCAGTGAGTCTCATGAATGCAACTGCAGATCCACAGTGAATTCTTTTGGCTTCCTCCCACTCTCCTGACATTATAGTGCTGGCCTCCTCCCATGCCATGTTGCCCTTAACAAGATCATAAAGCATGGCCTAGATGTCACAGGTTTCCTTTCACTATCAAGCTAAGTGCCAGTTACAAGTGATGACACTGCTTTGTAGCCTTTAATTCGTAAGGACCAGGCTTTCACATACTGCTCTATAGTTCTAGAATTGTGAAGCTGTTGAGCTTTATGTTGCCATTATATAAGCATTTATCTGAAGATTGTTTTTAAACAATAAGCACACTCTTACTTCAGTAGGGTTTCATCAATCTTTGTAATGTCAGTAACATTTAAGTGACATAGGGTTGATGCAGCTGCAACCACTGATGCATTTCCAAGATATGTTTGAGTAGCATTTATTACATCCATCATTAATTTTTTCACCTCTGGACTGGTCTGAAAAAAAAAAATTACAGGATATTTAACAACAGAAACAGACTCTTCTGGATTGGTCTGAAAAAAAATTACAGGATATTTAACAACAGAAACAGACTCTTCTGGATTGGTCTGAAAAGAAATTACAGGATATTTAACAACAGAAATAGACTCTTCTGGATTGGTCTGAAAAAAAATTACAGGATATTTAACAACAGAAATAGACTCTTCTGGATTGGTCTGAAAAAAAAAATTAGAAGATATTTAACAATAGAAATAAACTAAATGAAATATACATATGCAAATCATCATCATCAATTAGTGTCCATTTTCCATGCTTGCCTGGGTTAGACAGTTTGGTTGGAATTGGTAAGCCAAAGAGCTGTACTAGGCTCCAGTCTGATTTTGGTTTGGTTTCTATAGCTGGATGCCCTTCCTAATGACCACCACTCCAAAAGTGCAATGAGTACCTTTAATGCGCCACTGACATAGGTGCCTTCTATGTGTTACTATCATGGGTGCTTTATATATTTATTTCTTTACTACCCACAAGGGGCTAAACACAGAGAGGACAAACAAGGACAGACAAAGGGATTAAGTCGATTACATCGACCCCAGTGCGTAACTGGTACTTAATTTATCGACCCCGAAAGGATGAAAGGCAAAGTCGACCTCGGCGGAATTTGAACTCAGAATGTAACGACGACGAAATACGGTCACGCATTTCACCCAGCATGCTAATGTTTCTGCCAGTTCGCCGCCTTATTATATTGTTTATATATTGTTTACTGTTATGTTAAGGTAAGATCAACAAAAATTACTCCATTCAGTGAGATATGAATATCATTTAATGTACACAATATAAAGGTAAGAGCCTCTGATAGTTTCTTGTTGTGAAGACATGTGGCTAGGCAGGTTTTTATAATGTGCCTTGTGTCTCCAAACAATCTCCAAACAATATTCTGAGCACATGGTCTGTTCAATTTGAAAATCAGGATACTGGTACGTGAGAAACCACGAAAAAAAGAAAAAGAAACTAGAAAGTTAATGTAAAAAGTGGAAGGATGAATATAAATGGAACAAGAAAAGCAAATGAGAGTTATGTCCCCTTTGACCATAGACACTATAATTAAACCAGCTGCTGTAGAATAATTCAATGGAGAGGGGTCCAAAGTCTGTGAAACAGCTGATCAATTTAGAGAGGGTGGTGTCCTCCAGTTTGCCGAAAGAAATTTACTGAAAAATTTTGGATTTCGAATTAAGTAGTGATGGAATTCTTGGTCTAAAAAGAATGTGCAATTTATCAACTACACAAAGTGGCATTTCTTAGATCCATTTACATATAACATGGATTTTTCTATGATTCTACATTTGGTTGTATGTGGTGTGCAGTTGGTCTTCTAAACCCCATTCATGGCTAGCCAACTTAGGGGCTTTACTTTTGTTGATGTGCTGGAAAGAAGACTGGTGGTTTGCATAGCAGCTTTTCAAATCTCCTTAGCATAAACTGATGTAATTTTTCTTTTGAGTTACATTATCTTGAAGCATCGCTGTGACTTCAACCTCATAAATCAGTGATTTCCAACCTTTTCACTATCAAGGACCTCTTTTATTTAAATGAGTTTTCCCAGGGACCCCTTTTAACATGCTTATCCTTATGTGTGTGTGTGTATATATATATATATAGCGTTAGGAAGGGCATCCAGCCGTAGAAACATTGGCAGATCAGACTGGGCCTGGTGCAGCCTTCTGGCTTCCCAGACCCCAGTTGAACCGTCCAACCCATGCTAGCATGGAAAGCGGACGCTAAATGATGATGATGATGACGATGATGATATATATATGAAATTTTGAATTTAGTTCATGGACGCCCAGTAATACCTTTGTGGACCACCAGGGGTTCTTGGACCACAGGTTGGGAACTACTGTCAGAGATGATGAAGTTTATCATACATGTCTAGTCTAGTGAGCAAACCTGCTTCAGGATCTCAGCAATTACAACTGGGTGTGGGGTCTTGGTGATGTTTATGAGTGATAATGCACTTCATATTGGGGAAGCAGCTGTTTGATATTTTAATCAAGCATTTATTAAAAATCTTCCTGTATTTATGTTTTACTGGGAAATGCTTATCTAAAAGAGAGAAAAATTTCGTGCCTATGTTAGTGTTAACATTTAAGGAGAAAGTGGGTGAAATCATATTATTTTCCTGGATCTATTTTTAGGTCTATTTATAGGATTCCTATTTTTACTTGAATGGTTGTAATATATCTTATCTTTGACACCACTGTTAGCTAGGGCATTGTTATAGTAGGGAGCTGCCTTATCAAATATTTCTTTAGAAGAGGAGAGATTAGACATCTTATTACTGATGTTAGCTCTCAGGTTTTTAAAGAATATAAGGGGGTAACAGGACTGTTTGTGTACACAGGAGAGTTTCTCATTTGGTTTAAAATAGGGTTTATAAGAATGGGAATTTAGATCTAGGAAAACCTCTAAAAAACTGAATTTTGATAGATTAATGATAACAGTAATTTTGAGGTCTAATTGACTAAAGGTATCAAAAAGTTTTTCCTTATTTAGAAACATCAGATTCAAAGATAAGATATATTACAAAGCTAGAAGAGGATTTGCTGTCAGGGAAGCAACAATATAACCAGTTCTACTTCAGTGATTATGGAGAAATGCAAATGTAAATGGCTTCTGTTTCTCTCTGCCATTTCTATTTGTTTCATGATAGAGATGGCAGAGAAAAATAGAAGTTATAAAATAAATGCCTTTCTCTAGGACATTAACAACATAAGAGATGGGAAATAACTTCTGATATGCTAGTTTCAGACCTTGTGCTTTCAGAATTTGATTCCTGCATTATGATGCTTAGTTTAGTTATATCATAAATAATTAATTGAAAATGTCACTAGCTCTAATTCTTCCTAATGCCACACAAACAGAAAACATAACATAGATAACTTTTAATCCATATGTTGTAAATTATAAAAAGAAAAGTTTTAAAGAAAATGAATGGGT
>NC_043001.1:29043162-29045662 GCF_006345805.1 Octopus sinensis | reverse complement strand
ATGACTTTGAACCGGTTGATCACCCTCCCTATTCTCCTGATTTGGTTCTACCTGAAAATCAGCTGTTCCCTTACAAGAAAAAAAAAAATATTTGCCTGGGAACCAGTATCACAGTGACGATGATGTTATATCTGTTGCTGATGACATTTTTGATCCACAAGATGAAAGCTTCTTCATCAATGGGATCCAAGCTCTGCAACACCAATGGAAGAAGTGTGGGAAATGCAAAGGGGATTATGTTGAAAAATGAACTTCATTTGGTCACGTTCCTTGAGAGTAACTTGGTTAGTCTATGAACTTTTCAGCTGATGCATGTATGCAATGTTCTGCCAAACAGCCAACAGCCTTAGAGATTTGCAAGTTATAAATGTGGAAGCGTCCAAAGATTGTTTGGACAAATTTCTATCTAAAATACTGGATGAGCCTACATCACAGCTGGTCATACACAAAGAAAATAAATAAATAAATAAGTTGCTCTGCCCAATTTGCTTCTTCACTAGAAACAATACAGGGAAAAAACTCAATCACACAGTAAGGTAGTGCCCTGTATGCATGTATGTATGCAAGTATGTATGTATGTATGTATGTATGTATGTATGTATGTATGTATGTATGTATGCATATATGTATGCAAGTATGCATGCATGTATGCATTATGTATGCAAGTATGTATGTATGCATTCATGTATGTATGTATGCATGCAAGTATGTATGTATGCATGTATGTGTGCAAGTATTTATGTATGCAAGTATGTATATATGTGTGCATACATGTATGCATGTATGCATGTATTTGTGCAAGTATGTATGTATGTATGCAAGTATGCATGTATGCATGTACATATGCAAGTATGTATATATGCATGATTGTATGCATGCATGCATGTATCTATGTACACATGTATGTATTTTATTACTTAAAACAGTTTGATTCAGCCCCATGCTGCTTAAAGTTTTGCAAGCTTCTTACGGAAACCCAGCACATCACTGTTAACCATATTCATGTTGGAATTTAAGGTCAGCAATAGCTTTTACAACACCACTGAGATTCAATGCCAAGTAGTCCAGAAACAAGCGAGAGCAAATTCTTTGGCTTTGTAACGTGGTAGTTTTATTTTGGAATTTCCTTCTCTCAAGAGATATCTAAACACAGACTAGGGGGTTTTTCACTCCCATCTGTTGGATGGCTATTGATCCTACTAACTTAATCTTCCCTTTAACAGGTTTTGTTTGCCATTCTGCACGTCGGGCGAAATGCTTAGTGGTATTTCGTCTGCCGCTACGTTCTGAGTTCAAATTCCGCCGAGGTCGACTTTGCCTTTCATCCTTTCAGGGTTGATTAAATAAGTACCAGTTACTCACTGGGGTCGATATAATCGACCTAATCCGTTTGTCTGTCCTTGTTTGTCCGCTCTGTGTTTAGCCCCTTGTGGGTAGTAAAGAAATAGGTTTTGTTTACCATTCTGCTGAGTGTCTAACAAAAAAGAAAAACACCCTCCTTTCCAAGCAGGTTTGGTATTGTTGTCAGTTTAAATACTAACAGCCCAAACATACAACAGGTTGTACTATGTTACATGTCATTGGTAGCACTAAAGGTGACCTGACCTTTACACATACATACATACTTGCATACAATGGGTTTCTGCTCACACAAGTTTTGTTCTGCCAACCATTGACCATCCTCAGTTAATAAGTAGAAGACACAAATCATAATGCAGTTGGGATAAATCATGGGTAACATCATTGCAAAGCATACTCGTCATACAAGCAGCTATGATTGCATAGCTTGTATCAAGAAAGAGAATCAGAAATGTAGAAGACAACATACAAGATAAAATCTCCATTAATTTCATTAATTCTTTCAGGATCAAAACCAAGTCCACAGGCAAGGAATGCAAGCATTTCCTGATCCAGAGGTATTGAGTCCCTAGTAATCATCTTCTGATCTTTGAGCCATTTGTTAAAAAGGGAATCCAGCTAAAAAACAAAGGAAACAAAGAAAAAACTAGCAATCAATAATAGTTAATTAATACAAAAGATATAGTAAGTAGTTGGGGGTTACTGATCACATGGTTATAGGTTCAGATCATTACATTGTTGTCTTGTGTTGTGCTCTTGAGCAATGAATCTAACCATAGGTGTAGGAGTGGCTTTGTGATGAGTAGCTTTCTTACGAACCTCATGGTTTCAGGTTCAGTCCCACTGCGTGGCACCTTGGGCAAGTGTCTTCTACTATAGCTTTGGGCCGACCAAAGTCTTGTGAGTGGATTTGGTAGATGGAAACTGAAAGAAGCCCATCGTATATATGTATATATATATATGTATGTGTGTGTATATGTTGTGTATCTGTGTTTGTCCCCCTCCCCCCTGCCCAACATCGCTTGACAACCAATGCTGGTGTGATTACATCCCCGTAACTTAGCAGTTCAGCAAAAGAGACTGATAGAATAAGTACTAGGCTAACAAAGAATAAGTCCTGGGGTTGTTTTGCTCGACTAAA
>NC_043001.1:28998162-29040662 GCF_006345805.1 Octopus sinensis | reverse complement strand
TCATGTATGCTTAGGTTATTAGTCATTAGTTATGCCAATCTTTAACCAATTTCCATGCATTTGTAGAAAATTGGTGATTTGCCATGTTATATTTCATGAAGGTCATACTGTCAATAAAAACACATACATTGAATATATTTTACTTCAGTTTTATTACCAATCAATCAGCTGATTAATCAATCAATCAATTAGTTAATTGAGTAATCTGTCAAAATCCTTTCATCACAGTCTCTGACCTGACACATGATCTGTGACATTAACAGTAAACATGCAGAGAGAGTTGAGAAAAAAGATATCTGAGGGGCACATATTCATCAATAAGATTGTAATGAAAGAAGGGCATATGCTACAGTTGTTCCACTTTAAGTCACTGGCCATCATGCCTGTATAATTTTGTAATACTATTAAGTAGTGTGGAGTGACTCTATAGACCTTGGCCTACAAGAGGTAGGTTCCACACACTGGACAGTTGGTAGAATTTCAGCAATTGCAGGTGGTAATGTGGGATGGAGGTTGTGTAGATATGTGTATGCTTCTTTTGAAGTGTGTGAAGTTAGAAGTGGTGTTGTCTAAACAGGAATGCCTAACCTTAGCATAATGGTGATTAAAACGTTTATGGTATCTATGTGTTCTCGGGAAATAATGCCTTGGTCAAAAAGCTTCTGGCTATATTGATAAAGGCATCTAGATTGACTAGAGAATGATACCAGACAACCACTTTTGACAGAGTAGTCCTGGAATAGATATCTGGTGACAAAGAAGGAGAGATGATTTGGCACAGAAGTGTGATCAATGTAAAATGTGGGTGGAGTGGGTCCCTATTAGGAATGGCGGATGGATATCAAGGAAAATGGTTTTGGATAGTGAGAAAGATAAGTGACGTATATATATATATCATGCGATCAACCAAATACTGTTATACATTGCTGGTTACAATGCACTTTACATCATTTTAGCTTTCAAATGATGCCCCACATCTGGCTAGGTGACAAAACCAACATTCTCTCTGATCAGAAGGTTAGTCCATCACAGGGTTATCCATTTATTGGTGAGTGGACTGGAGCAATGTGAAATGAAGTGTTTTGCTCAAGAACATAACATGCCACTCAGTCCAGGAATCAAACTCACAATTTAGTGATCACAGGTGCACTTTGATCACAAGGCCATGTGCTTTCACACACACACACACACACACACATGCACACATGCAAAACGCACACATATGTATGTATGTATATAAATGTGACAGCGTGTGTACCGTTGGCGATTTTTTTTCCTCTGTCTTCCTCTCTCTGGATCTTTCCTTCTCCTATGTTTCCGACGAAGAGCTCTGCTCGAAACGTTAAACCCTCCTTCTTTCCTTCTTTCCTGAGCATCCAATAATACTATATTTGTTCCACGTCCTCGCGTTGAGTTTTTTTTGTGCTTTCTTGTTTGGATTAACTTTATATAAATGTGAACATACATACACACACATGCTCACATACAAATGTATATGTATTATTCTTCTATTTGTGTGATAGTTTGGATTATGTGTATATGTGTGCATATATGTTTGAATATATTTATAGATTCATGAACTACTTACGTTAAAGATTTCAGGCTAGTTACATTTTTAGTCTCACACAATATAGTTACCAGCATCTTCACCTCTGACACATTGACTAAGCTGTTCAATTGAGGAATTATTATCTCTTTAACTACAGCAGCCTGAAATACATATATATATATATATATAATCATAGAAAGTGGATGTTAAATGATGATGATATATTGCTATTTTCATGGAAATAGCAACATGGAAATAGCATGGAAATAGCAACAAGAAATGATGTAATTATTTTGGTTGCTGGTACTGATGCAAGTTATACTAAAAAATGTTTTTTTTCTTTATGTTGAAATCTATATGGTTGGCTGCTCTGAGGAGAGCGGTTTATTGCGTATTGATCTAAGGATTTCATTGATCGATTAAATGGAGCCACTTGAAATTGTCGTAATGCACTGATACTTGGACATCCTTGTTACTTATTTGCTTTTTATTCACCTTACTTCGAGCTGCACTGCCTTGGTGACTCAATTTAAGTACTTAATTCAACTGAATCTCAATTATTTCTTATATACATATACATACATACATAAACACGAGTACTGAAATGTAATTTGAAAAGCCCGCCTCTTACATAGATATAGAAGTGTAAACAATTTCCATGTACTATGCTGGATACATGTGGTGTTCGTCTGGTATGTTGGTTTTTGTTTATTTTTATATGTCTTGACTATGCTTGCACTGACGAGTGAAAAGTGCATTTTCTGCACTAATTATGAAATCATATGATATACAGCTGAGTCTGTTTCTAGGAGGCTTGCTTCGAGAGTTGCATTCCCTCATGTTCGGTACAATGTGGTTATTATTGTAGTTTTGACTTTAAGAGTCCCTCCTAGCGTGAGGCATTTATGTATAGTAATGCCCAAATCGAAATCGCTCAAAAATCAATGGAAATTGTAGTTGTGATACCAGTGCCGGTAGCACGTAAAGGAACCATCCGAACGTGGCCGTTGCCAGCGCTGCCCCGACTGGTCTCCATGCTGGTGGCACGTAAAAAGCACCAATGGATCGTGGCCGTTGCCAGCCTCGCCTGGCACATAAAAAGCACCCACTACACTCATGGAGTGGTTGGCGTTAGGAAGGGCATCCAGCAGTAGAAACACTGCCAGATCAGACTGGGCCTGGTGCAGCCTCCTGGTTTCCCAGACCCTAGTGGAACCATCCAACCCATGCTAGCATGGAAAGCGGACGGTAAACGATGATGATGATGATGATATATAGGTACATAACACATTATAATTAGAATCAGCATTCAATGCTTGCTTCCCATGCTGGCATGGATTGGGATTAACAGAATCCAACAGGTCAAAGGAGCATATCTTGCTTCAGTGTCTTAGTTCTGACATGGCTTCTCTGGTTGGATATCCTTTCCTAGCACTAACCACTTTACACAGTGTGCAGGGTACTTCTTTTGGGACAGCAGAGCTAATGAGGTCTGTTTGAAACATACAAGATTAACCCTTTAGCATTTAATCCAGCTATATCTGGCCAAAATTTCAAACCTGTTTTATACTCAAACTGGTCAGATCTTGTCTCTCACACCTACTTTACAAAGTCATTATAAAAACAAACAATCACATCATCAAAATCTTAAAGTTACAAAACAATGCATGATTAATTCAAACTAATGTGAATAAGAAGGCATGCTTTTGACAGAGTAATCTGAATGCTGAAGGGTTAAAAAAGCTCCCTTGACTGAGAGGAGAATAATTAAGAGAGAAGAGGGTTTATATGAGGTGTTGCAGGAGCTAATGTATGATAGAAGGAACAGGAACAATTTGTTGTTGTGGAAGAGGTTTATAGTTCCTCCACATTATATATAGGTGCATGTGAGTAAATTGGATGGAGATGAAAAAAGAGATAAAAATGCTGGTAATGGGTTGTCAGACTCATCATCATTTAACATCTGCTATCTATGCTGGTATGGGTGAGATGGTTTGACTGGAAAAGGCGGCGAATTGGCAGAACCGTTAGCACACTGGGCAAAATGCGTAGCCGTATTTCGTCTGCCGTTACGTTCTGAGTTCAAATTCCGCCGAGGTCAACTTTGCCTTTCATCCTTTCGGTGTCGATAAATTAAGTACCAGTTATGCACTGGGGGTCGATGTAATTATTATAATACAGAATAATAATACAGAATTTCACTCACCTGTACGGCAGGTATTTGAGAAATCAACTCAGAGCTCACATTCTGTAGATGTGACAGAGTAAGATTTCCTAATGTAGTTTCATTCAATAAACCTATGCAAATAAGATTATACATACAGTATTAATGCTTTATTAACTGTGTTTTGTTTCAATGCTATACTCAACTACAAACAATACATTTTTATCTACATGTGTAGCTAAAAATGTATTGTGTAGACTGCAATACATTTTTGTATTGTAGTCTACACAATGCAAATCTGTCTACACATGTAACACTACATGTGTAGACATATATAGACATGAATAGGAAACAAACTTCTTAAGAAACAACCACACCTGTGCTTATCTTTCATGTCATTAATCTTTCATAAATGAAAAACAAAATAGGCACATTCATATGGACATGTAAAGTAGAATCAGATGGACTAGTTTCAGTCCTTTGATGGGATTTCATCAGTGACTGAGTATCATCTTTAACTGTCCACAAAGACACTGCTTATAAAGCCACTATTGCTAAGTGCCTAAGTAAAACGGATAAGCTGATTTTCATATATAATGGTAACTGGATTAATTAATGAATTACCAGTGTATTAACACTAGTAACTGTATGCATGTTGAACAAAATTCTTTGTAGCACTTCTGATTCTTTATGCTCTAGATAAAAGAATTCCATTGCCTTTCATCCTTTTGGATTCCTTTGTTTAGCCTAGAGCAACTTTTGAGGAAAGATGGCAGTCCTGAGAAATTCACAGCCATGACAGAGGCCCTAAACAATGAAATGATTAATGTAATTGACGTAATTGGTTAGGCCCTTCCCACAACATTTCAGGCCTTTTGCCTATAGTAAAAAGGATTTATTATGTTGCCACAGAGGCTGGTGTTGTACCCAATTCAGTTATGTTTCCTATTGAATTGCAACTTGTAGTCTCAAACGAGAAGCGTTCTGCACCCTTTAAATATAATTTTTTTTTCCCTACTCTTCATATCAGTTCTTAGTGAATATTGAAGACTTTCTAGATAATTCTTGATGAATTGCTGACCCTAATTAACAAGTTTTATGTATTTTAAGATAAAATTTTCTAAGGTTTGTTCTTAAATTCTTTGTCCCCATTCAAAAGCCCCCCAAATGTACCTTTAGTAGAAAGGATTATTATTATTATTACTATAATTATTTTTATTATTATTAAGCAAGAAAGCTGGCAGAATCATTAGCACATTGGGCAAAATGCTTAGTGGCATTTCGTCTGTCTTTACATTCTGAGTTTGAGTTCCACTGAGGTCAATTTTGCCTTTCATCTTTGCAGGCTCAATAAAATAAGTACCAATTGAGTTCTGGGACGAATGTAATCAACTTACACTTGCTCCCAAAATTGCTGGCCTAGCGCCAAAATTTGAAACCATTATTATTACTATTATTATTATTATCACTGTTATTATTTTTCTTCTTCTTTCACTTTTTCTTACATTTCTTGCCGAGTGTCTTCCCAACACCTAGGGCAAAGACACATACTCTATACATTGGTAGGTCATTAGAATCACGTGATCACATGACCGACCAGGCTATCAGATGTTGCTACATATCGCTGGTTACAATGCACATCGCATTGTTTTAGCCTTCAAATGACGCCACCCCACTGGCTAAGCGAGCAGGCCAACAGAAGAAAGACTGAAAGAAAGTTGTGGCGAAAGAATACAGCAGGGATCGCCACCACCCACTGCCGGAGCCTCGTGGAGCTTTAGGTGTTTTTGCTCAATAAACACTCACAACGCCCGGTCTGGGAATTGAAACCGCTATTGCACTTCCACAGGTCATTAGAATAAACAGACCAAATTGTTCATTTACTAAGTCAAATTATGTGACAGAAAAAAGTAGAAAAAAGAAAGATAAATAAAAAGTAGAAAATAAGAAAAAAAGAAAAAAGAAAACAAAGAAAAAAAAGGAAAAAAAGAAAGAAACTACTTACGAATCAGAGGGCCAAGTGCTATTAGAAGTTCTGGTGACCACTGTGGTTCTATTTTTTGCATAGAAGCAATAACTTTATCAAGCAGCATTCGTTGTTCAGAAATATTACAGGAATCTAGCTTAGCAATGTCTTCAATTGCATTCCTAAAAGACAAACGTTTTTGTAACAAGATAAAGAAAACTTCAGTTTTAAGAGATTTAGGTTGTTTGAGTTAAGTGAGTGATGAACTCTCAAATTAAAGATTGAAAGACTGATAGTTCATTTCCCATGATTGATATTTAGTATGGGATGTTGTAACATTGGGCAAGAAAATTTCCAGCTGCAAACTGCAGCATTGAAATGTAATTGGTGAGTGTTATTTCATTAGCTTGCAGTATAAAGTTTGATTCTCAGAATATAGTTTGAAAATGAGTCGGCAAACTTTCTTTAGTGGTTCCCTGACTATCAATTTCATCATCATCATCATCATCATCATCATCATCATCATTTAACATTCGCTTTCCATGCTAGCATGGGTTGGACGATTTTGACTGAGGTCTGGCGAACCAGATGGCTGCACCAGACTCCAATCTGATCTGGCAGAGTTTCTACTGCTTGATGCCCTTCCTAACGCCAACCACTCTGAGAGTGTAGTGGGTGCTTTTATGTGCCACCGGCACGAGGGCCAGTCAGGCGGTACTGACACTGGCCATGCTCAAATGGTGCTTTTCATGTGCCACCTGCACAGGAGCCAGTCCAGCAGCACTGGCAACGACCTCGCTGAATGTTTTTCACGTGCCACCAGCACAAGTGCCGGTAAGGCAACACAGGTAATGATCATGCTCGAATGGTGTTTTTAACATGCCATCAGCAATGATCTCACTCGTATGGTCCACTAGCACGGATGCCAGTCATCGAATTTGATTTCGATTTCGATTTCGATTTTGTTATGAGATTTTAATTAGAATGAAAAACAAATTCTATAGAACGTTTTAAAATGGAAAAGTATCAAGAGACACTGTTTCAAAGTGAATATGAAACTGTTCTCAGTGTAGAGGTTAGGATTGCTTTCATTGCTCTGCTGAGGCAAATAAGTGAAAAAAATTTTTCCTTCAAACAGGTGCAGGCATGGCTGTGGGGTAAGAAGGCAGCGAGCTGGCAGAAATGTTAGCACGCCGGGTGAAATGCTTAGCGGTATTTCGTCTGCCGCTACATTCTGAGTTCAAATTCCACCAAGGTCAACTTTGCCTTTCATCCTTTTGGGGTCGATTAAATAAGTACCAGTTATGCACTGGGATCGATATAATCGACTTAATCTGTTTGTCTGTCCTTGTTTGTCCTCTCTGTGTTTAGCCCCTTGTGGGTAGTAAAGAAATAGGTAGACCTTTCAAGGAATTTTACAATCAATAACAAAAAGATAAAAATTGAAAAAAAAAAGAAATTTTTTTTTAAATTAAAAAACAACGCTAATATAAGGACATACATGACGACTTGAGGACTGAGTTTTTCCAGATCAGCTTTGCCAATCCCACACAACAGACTTCCAACCATTTTAATATCAGTTAGGTTTATATTTAAAATATTTCCTAACTTAGTAGTGTTCAACCAATTTCCAAACAGCTGAGTTAGCTGAAATACAAAATAATACAAAATTATGAGAATTATTAATGTGTTACGGTAATCTTTATACAACGAATCAGTATTCTTTAGTTAAATGTTAAACATCCCTCTCCTTTCAACAGTTCTGGTTGGATCGCAAGATGGCCTGCTGTACTCACCTTGGATTGTAGGGCGACCTGCTGTGCTTGAGGAGACCTATTGAGTCAAGTACATCAACATCAAAAAATCAAATGGAAATTGTAGTCGTGATACCTGTGCCGGTGGAACCTAAAAAGCACCATCCGTACGTGGCCGATGCCAGCGGTGCCTTGACAGGCTTCTGTGCCAGTGGCACGTAAAAAGCACCAACTGATCGTGGCCGTTGCCAGTCTCCCCTGGCACCTGTGCCAGTGGCACGTAAAAAAAAAGCACCCACTACACTCACGGAGTGGTTGGCATTAGGAAGGGCATCCAGCTGTAGAAACACTGGCAGGTCAGGCTGGAGCCTGGTGCAGCCTCCTGGCTTCCCAGACCCTGTTCGAACCGTCCAACACATGCCAGCATGGAAAACAGATGTTAAACGATGATGATGATGATGGTATGCAAATGTAAGCTCATGTTAATCTATGAAGGTATCACTTTCACATTGTAACTAAATGGTTGTTCAATATCTTCTTTTCCTTGTAAGGCAGCGAGCTGGCAGAAACGTTAGCACACCAGGCAAAATGCTTAGTGGTGTTTTGTCTGTCTTTATGTTCTGAGTTCAAATTATGCTAAGGTCGACTTTGCCTTTCATCCTTTCGGGGTTGATAAATTAAGTACTAGTTGCATACTGGGGTCGATCTAATCAACTGGTCTCCTCCCCCAAAATACACAACCACCATATATATATGTATATATATATATATGTGTGTGTGTATATATACACACACACACACACATATATATATACATTGAAAGATACAGAAATAAATATTTTATTCTCAACTACATGATAATGCTAATAAAATAGCGTGATCAGGATAAATTATCCATACATTGCAGAAAATTACATTACCGGCAAGCCATGAGACTCGAACTCACATCCCTGTGATTACGCGTCAATACATCTCAACACTTCTAAAACAAACTTTGTTTGTTCACTTTCATCATAAGTTGAATTTAACGTTAGCATCTCATGAAGCTAAATTAATAAGTTCTAAAATTGCAGAAGAATTCATTACAGCTCAGTTTAGCTTAATCGTAAAGCACTTGTTGCATAATCACAAAGATGTGAGTTCGAGTTTCATGGCTGGCCAATAACATATTTTTCTACAATGTGTGTGTGTGTGTATGTATGTGTACTTGTGTGTGATCAACTCCTCCAGTGCCCCCTCCTCTCAAAATTCCTTGCCTTGCAAGCTATTTGGTGACCCTGCCAATGCTGGTGCCACAAGAAAGGCATCCAGCCTCCACTGTGAAGTTGTTGGTATTTAGAGGGATATATATATATACACAGTCAAACCATCCAACCCATGCTAGTATGGAAAGTGGATGTTAAATGATAATGATGATGATGATGATACATACATATATATATATATATATACACATATGCATGTATGTATGTATATATATGTGTGTGTGTATATATTTACACATACATATACATACATATATATACACACACACAAACACACACACACACACACACACACACACACACATATATATGCACAGGTATGGCTGTGTGGTAAGTAGCTTGCTTACCAACTGCATAGTTCCAGGTTCAGTCCCACTGCATGGCACTTTGGGTAAGTATCTTCTACTATAGCCTCTTGCCAACCAAGTCCTTGTGAGTGGATTTGGGAGACGGAAACTGAAAGAGGCCCATCGTATATATGTATATATATATATATATGTGTGTGTGTGTGTGTGTGTGTGTGTATGTTTGTGTGTCTGTGTTTGACCCCACAACATCGCTTGACAACCGATGCTGGTGTGTTTACGTCCCCGTAACTTAGCAGTTCGGCAAAAAGAGACCGATAGAATAAGTACTAGGCTTAAAAGACTAAGTCCTGGGGTCGATTTGCTCGACTAAAGGTGGTGCTCCAGCATGGCCACAGTCAAATGACTGAAACAAGTAAAAGAGTAAAAGAGTATATATATATATATGTATATATATATATATATATATATATATACATATATATATATGTGTGTGTGTGTGTGTCTGTGTTTGAGTGATTACATATTTCTCTCTCATCTGCAGGCACATTTTGCAGGCTGGTTTACAATCAATGGCTTTGCTAACCGTCGTTTGCTTGCAATCCCTTACAAAAGAATATCCAAGCTTCTCGACATGTCTCGACTTGTTGCACAATCTTTGTAAGCAAAAGGCACATTTCCGTGTTGTTTGTATCTGGTTCTTCATGCAAGCATTTCCAGGCCACTTGTTTTTCGGTTGACTGGAAGATTATAACCTCATTTGTAAACACATGGGGGGGGGGTTGGGTGGCATTAGCAACAGGAAAGACTTCTAGCCATAGAAAACCCTGACCCCAAAACACCTTCATCTTACCCAAGTTAGCAAAGTAAAGTAAATCTTAAAATAACGATGATCTATCTATCTATCTATCTATCTATCTATCTATCTATCTATCTATCTATCTATCTATCTATCTATCGTTTCTTCTTTTTTCATTTCTCTTTTCTTTTGTTCCTTTTCCTTTTCTTTTTTTATTTTTATTTTTATTTTTTTATTTTTTATTTTATTTTTTTAAATTTTTTTTTGTTCTTTTCTTCCCTTTTACGATCCCTCTTGATCGAAAATCTACGCCACCCCTTTTTT
Source organism: Octopus sinensis (assembly GCF_006345805.1). Lineage (NCBI taxonomy): Eukaryota > Metazoa > Mollusca > Cephalopoda > Octopoda > Octopodidae > Octopus > Octopus sinensis. Next base: position 29,030,536 of record NC_043001.1, on the reverse strand, counting down.
TTGTTTCTTTTGTTTTTTGTTTTTTTCATCCCCCAAAAGAAAAGCTCTACCTTGTAACTTGTCCCATCTGTGTGCAGCCCTGTGTGGCCAATAAAGAAACTTATCTATCTATATATATATATATATATATATATATATATATTTATGTGTGTACCGTTGGCGATTTCTTTTCCTCCGTCTTCCCTTCTCTGGATCTTTCCTTCTCCTATGTTTCCGACGAAGAGCTCCGCTCAAAACGTAAAACCCTCCTTCTTCCCTTTCTTCCTGAGAATCCAATAATACTATATTTGTTCCACGTCCTCGCATTGTTGTGTTTTCTCTTTCTGTTTTCATGTTTGGATTTACTATATATATATATATATATATATATTTATTTATATATATATCTGTCTCTCACTCTCATTATCTCACTATACCTACTTACCTACTTGCCTGCCTACCTGCCTGTCCGCCCATCCGCCCGTCTGTCTGTCTATTTCTCATCTCTCTCTCTCTCTCTCTCTCTCTCTCTCTCTATCTATCTATCTATCTATCTATCTATCTATCCATCTATCTATCTATCTATCAATCTATCTATCTATCTATCTATCTATCTATCTATCTATCTATCTATCTATGTAATAACCATATTATGTGTGTGCTTGTGTAGATAAATGGCTCATGAAGGCCATGGAAACTATAATCAGACATGCCCTCAATAAGGTAGCAATAGTTATAAGTTTAAGAAAGAAAGTAACATTCAAGTTGATGTACATCAAGACTTATTCTCACCTCATCATGTTTATTATGTCCTCTAGTTCCTAACAGACCAGTTTGAATTGACTATTCATGTAGACCAATGAACAAGTTCACATATCTTAATTCTTAAACATTTAGAGAGAAAGTTTTCAAAGTTAGAAGGAGAACCAAAATTGTGAAACCTCAAAGTACATCTATTGAATTTTGACTCTGCAGGAATTGTGGAAATGACTATGTATGATATGCAGTAAAGGAGTCAGTATGAATTTTATGAGTGGCTGTGCGGTAAGAAGCTTGCTTACCAACCACATGGTCCTGGGTTCAGTCCCACTGCATGGCACCTTGGGCGAGTGTCTTCTACTATAGCCTCGGGCCGACCGAAGCTTTGTGAGAGGATTTGGTAGACATTAAACGATGATGATGATGATGATGATGATGATGATATTTCCCAGTTGTATGTGTAACAGGATGAGAGTTCAGGAACACTGGAGGGGTGTCCAATCTGATCCTGTCACATACAATTTAAGTTGATAACAGTAAGTGGTGGTTTATTCTGCGGTTACAGGTAAGAACTAGTGCACGTGTATCTCTAGTAGGGAAGCCGGCAGCCGAATCCGCAGAACTGGTTGCAATGCTTTCTCGTGCGAGTCAAGATGATTCGTCAGTTCGCTCCTGCTTCATTGGGGTGAGGTTCCCCGAGTGAATGTCAAACCACGTCCAACCGCTAAGCACTGCTCATGCCAGAAAAGGCCCGATTCAGCGGTCAGGCTTTTAGGTTCCAGTTCCTGCACATGCGCATGAGGAAAACTTCTGGTGGCCAACTGGAAGTAATCCAATTCTGCGCATGTGCGCTGAAACTTACACAGTAGCGTTACTACATATGAGAAAGAAAGGAATGAAAGAATGGAGACAATACAGGGTAGAAAGGATTCTTTAGTTTTATCGAGGATATGACAACCTCTCCAATGTTAGTGCCATTATAGAATGTACCCAGTATACTTTATAAAGTGGTTGGCTATATTATTGGCATCTAGCAGTAGCAGCAGCAGCAGTAGCAATCATGCTAAAAAGATTAAATGTATGATGAAAACAGTCCTCAACCTGTCTGGGAGGGAAGTAAATTCAAATAAAGATATAAAAATTGATTTGGAGCATGAAGTTATGATCAACCAATACCAGTGTGGAAAGTTGGTGTTAAATGATAATGGTGTTGTTGATGAATAGTATATATTTAGGAAGTTAAAAGTTAAAGCCAGTCATAGAGTAACCATTGATTTCACACCTATAAAGCGCTTAGCAGTACAGGTAACTCAGACTCAAATTGCTGAAGGCTCATAACCTCTCTACAACTGGAGGAAGAAATACATAACAGGTCACTTGGTTTTGTAAACAAAAAATAATTAACGATACTGTGAGTAGGACGGGCTTATCCCCCCTTACATCAGCTCTGGCTGTGGTGATATTGGAAGGAGCTGTGGAGGGACTAGCTAACAAATACGGAATTCCTAGTCTGAAGTAGGAAACATTTTAGATGAGGGCAGTAAGGAAATGGTCACTTTATGACCGGCAATAACTTCTAACTTCCTCAAAAAAATATATTACTGTTCTAATGCTTCAGAGTGGGCCTCTTTTTGGGGTGTATGAACTACTGACGATATATATTGGGTCATCCCATAAATATTGCAGTTTTTTCAACTGAATGAACTAAAAGTTGGAGCGGGATGGGATAAACTACCTGCATCAACTTGCTATAAAAGCAGGTAGTAATTTTACCTTGACTCATTCTTAGTGTAAGTTTTGAAGAGTGCAGTTTGATTTTAATAGTTATTTTTTTAAAGCTATGATGGAAGTGACAAAGGAGCATATCTGGAATATTTTGCTTTATGGGTTCATTAAAGGCAACAGTGCAACAGAAAGTGCGAGAAATATTAATACAGTACATGGGGATTGGATAATAAGCATAAACCAGTATCAACAGTAGTTCCAGAAATTCCAAGCCGGAAACTGCAGCCTACAAGATGGGCCTCATTCTCGAAGATCTGCAGAGCTTGACAAGGACATCCTGCAAACCCTGGTGAAACAAAATCCCATTATAACTGTTGAGGAACTAGCAGAAAAGCTTGGATTTGGTTACTCAACCATTCATCGACACCTGCATGCCATTGGAAAAGTCAGCAAATTGGGTCAATGGGTTCCTCACAAATTTTCTGAGTCTAATCGTGTGCAGAGAGTGAATATGTGCTCTTCTTTGCTGTTATGTCTCACAAATTAACCTTTTTTGGACCGAATAGTGACTGGTGATGAGAAATAGGTTCTCTATAAAAATGTCAAGCGCTGAAGACAGTGGATAGGAACCGGAGAAATACTGGCACCTCGGGTTAAAGAAGGTCTTCACCTGCATAAGGTGTTGCTATCTATTTGATGGGATATGAAAGGTTTAGCCCACTTTGAACTTTTAAACCCAAACCAAACAATAATAAAGGAGATCTACTGTGAGCGGTTTGAGCGGTTTAAGCCAGCGCTAGAAGAAAAACGACCACCTTTGTTTTTAAGATGAACAGTATTCTTCCATCAGGATAGTACTCAGCCTCATACAACGAGGATGACATTCCAAAGGCTGAAGTAGTTTGAATCAGAAACGATGTCCCACCTACCATATTCACCGATCATTGCTCCATCTGATTATCATTTATTCTGCAGTCTTCAAAATCATTTGGACAGAAAAAATGTAATGAATTTCTGTAGATGAGGTCAGAACAGTACTGAAGAAATATTTTTTGTCACAGATAAGAAAATTTGGAAGAGGGGCCTTGCAAGTCTACCAGAGAGATGGAAGAGCATTGTAGGAAATGAAGGAGAGTATATTTTGGATTAAAAAACAACTTCAATTATCTTAATTTTGAAAAATAAAAGAAGTATAAAAGACCGCATTATTTATGTGATGACCCAATATATGTATAAACCAGCGAGCTGGCAGAAACGTTAGCATGCCGGGCGAAATGCTTAGCGGTATTTCGTCTGCCGTTACGTTCTGAGTTCAAATTCCGCCGAGGTCGACTTTGCCTTTCATCCTTTCGGGGTCGATAAATTAAGTACCAGTTACACACTGGGGTCGATATAATCAACTTAATCCGTTTATCTGTCCTTGTTTGTCCCCTCTGTGTTTAGCCCCCTGTGGGCAATAAAGAAAAAATAAAATGAAGTATATGTATAAACCGGCACTCCATCAGTTACAACAAGGGTGGTAGTTGATCCAGTCAACAGAACAACCTGTTCATGAAATTAATATGCAAGTGGTTGAGCACTCCACAGACATACGTGCCTTTAATGTAGTTCTCAGGGAGATTCAACATGACACAGAATGTGATATGACTAGCCTTTTGGAATACAAGCACTATTCATTTTTTCCAGCTGTGTGGAAAAATAAAGCGTCTTGCTCCAGGTTGCAACATGCTTCCGGGTATCAAACTCAAAGCCTTTCAATCTTGAGCTAAATATCCTAACCACTTAGCCACATGCTTTCCTATATATATATATATATATGACAACATGTGGCTAAGTGGTTAGGGTATATATAAATATATCATCATAATCATCATCGTTTAATGTCCGCCTTCTATACTGACATGGATCTTATATCATCATCATCATTTAACGTCCATTGTCCATGCTGGCATAATTGGACAGTTTGGCTGGATTGGCACATTGGAAGGCTGCACCAGACTCCAGTCTAATTTGGCATGGTTTTCTATGGTTGGATGCCCTTCCTAATGCCAACCACTCTGAGAGTGTAGTGGGTGAATAAAGAACAATTCTTTCAAGGCAACAATTAATAAACAATAAGGATGTATAGGATTTGCTTTCTTTAGTCAAGAGATTGTATTTGATTTCTTTCAACCTTGAGCTATCTTTAAATGTAGGACATCATTCAAAGGTCGATTGGAGATTTCTATTACAAAATAAAAAGCCATCAAAATAGTATATAAATCTTACAGAGAAAATAATAGAAATATTGATCATAATATTTTCTATTCAGAAAAAAGGAAACATGAATGACAAAACAAAATGTATTTTTTTCTCTGTCATGGAGTTCAAAAATTTCCCCTCATTTTTTCTTATATGAAGAAACACAATCATAACTTAAGGGAGAGGGCAATTTATATATATAAGCTAAAGTCTAGTCAAGCTGACCCAGAGGGTGTGTCAAGCTCATCTAAATGAAAATAAATTACCTCTATTATTTGTATATATTATTTGTATAGATTAAATTCTGAAGACAGATGTTGGTGATATTGGGTGGAGGATGGTGACGAAGCAGACACTATAAAATGCAGTCATTATATCAATGAATAAAATGAATAATATCAACAGAAAAAATTACAAACACACACACACACACACAAAAGAGAGAATAGAAGATAATTATACTAGAAATATACTTGATCGAAAGATCAATAATATACTTTATGACATTTCTGTAGATTATGATCTTGAGTTGAGTAGGACAATGTGGTGGCAATAGTATGTCATATGGCAGCCATTGATGAAGTAAATGCATGGTTTGGTACAAGTAGTGCTTCACTGGAGTTTCAAATCTTTGTGAGGGACAAATCTTTCTATGGATAGCCTTTTTATGCCATATAATGTAATTTTCAGTTGAGACTAGATGTCTCTCCTATAATCTAGATAAAAATTGATACTGGAATTATGTGTCTTGCTCAGAGATACAAAACACCTTGAATTGCACATCAACTGGTGATCTCTGATCATGGAATTAAATACTTTATTTTTAGAAATTTTTAGAAATGTTCAGTTGTAAAACTGAAACAAAGCATGTTTTGTAGTGCGGTAGACTGACTGTTTTGAAATTTAAATGGATTCACCATCATCATCATCATCATCATCATTCTTTTGATATTCCTATTTCCATGCTTGCATGGGTGAGATGGAATTTTACTGAGGGTGACTTTTCTATGGCTAGATGCCCTTCCTGTCACCAACCTTTACTTGTCTCCAAGAAAAGTAATATTTCCTTATAGCCAGACTTGTTTTTGCAGAGTGCTGGCAAGGAGTGACTAATCAAACAATGTGAAGACAAGGAGACACACAAACACACACACACTCATGTGTGTAGTATGTATATATATATATATATATATATATATATATATAGTATCCCCATCATTGCTTAACATCCATCTTCCAGGGTGGCATGGGTTATATGGTTTGACAGGATCTGGTCAGGCAAAAGACTACACAAGACTTCTGTATCTGATTTGGCATGGTTTTATGGCTGGATGTCCTTTCTAACACCAACGACCCTGCAGAGTGGACCAAGTGCATTTTGCATGGCACCAGCACAGACAAGGTGAGTTTTGGCATGGTGTTTACAGCTAGATATCCCTCCAAATACCTAACGACTTCACAGTGGAGACTGGATGCTTTTCATGTGGCACCAGCACTGGCAGGGTCACCAAATAACTTGCAAGACAAGGAATTTTGAGAGAGGAAGGGGAATTGGAGGAGGTGATCACACACAAGTACACATACATACACACACACACACACACACACATATATATATTTATGTATGTATGTATGTATGTATATATATATATATAATATATATATATTATATATATATATATATTATATATATATATACACACATATACATACATGTAGACACACATATGTATATAGGTGCGGGAGATGGCTGTGTGGTAAGTAGTTTGCTTACCAACCACATGGTTCCGGGTTCAGTTCCACTGCATGGTACCTTGGGCAAGTGTCTTCTACTATAACCTTGGGCTAACCAAAGCCTTGTGAGTGGATTTAGTAGACAGAAACTGAAAGAAGCCTGTTGTATGTATATGTGAATATATATATATATATATATATATATAATATATATATATATATATATGTATGTGTTTGTATATCAGTGTTTGTCCCCCCAATCGTCGCTTGACAACCGATGCTGGTGTGTTTACATCCCTGTAACTTAGCGGTTCAGCAAAAGAGACTGATAGAATAAGTTCTAGGCTTACAAAGAATAAGTCCTGGAGTCGATTAGTTCAACTAAAGGTGGTGCTCCAGCATGGCCACGGTCAAATGAGTGAAACAAGTAAAAGAATGAAAGAATACCCAAACACAGACATCTCAAAAATAAACAGAAAATAATTACTTTTAGAAACACAGTATTTAATGTATTCAAATACCCAGTCTATTAATTAGCAGACATGCCTTGTGGAGTTTTTCATGATTTAACCTTGGTCATTGTACAAATTAGTATCTGCACAGATAAAACAGTATGGGGGGGCGTCTATTTACTTTTGAGATGTCTGTGTACATATTGGGTTGGTGCATAATTATTGCGGCTTGATTATTCCGGAGCATATTCACCATCTACTTCAATTACTGCTTCCCATTTGCTTGGCAGATGGTCAGACCGTCATTTAAAGATGTTTTTGTTAAATATTGTTATTGTTTTTGTTGAATAAAATTTGTTGAGAAAAAAAACGCAATAATTATGCACTAACCCAATAGATATGTGTATGCACATACACACACTCACACAAGCACACTTACTTACATACAAAGATGGGCTTCCTTCAGTTTCCATCTACTAAATCCATTCACAAGGCTTTGGCCAGCTTGAGGTCATAATAGCAGACACTTGCCCAGGGTGCCATTCATTGGGATTGAAACTGAAATCTTGTGGTTAGGAAACAGAACTCTTAAATACACAACCATATCTACTCCTTACCATGGAAAAGCAGAATTAATGGCAACTTGCAAACTCTAGTGCCTTTAGTTTCCAGCCCAAAACTTTACACAAAGGAGGTATTAAATGTAAATAAAAATTCTTTACCACACTTGCTATGGCCTTATCATGTTGGCAGGAATAAAATAAAAAAGATAAAATATATCAAATGAAAACAACTGAAGAGGAACTTACTTGTTGTTGCTTGAAGCCAGGAAACTTTCCTAAGTTTTCAATTATGTTTACATCAGAAAAATTCATAGATTTAATCTGATTTAAAGGTAATACTGCAAGGAGTGTACCAAGTTCTGTTATGTTTTCTGCCGACCAGTTCTTTGCAGGACCAAATGTCTATAAGTACCAGCAATAAATAGATAAGAATTTATTGGTAGAATATAAGTCAAGTCAGAAATTTAATAGGAAGTCATGTGAGGTTGATGCGGAAATATTAAACTGTAACAGGTGCCAACTACATCAAATAATCATAAGTGAATGACGGAAGCCTCTATATGATCACTCAACCTGCTAGAAATAGCAACAAAATGTCTTTCTGATCACACCTTATTATTTTAGACATTGACATATGGTAAAAATTAGTCCAAGATGCATTAAGCTAGAAAAAAGACAGGATTTTAATTGCTTGGCTGTCATTGATGGTAGGTGCCCTCATTCAAGACTTAGCAGGGACTGGGGTGAAACAAGAACAGCAATATTAAAAACTAACCATCTTCCTGTTTTTTTTTTTTTCTCAGCCTAATGAATTTTATTAAGAGACAAATTTCAATCCAGAAGAATCTCAAAGCTTACCATGTTTACAAGAGCCATCAAACTCCGATGTTGTTCAGATGTATAATTAGTAACCGATCCAAACACCTGTATGCATTTTACAAATTCTTCTTTGGATATAGACATAATTTGTTCAACTGTAAGGGTTTTAACAAGTGATGTCATTTCAGTTATATTTCTACAGGTTAACGGAGCTGGTTTCTGAGTATGAATGTCTGATATATGCAAAATAAAAATCATAATTATTTCTTTAAATTTTTTAGAAATCAAAATGAATCAAAAAGAAACATACAGAACATAAAATATTGTTATGGAATCCTTCAATGAATTTACCAATTGTAAGACTTGTATAACAGTCATAGACAATGAAATTTTCATGACCCATTGGTTTATGAGTAAATGGTCCTTATTACATCACTGGTATTACAATGTTTCTTTGGTGAATATATTTAGCTCTCATATTATATTCATCTGACCAATAATTCATTAGCATGGATGGACATGTGGAGGCACATGGCCTAGTGGTTAGAGCAGCGGACTTGCGGTTGAGAGATTGTGGGTTCGAATCTCAGACCAAGCAATGTGTGTGTTTATGAGCGAAACACCTAAGCTCTACGTGGCTCCAGCAGAAGGTAATGGCGAACTTCTGCTGACTCCCTCGCTACAACTTTCTCTCACACTTTCCTCCTGCATCTTGCAACTCACCTGCGACGGACCGGAGTCCTGTCCAGGTGGGGAATCTATACACCAAGGAATCCAGGAAACCGGCCCTTATGAGCCAGGCGTGGCTCGAGAAGGAACAAACAATGGATGAACATAGTTTCCTATTGTAGCAACAAGAGTAGAATACGAGTGCAAGTATAGATATGTGGTTATGAAACCTGTTTTTCAAGCATGTTGTTACTGGTGTGATCTCATTGCAAGGCACCTCCTTTTCATTGTTGTCATCATCATCATCATCATCGTCATTGTCGTCATCATCATCATCATCATCATCATCATCATCATCATCATCATCAGCAGCAGCAGCAGCATCATTACCATCATCACTGTCATTGTTTCAACTATGATATCTACAAGTCATTAGTATTTACATACTAGCTTTCAGGTATGTGTTTGATACATAAAATTGATAATATCCAATAACCAAACACCGCTGTATGCAGTGGCTATTTAAGCAATGTTTTTGAAGATGATTAACGGGTTAGATGGGTGCTGATGAAGGGCAACTCCCTCCCACCACCACCACCACCACCACCACCACCAAAATAATAAAAAAAATGTGGCATATATACCTATTGCCATTTTCTCATCTTTGATCTCATTGTTTGTCTACATCGAAATGGTGTAACAAAAATGAGTGCTGGCTATAATTTCTATTGAATACCTGTAGAGATAGCCGTAACAAGTAATGTAAAAGTGCACTGCTAACACAGAAGGACACAGTATTGACTTATAAAAACATTTAATATAATTTATAGGATATTATGATTGCATAATAAAATACCATGTACCTACAAGTCATTAGTATTGATAAATTATCTATCATCACCATCATCATCATCAAAGTCATCATCTTCATCATTATCCTTATTTTAATGTCCACTTTTCCATGCTCGCATGGGCTGCACAGAATTTGCTGAGAATTTACAGAGCACCTGTACTGGTGTCAGGTAAAAAGCACCTTTACTGGTGCTACCCAAAAAGCATCCAGTACACCCTATAAAATGGTTGATGTTAGCAGGGCATCCAACCATAGAAACCATTCCAAAATAGATAGGCAGGGCTTGGTGCCGCTCTATGGCTGGCTTGCCAGCTCCTGCCAAACTGTCCATCCCATCCCAGCATGGAAAATGGATGATGATGATGATGATGATAAAAGGAGCTTTTCTCAGTTTGTGTCTCTCAAATTTACCATAAAAACCCATGTAATTTGTGCACCTGAGTAATTTACACAGGTGATTTTCAGGCTGTAATAGAAGACACTTGCCCAAGGTGCCACACAGTAGAACGGAACCTAAAACCGCGTGTTTGGGAAATAAACTTCTTACCTGCACCTTATCTAGATTACAGTAATTTAATTGGCCAGTCTAACATATTTATTGAATCAAACCAATTTATTGTATTTCGTTTTTTTGTCCTGGCTTAATGTATACAAACTAAAGGTACATATATTTCTGTGTAATTTCATAGTCCTTAATAAAAGATTTAAGAAACTTTTCTCCTTCAAAAGATATTCAAAAACCATCTTCAATTAAAACATGGGTTCCAGAGGACATTCGAATTACATGATAGAGTATTACTACAAATCAACTAAATCTTATTTCTTTATTGCCCACAAGGGGCTAAACATAGAGGGGACAAACAAGGACAGACAAAGGGATTAAGTCGATTACATCGACCCCAGTGCGTAACTGGTACTTATTTAATCGACCCCGAAAGGATGAAAGGCAAAGTTGACCTCAGCGGAATTTGAACTCAGAACATAATGGCAGACGAAATACCTATTTCTTTACTACCCACAAGGGCTTAACATAGAGGGGACAAACAAAGGGATTAAGTCGATTATATCGACCCCAGTGCGTAACTGGTACTTATTTAATCGACCCTGAAAGGCTGAAAGGCAAAGTTGACCTCAGCGGAATTTGAACTCAGAACGTAACGGCAGACAAAATACCGCTAAGCATTTCGTCCAGCATGCTAATGTTTCTTGTTTCTTTACCGCCCACAAGGGGCTACACACAGAGGGGACAAACAAGGACAGACAAATGGCTTAAGTTGATTATACTGACCCCAATGCATAACTGGTACTTATTTAATCGACCCCGAAAGGATGAAAGGCAAAGTTGATCTCAGCAGAATTTGAACTCAGAACGTAACAGCAGACGAAATACCGCTAAGCATTTTGCCCGGTGTACTAACGTTTCTGCCAGCTCGCGGCCTTAAATCAACAAAATCTTATTTACCTCGCTTTATTCGATTGAATGCATCATTGCTTCTAAACTGTGTCCTGTCTTGAGCTTTAAGCACGAGGGGTATGATATCATAACAAAATTTGAAGTTGTTGTTGTTTTCAATATCCATTTTCTGGCAGGTTGATACAAATGACTGCAAAGACTGAGCCCAACTTTCCTACAATAAATAGACAAAAAATGAATACAAAGAGAATTAGCAGCAATTTTAATATAAATCTTCTATTAACATTGATTAGGTCGGAGTGGTTGTGTGGTAAGTAGCTTGTTTACCAACCACACGGTTCCGGGTTCAGTCCCCCTGCGTGGCACCTTGGGCAAGTGTCTTCTACTGTAGCCTCGGGCCGACCAAAGCTTTGTGAGTTTATTTGGTAGATGGAAACTGAAAGAAGCCCGTCGTATATATGTATTTATATATATGTGTGTGCGTGTATGTTTGTGTGTCTGTGTTTGTCCCATCCAACATCGCTTGACAACCGATGCTGGTGTGTTTATGTCCCCGTCACTTAGCGGTTTGGCAAAAGAGACCGATAGAATAAGTACTGGGCTTACAAAGAATAAGTCCTGGGGTCAATGTGCTCGATTAAAGGCGGTGCTCCAGCATGGCTGCAGTCAAATGACTGAAACAAGTAAAAGAGTAAAAGAGTAAAGAACTGACTGATTGATTGATTGACTGAATGGTTAAATCAAATAATTGATGAATTAATTGATTTAAAGAATGGTTAAATAATAATAATAATAATAATAATAATAATAATAATAATAATAATAATAATAATAATAATAATAATAATAATAATAAGGAAGGAATATATTCACAGACATGACAGAGTTGGAACCTACATACACTGGAAGCTATGCCAACATTATGGAATAACAACAGAAAAAAGATGGTATAGGCACACACCAGAAAAGGTCACAGAAAATGAGAAAGCAACCATACTCTGGGATATGCCGATACACTCAGATAGAGAAATTAAGGCCAACAGACCAGATATAGTTGTCAGAGATTATGAAGAAAAAAAATGCTTTCTAATTGATGTATCAATACCGGCAGATGACAACGTGTCTCTAAAAGAAATGGAGAAACTTTCAAAATACAAAGACCTGGAAATAGAGGTAACCAGAATGTGGAATCTAAAAACAGAAACAATCCCTATCATAGTAGGTGCTTTAGGCATGATAAAAAAATATTCAGACAAATACATAACAAAAATACCAGGACTTACAAACACATATAACATACAGAAAATTGCACTACTAGGCACTGCACACATCCTACGCAGAACACTTTCCATACAATAACCATCAGAGCATCACAACAAATCACAGCACATACCCAAGGCACACAGAGCTGCATTCGGTAGTGAAGTGAAAGCACTCTATAAAAATAAAACTACTGAATAATAATAATAATAAGAAGAAGAAGAAGAAGAATGATAATGATAATAATAATAATAATGATAATAATAATAATAATAATAATAATAATAATAATAATAATAATAATAATAATAATAATAGGATTCCATGGACATTGGGGCTCGCCAATGGAGAAGTTCTTAACCAGACGAAGCCGAAACTGTCACTAGAAGCTAGGATCACCAAGCATAGATTGGCATATTTTGGTCATATTATGTGGAGAAAATCCCTGGAGAAGGACATCATGCTCGGAATGGTCAGTGGCAAGAGAGAAAGAGGCCAACTAAGAACCCGCTGGCTTGACACCATCACAAGTGACACAGGAATGGCCATAACCAATCTGAAAGGATAGAACTGGCTGGAGAACACTGATCTATTGAGTAATGGAGAGTAGACTTCGACTGAGCGGACAGATAGATAGAATAATAGCCCAGCTGATAACAAGATATGTGAGAAGGAAGAAAAAAAAGTCGAGAGATATGATGGGTTAGCTTGGGAAGTTAAGCAGTTGTGGTCGATGGGAAAGGTAGCAGTAGTACTAATAATTGTCAGAGCCCTGTGAACAGTGAGCGAAAATCTCAAGAAGTACGTGGAACAAATAGGGGCTGCAATAAGGGTGGAGCACTTGCAGAAAACAGCACTGCTTGGAACTGCTCGGATACTCCAGAAGGTGCTCAAAAAATAAGAGGTGTTACCTTAGTTCACTGATAGTGAACAGCTGACACTGTAGTACATCTCCAGCATTAGAAGCTGTGCAAAGGCAATTATAATAATGATAATAATAATAATGGTTTCAAATTTTTACACAAGGGTAGCAATTTTGGGGGAGAGGACGAGTCAGTTACATTAACCCCAGTGTCCAATTGATACTTATTTTATCGACCTTAAAAGGATGAAAGATAAAGTCAACCTTGGCAGAATTTGAACTTAGAACAGAGAGACATGTGCAATATACCACTAAGCATTCTGTCCAGCATGCTAATGATTCTGCCAGCTCATCTTCTCATTGTTTTGTCTTGGTATAAAAGATGGGCTACAGCAAATAGTCTGCTCAATACCACAGATTTGCTTGTCAGTTGTTTGACCGTAACCAGTTGAGCATGTCCCTTAGTGGCTAACAATATTTGCCTTTCTGATTATGGGCAGAAGTAGTGGGGGAGCATCATAGCAATGTGTTGAGAGGGATTCTTTTGGGTTTGAATAATTCACCTCTGGAAACATGGGTGTTTCGTTCAACATCCTTAAACAACCCTTATTCAGGGACCTTTTGAGAGGGGTGGGTTACTCGACCAAAAGAAAATTCTAACTGGGCCCCACCTGCATGGTAATGCGCTGTTTACCTTGATATGAGATCACCATGTCGTGCACATATGGTTGTGATGCATGTGCCTGGTGTACCCTTATCAGACGGGTAGACATGATGAGTATACTGGGCTTCGTATATTTTACCCCAGTGAAACTTCGATGGCATGCACTGCTCTCTCACTCAATAATGATAATAATAATAATAATAATAATAATAATAATAACACCGTGCTCATCTGTTTGGAAGTGGAGTGTACATAGCCACTGGGGTTGTCACAGAGTAAATCCTAGATTTGTTTTTATGCTGTGCCTCTACAACCTGGGCCCAACCAACAACTTTTGAACATTCATGTTTCAAGGCACACACCCAAATTCAGACAATACAACCTTTGTGTTTTACATCAAAGAAATGGTTGAGTGCCATTCTTTCTGCTAACAAGTCATTTGCCATTCCACTTCTATGTACCTCTTCTAAGTTACTATCTAATATATTTTCCATTCTGTTGTTTTCTAAACAATAATTTTGCTAAAACTAACTGACACCTCGCTGATCTTCCTTTTTAAGGAGACCCACCACTTGTTGTTGATGACGGCTCCCATCATTTCCTCCCATTCAAATAGTCTACTAATCCGGTCCATGAAACTTTTCCATACCGGGAAGAAAAATAAAAATAACAATAATCACACAAAGCTAATAAACTAGATATTATTGTGAAAGACCAAAGCAATAATGTCTGTTCATTGATTGACATGAGTATACTTTGTGATCATAATATCTCAGCAAAAGAATTTGATAAGCTCAGAAAATATAAACAGGGTGGCTATGTGGTAAGTAGTTTGCTTACGAACCGCATGGTTCTGGGTTCAGTCCCACTGTGTGGCACCTTGGGCAAGTGTCTTCTACTATAGCCTCGGGCCGACCGAAGCTTTGTGAGAAGATTTGGTAGACATTAAACGATGATGGGCAAGTGTCTTCTACTATAGCCTCGGGCCAACCAAAGCCTTGTGAGTGGATTTGGTAGCTGAAAACTGAAAGAAGCCCGTCGTATATATGTATGTATGTATATATATATATATATATATATATATATATATATATATATATATATATATATACATATATACAAGATAAGAAAATGGAGAAATACATCTAAATCAAATATCAATTACCAGATAATACTCAATCACATACTTTATTAAACCACCACATAAGAGACTGTAGGGTTAAATATAAAAAGCAGAACAAATCAGTGTACATAAAGGAATGTACATAAAAAAGTGTACATAAAAGTGTACATACACTTTTTTATGTACATTCCTTTTTGTACACTGATTTGTTCTGCTTTTTATATTTAACCCTACAGTCTCTTATGTGGTGGTTTAATAAAGTATGTGATTGAGTATTATCTGGTAATTGATATTTGATTTAGATGTATTTCTCCATTTTCTTATCTTGTATTAGTAATTTGTGGTAAATCATTTTACCTTTGCCCATATAATACAGTAAATGAATTGATTGCATCGCAATCATTAACATTTATGTATTAACTTTGTTGGGTACTTCACTAGCAGTATTTTGGATATATGTTATCCCATGGAGGGTTGCATTTACAACCCCTATCTCAATTTCTATATATATATGTGTGTGTGTGTGTGTGTGTGTGTGTGTGTGTGTGTGTGTGTGTGTGTACGTGTGTGTATATGTCTGTGTTTGTCCCCCCAACATCGCTTGACAACCGATGCTGGTGTGTTTACGTTCCCGTAACTTAGCGGTTTGGCAAAAGAGACCGATAGAATAAGTACTAGGCTTACAAAGAATAAGTCCTGGGGTCAATTTGCTCGAGTAAAGGTGGTGCTCCAGCATGGCCACAGTCAAATGACTGGAACAAGTAAAAGAGTATTTGCTGATTGAAATAAAAAAAAAAATGTGGCATCACAAGACGGTTACAATACCAGTGATTGTAGGAGCACTTGGAATAATTAAAAAGGAACTGAAAATCATTTAAGAATGATCCCTGGCTTACCATCCATGCAAAAAGTGCAAAAGATTATCTTTGCTGGTACATCACACGTATTGAGAAGCGCATTATAGCTGTAAATTTTCTTTCCTTTTTCCCCCTTTATTTTCATTTTTCATTTCTTTTCCTATTTTTAGAGATTTAAAAAATTTTCCTTTCCTTTTTTTCTTTATTCCTTTCTTCTCCTTTTTCTTCTATTACATGACTTTGTAAATGAATAATCTGGTGTGTTTATTTTAATGGCCAACGAATGTATACAGTGAGTTTCTTTACCCTAGATGTTGGGAAGACACTCAGCCAGAAATGGAAACAAATTTGAAAGAAGAGAATAATAATAATAATAGTAGTAGTAGTAGTAGTAGTAGTAGTAGTAGTAGTAGTAGTAGTAGTAAAAGAAGTGAAATAGAACCAGTGCATATGTTTATTTGTGGCATTGTGACCCTCCCAAGATTCAAAAATTTCTATGAAATGTTTTACTTCAGTTGAAGTGAAAAGTTTTTAAAGAATAAAGTAACATACACTTGGAATTTTTCTCCTATCTTTCGGGTCCCATGATCCAACAAAAACACCAACTTTTTCCAGATGATCTGCTGTCATATCTGAAAGTCTATTCCTGAAATTTGAAAAAGGTCAGCAACATATGAAAATTTAAGAAATATCTTTTGTTGTGTTTATCTTTTAGCTAAAGGTGATTTTTATGATTTTATGTGTCCATAATAAATAAAACAAATTAAATAAAACAAACGCACTCAGAGAGTGCAACCTTCCGCCAGGGCAACACAAACGTCCTCTCAACAATTAGTTGGAGATGATTTTTAAAATGAGAATATCTGAAATAAACTCGACTGCTCTCACAAATGAGAATACTAAAAATGAACCTGACTACACTCAAAAATTAGCACCATCCGATCATGGCCGTTGCCAGCTCCGCCTGGCCTCCGTGCCAGTGGCACGTAAAAAGCACCATCCGATCGTGGCCGTTTGCCAGCGTCGTCTGGCACCTGTGCCGGTGGCACGTAAAAAGCACCCACTACACTCATGGAGTGGTTGGCGTTAGGAAGGGCATCCAGCCGTAGAAACATTGCCTGATCAGACTGGGCCTGGTGCAGCCTTCTGGCTTCCCAGACCCCAGTTGAACCGTCCAACTCATGCCAGCATGGAAAGCAGACGCTAAACGATGATGATGATGATGACGAATCCAGAATCTTTGACCGGTACCGGATCAATTCCAGAACCTAATAAGTTTGTGCCAGTCACAAGGCCAAACATCCCTGAGAGTTTCATCCAAATTCATCCAGCGGTTTTTGAGATATCTTGTCCATGGACAAACAAACATGACTGAAACAATACCTCCACCTTCACTAAGGCAGAGGTAATAATAATCTAAGTAAATAGTAAAAGTCTGAAATCTTAAAGATAAGTTTCTGTAATTAGTCATGAGAAAAGATGTGGAAAAATTAGGTTTAACCCTTTAGTGTTCAGATTATTCTGTCAAATGTGATATGTGTTTATTTATATTGCTTTGAATTAATCCTGCATTATCTTGTAGTTTAGAGATTTCAATGATGTGATTTTTTTAGTTTTAGAATGACATGGCAGGGCTGAAGTGAGAGGCGAGATCTGGTCAGTTTCAATATAAAACAGGTTAAATATTTTGGCCGGATATGGCCGGTTTGAATGCTAAAGGGTCAACTATAGTACGCTTACACTGAAGGAATTTCTATATGGTCACTCAGCCTGCTAGAAATAGAAGTCAAATCCTCCTTGAATCACACTTTAGTGTATAAAAACTGAAAGGACACATGGCATTTTTCTTTCTCTTTTGTTTTTTTATTATTGATCTACAAGTCCTTGATGTTAGAGCTAATCTGGTTTCTGAAGAGATTTAAATTGAAAGTACCCTATTTGAATGGGCTGCCAGTCTGCTCCAAGGTTAACATCCCTACTCCAGCTTCCCCATTACTCTTTACTCTTTTACTCGTTTCAGTCATTTGTCTATGGCCATGCTGGAGCACCACCTTTAGTCAAGGAAATCGTCCCCAGGACTTATTCTTTGTAAGCCTAGTACTTGTTCTATCGGTCTCTTTTGCTGAATCGCTAAGTTACAGGGATGTAAACACACCAGCATCGGTTGTCAAGTGATACTGGAGGGACAAACACACACACACACACACACACACATATATATATACATATATACGATGGGCTTCTTTCAGTGTCCATCTACCAAATCCACTCACAAGGCTTTGGTTGGCCCGAGGCTATAGTAGAAGACACTTGCCCAAGGTTCCACGCAGTGGGACTGAACCCAGAACCATATGGTTGGTAAGCAAGCTACATACCACACAGCCACTCCTGCGCCTATTATTAATTTTTATTTGAACACATGGGAACAGCAAAAATTGAAGTACTTTGCTAAAGCACACTATGTTTTAGCAAAGGCCAAGAATCAAATTCACAACCTAATAATTGAGAGCCTAACACTTTTACCACTAAGCCCTGTGCTTTCTCACTGTATAATATAGTTCAAGTAAAATAAAATGGGATAGTCATGGTCAGAAAGCCCTATGGTCATAGGTCTACTTGATCAGGACTACCGTGAAGTTAACCCTTTAGCATTCAGAGTAGTCTGTCAAATCATCATCATCGTCTAACGTCCGCTTTCCATGCTAGCATGGGTTGGACGATTGACTGAGGGCTGGCAAACCAGATGGCTGCACCAGGCTTCAGTCTTGATCTGGCAGAGTTTCTACAGCTGGATGCCCTTCCTAACACCAACCACTCCAAGCCATCAGGTTCGCCAGTCCTCAGTCAAATCGTCCAACCCATGCTAGCATGGAAAGCGGACGCTAAATGATGATGATGATGAATATAACAAGGCCTTTATTATGAACATGACCCAAATATGTCCCAATCAATTACAGGGCACCAACTGACTGAACTACATGCTTACTCTGTAGGTTTTAGACTTTAAATTATTTCAAAGAAAGATTCATAATTCATTCCTCATCATTATTTAATGTCCATCTTCCATTCCTGATGGTTTCACAGGATCCTAAGAATTAAAGGACTGCATCATGTTCCAGTGCCTTCTTTGGCATGACTTCTTCAGTTGGATGCCCTTTCTAATGTCAACCACTTTACAATGAGTACTGGGTGCTTTCTCATGCTACAAGTACTAGTGAGGTCACTATGCAGCTCATGAAACTATGAAACTGGAGAAGCAGGGGCAGCTTTATGCTAAGGGGTGAGAAATGGAGTGGGGAGAGTAATATCTTGTTGCAGAGGAGTTACATGGCTACTCACATTTAAAAGGGAGAGTGAGAAAGAATCACTAGTATCACTAAAGAGATAGTAATGAAGAGGTGTCCAAGTGGCCACTCACGGTATAAGGTGTATAAAAATAGTATTAGTCTATCCAGTTTTTACTTAAGCTGATATTATGTCCATGTCACTTAATTCATTTAAATAAAAAGCAGTGAAATCTTGACTTTTGCTCAAAGTATTATTGTCATTGTTTTACTCTAAATCAGCTTTGACCCAGTAAACATATGATGAAAAGCATTCAAGCTCTGATTATTCCATTCTTTTATTGTTCATCGTGTATCTAGATTGTCATTATAAAATGCATCATTTCCTCTTTAAGCTAGCAGAGTGTAATTCAAGGAAGATGTAGCTGCTATTTTTAGCCAGTCGAGTGTTCACATAGAGACTCTATTATTGGACTGAAAACAGAATTGTAGTAAAGATAAATAGGTAGCTACTAGCTTTGATATATCACCTATGTTACAGACGTTTTACTATATTTTAGTGATCATATCTGGTAAATAGCAATAATATGCTGGATGCATTTATCAGTTACATTAAAATGTATTGAGTCAGGAACAATTATGAAATAAACAACAAAGACAAAAATATATTTTTAAAATTCAGTTTTCTGAGAGGATCACAGTCAATATTCATCATCATCATCATCATCATCGTTTAGGGTCTGCTTTCCATGCTAGCATGGGTTGGACGGTTCAACTGGGGTCTGGGAAGCCAGAAGCTTGCACCTGGCCCAGTCTGATCTGGCATTGTTTCTACGGCTGGATGCCCTTCCTAACACCAACCACTCCGTGAGTATAGTGGGTGCTTTTTACGTGCCACCGACACAGGTGCCAGACAAGGCTGGCAAACGGCCACGATCAGATGGTGCTTCTTATGTGCCACCAGCACGGAGGCAAGGCAAGGCTGCCAACAGCCACGGTTGGATGGTGCTTTTTACATGCCACCGGCATGGAGGCCAGTTGGGGTTCACTGGCAATGGCCATGTTTAGATGGTTCTCTTACGTGCCCCCGGCACTGGTAATATTGTTATATATTATTCTGCATGAAGGGTATTTTTCATGCATCAACTCTTACTTGGATGCATTTCTAATAAAATACATTTTGTATATATTCATGAAAACAATTATTTGACCAAGTTCCTCTAGATTCTTGATAAATTCATTTTCTATATGAGATCGGTATTTGAAGCATAACTTAAGGAAAGGTACTTACATGAAATTATGATAGTATGTTTTAGTTTAGATATGAACAAATTAAAATGAATAGTTTTGTATTATAGGACCAGAGACCATTTAAAGTTGATTGATTTCAAAATTTTTTCTTAACTTCTCATTTATTATATCTCTAGCAGTATCGCCTGGCATTGCTTGGGTTTGTTTCAACCCTTTAGAATTGGAATTTTTGAAAAGTAAAAATTATGCATTATGTAGCTTGTTATTCTCTTTAAGTGAACATTTTTCTGGTTGAAATACACCGAAAAATGGCAACACAGCAGTCAAAAAATCATAAAAATAGGGATTTTCATAGAAAAAAAGCACCTTTTTGATGTAAATAATATTTGGTCTTAACATGGTCCGATTTGAATTTTATCTTCTACAGAATGAAGAGCAATCCTTCTTCTATCATACTCTCAATTTTGGTCAACTTGCGCCACGGGGTCTTGGAGGAGATAGAGTTAGTTGAAGGCTACCAAACCTGCCACACACACAGACAACTTCAGCTTTATATATATAGATTTGTTATATTTCTTTCTTTCCAGTCATGTTAGTCATTAGTGTATTATGTTTCAAATGATCTTTCCAATGACTGCATATACTACTTACTTATACATTTCCTTGAGTTTCATTCCAGTGTATTGTACTTCTTCATCAGTATCCAAAAAATGCTGTAGAACAGAAGCCCAAGATAACAGCTGGCTTTTGGTTACACTACGAATGTCACGAAGTATGACATAATTCAGAAGATTGCCAAGCTCTGACAATTCCATTTGGTTTCGTAAAACTTCCTAAATAAGAATAATAACAAAAATAACTGAATCAAAAGTTTATGCCATTAATACAGAGACTGTAGCAAATTTAGCTTTCATTGTTAATTATTTAAATGATTGAAACTAAAAGTATTATTTGTTGTTTGGTATAAAACTACTTCAAATTAAGATAAACTTATTCAGTGTTTTCCAGAAAATATCTTATCTTGGGAGCATACGCAGTTTCACTAGATCAAAAGATTTTTTTATTGAATCAGTTACCATTACCGTATTTATATCCAGTACAGATTTAGGTACCTGTTAAGTCATAAGTTCCAAAATGTGGCAAATATTTTATGCCTCTGGAAAGAACACTTAAATTCTGTAGGCCTCATTAGAAATGGGAACCCCATATAAAAGTGTTGCTTTTGAT
The DNA here is from genome assembly GCF_006345805.1 of Octopus sinensis. NCBI lineage: Eukaryota > Metazoa > Mollusca > Cephalopoda > Octopoda > Octopodidae > Octopus > Octopus sinensis. The sequence continues at coordinate 29,008,800 of NC_043001.1, read as the reverse complement.
AAACTATGGATCATAAAGTAATACCAACCTATGTCTTGTTTTCTATTTTCCTTATGCCTACTATAAAGCAGAATCCTTCATGAAGTAGCTAGCTCTACCTTTGAGCAGCATTTGGAGATTTCAGCTTTTAAGAGTTTAAATGGCTCCAAGTATATAGAGAGTATATAAGAAACATTTGATTGAATTCAATAGATTTTTTTCAAAGGAATTAAATAATTTTCATCTTTGAGTCTTTACAAAATAATATTTCTTCAGAATTGATTGACTCATGAAATAATTAAGTCTTTAGCAAAACTAGCTTATACCAATTGGTAATTATAAAGAAGCAATATGACAGAATATCACACAACTATATCAGTAAATGAAAATACATACATCTCTTAACTTGACAGTACACCATAATCTCTGCAACTAAAGCTAGGTGATTGATGTTATCAGAACAACATATGAGTGATTTAAATTTTTCAGAACACTCAAACTTAATGTTTATTTAATCGTAATTTAATTGGTAAATATTTGATAACTTTTTGAGAATTCTAGTTTTGAATCATTTTGGAATCTATTTTTTTTCTTTTTCTAGTTAATTTTAGTTAATTTTTGTTTATTTTCAGATCATTAAAATGAAATGTCAAGTTAGGAAAAACGAGCATTTTCAACACCTTCTTCTTTTTGCTTTTAATCAAGATTCTAAGGCCGCAAAAGCTGCTCACAACATTTGTGCTGTGTATGGAGAGGGTGCCATAGTTGCAAGAACCGCTCATGATTGGTATGCCAAATTTAAAAATGGAAATTTTGACCTTAAAGACACACCTCATTCTGGCCATCCAGTTGAGTTCAATGAAGACCGATTAAACCAACTTTTGCACGAAAATTCTCATCAAATGACAAGGGAACTGGCAGAGAAAATGGAATGCTCCCACGCTGATATAGAGAAGCATCTTCACTCGATGGGAAAGGTTCAGAAGTATGGAGCATGGGTTCCGCATGCTTTAAGTGACAACAACAAAAATCAACGAGCCACAATCTCCGCTGTTTTGCTTGCGCGTCACCACTCAACTCATGGACACGAGCAACGATTCATTTACCGAATCATTACTGGTAACAAAAAATGGTGCCTGTACATCAATGTGAAGCAGCGTAAGGAATGGCTTAGCCTCGGTAAACAAGCGACACCACACATGAAACAAGATCTTTGTCCGTGTAAACCGATGTTGTGCATATGGTGGAACTGGGAAGGAATTATCCATTACGAATTGCTTGAATAAAACCAAATGGTCAACACAGAACTCTATGTTCAACAGATGGAACGACTCAACATGGCTATTCAAGAGAAAAGACCTAATCGGCAGCATGTAGTTCTTCTGCTGCACAACAATGCCTGCCCTCATATCACCAGCATGACCAAGGAAGCCATTCAAACACATGGCTGGGAAGTGCTGCCACACCTGCCGTACTCTTCTGATTTGGTACCAATGGATTTCCACTTCTTTTGATCTCTATCAAATGCTATTCGCGGAGTTCTGCATCAGTTCAATACTGATGCAGAATTGAGAGCTTGGTTGGATCAATTTTTCGAGTCGAAATTGGGTGATTTCTACCAACAAGGTATTGAAAATATTGTTGAACGTTGGAAAGAAGTTGTAAACAGTAAGGGTGAAATACATTATTGATTAATTAGTTGTTTTTTTTATTGAAACTTTTTAAAAATTTAAATTTTAAAAAATGGCAGGAAATTAGTTGCCAACCCAATATCATTCTACTTCAAAAATTCTAGCAAACAGTTCATTCATAACTACAGCTTAGTTCTACTGAAACTGAAAATAATATAATTTTAAATTTCATAATTTTTTTAAATATTAGTAGAGTTACCTTCATGCAATATTTTGTCAAATTCCTAGCTTCTCCTTCAGGAAGTTTATTTAAATGACTAGTACCAATCAATTTACAGAAAAATTTCTTGTTTTCACTAGACAATTTAATTTGTCTCAGATCACTGAAAGAAAAAGATTCAACACTTAGTTTTGACTTACACTTATGTTTGCATTTATTTCATAACTGTTTGAAGTGGGAAGAAAAAATCTTGTCTTATCATCATCATTGCCACTACCCTGTCTGTTTGTAGTGGTGGGATTGCCAGTGGTGGCAGCAAATAATCAATATTATACATGCTTTTTACTCTTTTACTCTTTTACTCGTTTCAGTCATTTGACTGTGGCCATGCTGGTGCACTGCCTTTAGTCGAGCAAATCAACCCCAGGACTTATTCTTTGTAAGCCTAGTACTTATTCTATCAGTCTCTTTTGCCAAACCACTTAGTTACGGGGATGTAAACACACCAGCATCGTTTATCAAGCGATGTTGGATGGACAAACACAGACACACAAACATATACACACATATACATATATACGATGAGCTTCTTTCAGTTTCCATCTACCAAATCCACTTACAAGGCTTTGGTCGGCCTGAGGCTATAGTTGAAGACACCCAAGGTGCCACGCAGTAGGACTGAACCCGGAACCATGTGGTTGGTAAGCAAGTTACTTACCACACAACCACTCCTACGCCTATAGCTACATACCACACAGCCACTCCTACGCCTATAGCTATTTACCACACAGCCACTCCTACACCTATAGCTACTTACCACACAGCCACTCCTATGCCTATATGATTACCTTCATATGTAATCTAATAGACTACTGTTGATTATGGTTCTTCCTCCTTGAACCAAGATACATCAACCATAGATAAACATGTCCACACTGACAAAGATGTATTTCTTGTATAAAACAGTTTTAAAACATGTATTGGCAAAGCCACTAATGCCAACTAACACTTCTAATATTTAATCAATTCTTCAGTTCATTTGCACTAAACCTGTTTCTCAAGTTCTTATTTCCCTTACAACAAATTACACAATCACTCTATTTCAATCTTCAACTTTTTTCCTGATATTTCTCTTCTAGTATTTCGTTTTTGGATTTGGTTTGCAAGATTCTTTATATGAGTTTGTGTGTTGAAGCATATTCTGTTGTGTCTGGGGAGAGTCATTTTCTTGTTGTGCCTTATAATGTAACACACTCACCGGTAAAATTTCCTCTTTTTTCTTATTTTTATTTTCCTAAAATTTTCGTTGCGTCTTGCAACCTTTTCAATAGTCAAAACTATTGTCCGTTAGTCAAAAAGATTGCAAGACGCAATGAAAAGTTTAGGAAGAAAACAGTGGAAATTTTACTGGTGAGTGTGTTATATTATAAGGCACAAAAAGAAAATGACTTTCCCCAGACACAACAGAATCTCTTCTAGTATTTTATGCTTTATCCTTGCTTCACACATTTTATCTTTACCATGAGAAGATAATCACTTTATCTTTATCAAAAGTATAAATATTGGTCAGAAATCAAGTGATGTATTCATAAATCTCACAGGAATATGTTACCTAATCATTTGGTCCTTAGCAATGCTGAATAACCATCAATTTTTATAAGTGTTTTATGGATTCCATCATCTTGTATGTACCCCTCATATTCTACATTATTGTGCATCCCTCTTACAATTTATCCTCTTATGCACACCTCAATGTCTTCCTTCTTGGTTAAACTTATAGCCTGCTTTATGTGCTGCCCCACCTAGCCTACTTCTTTATCTCATAAAATCTCCCCTTCTTAGACATGTTTCAGACTTCTTAGACATTTTTCATACTTCTTAGATGCATGCCAGTTATCACATATCTTAAGCATGCTTCAGGATATCACATTTCTAACACAGAATTCATACCAGGCGTGGTCCCAGGAGTTTTTTGAAAGGAAGGCACAAGGTCAGAAGAGAATACAATTCCAGGAGAAAAGGGTGTAATAACATTATTCAGAAGGGTGCACTTCTCTTCTTGCGAGGGGGCACATGTCCCTCAGGCCCCTTCCCCTGGGTCCACCCCTGCATACAGTCACTTCTAGCACATAGTCTCATTAGTCAACCATCTTACCAACTGAGGAAATATTTCATACAAGCAATTTAAACAGGAATTTGAGTAGCAAGTTATAAATATAAACACATTTAAAATTACAAAGTGTACTCCAAAATAAAATATATCAAATTTATATAATGATGCAAAATATTTTTGTTTACCTAGGTTTGATATATTTTAGAAGGCAGGATGCTTCCTTTAAGAATTTGGTTTGGTTTTCTTCTCTTCTAAACGCTCTAACAGGGAGGACCATTTTAGCAAGTAACCTTTCCTGACAAAATGAACATCAACATTTATGTGTAAAATTACTACTTAAACATCATCATCATCATCATCATCATTTACGGTCCACTTTCCCATGGGTCGAACGGAATTTCTCAAGGCAAATTTTCTACAACTGGATTACTTTTCAGTTGCCAACCCTCCACTTGTTTCCAGGCAAAGTTATACTTCCCATAGCCAAACATGTTTTTCATGGCAGACTGGAAATGAACAACATCACTCGTATGATGGTGGTGCTTGTTTGCACCCATCACATATCAAGATAAAGGTATACACACACACACACACACACACACACACACACACACACACACACACTCACACACACACACACACAAGCACACACAAGCACACACAAACACACACACATACATGCATACACACACACAAACACACACACACAACACACACACACACACACATACACACACACAAGCATCCAGTTTTTATCCAACATACCCACTCACAAAACTTTGGCCAGCCTCGTACTATAGTATAAGACACTTTCTCAACTGCCACCTGGTGGGATTGAATCCAAGACCACACAGTCAGGAAGCAAGCTTCTTAACCATACAACCATGCCTGTGCCTATATTCATAATACAAAAGAGTCACAACAACTGAATGAACCATGTGCTATGTGTGAGAGACATATGCTTACGACATACAGAGCCACTACAGATAGAGTTTAAGTACAATAACAGGAGCATAGCAGATTTAGCATGCATTTCATTAACTGGTAATGCTGTATTAAAATACAGCCAATTAACTCTGGTTGAATTATCACAGAATCATTGGCTGTAATAATAGGTATTAAATTTTAATTAATGTGTAACAACAGATCCTACAATTAACTCATCTGAAACAGGTTCTCTTCATGAAATGCTTATCTTGACTGAAAACGATGATTTCCATGGCAACTAGCATTATAATAATTACCGAATTTATCATGATGGATCATTTATTTCTCAAAAGCATGGTTGTGTCAAACATCTACTGACTGCTTTTTCTGTCTGACATGTCATATACAGCAGCATTTATCAACAGTTAACTTGGGTTTGTTCAGTTTATAGAATGAGAAAAATAAGTATTTTGAGGTGTGTTTGAATTTTTTAAAAGATCAAAGCAAAAACAAAAAAAAAAAGACAAAAGCAAAACCAAAAAAAAACAGAAGTAGATTTGATAAATTGATTGACATATCTCACTCCACTTCAGCATCATCATCATCATCACCATCGTTTAAATCTGTTTTTCATGCTAGCATGGGTTGAACAGTTTAACAGTATTAGCAAGCCAGAAGACTTCAGCAACCTCTCCTGTCTTCTTTGATATGGTTTCTATGGCTGGATGCCCTTCCTAATGTCAACCACTTTACAGGGTGCACTGGACATTATTTACATGGCATCAGCAGCAGTCAGATCACCAAGTAACTTGCATACCAAGATCCCTCAACTGAAGCAGAGAGTAGTATTGAGGGACAGAAAAAAAAAGTGTCTTGCAGTAGAGAAAAAAATATAACTGCCTCAGATTCTGGCAAAAAAAAAAAAAAAAAAAAGTAATAAGGAAGGGAAAAAACCTCAATTTATTTCATTATGACAATTGGTAACAGGCTAGTAATGTTGCTTGCAAATAAACTCATCCTGGGGAAAATTTATCTCTCAAATATTTCATATTTATTTTTTTCAAATTTCATTAAACTGGGCAGGGGCTAAACTTTGGCCTTTACAATATAAATGTTAGATGTTGATTCAAATTCTTACCATTTTAGTATTCACTAAACTCTCAAACTGACACACTGCAACTGCCAAATCCTGTAACCGATTAATCTTTAAGGTGATAATGTCCTTTGGTTTCAATAAAGAAAGCAGTTTGCCAAGTCTCTTGGGAACTGTAGATGCAATTTCCTGTAGTTCTTCTTGGCATTTCTTGTAAATAATAATTTTCTGTTAAAATAAATAGATAAAAAATATTATGGCTTAATTGCTGCCATTAACTCATAATAAGAATTCTATAAAAAAAAAGGAAAAGAAAAATCACTTATTAAATTTGTAGCTGTTTAACCCAAATCAATCCTGATCAAACAAACCTATGATCAAATGTACAGGGTTATTCAAAAAGAAAGAGCAGATTTAAAATTTATTTTAAAAAAAACGGTTAGAGACACAAACACGTTCTACATATTTCTTGATAGGGGAAGGTTTAAAGTTTATTTTAAAGTATTATGCACACAACATGAGCACCATGTGTTGCTCGACAAACATCGAAACATCAAAACCTTTGTAACAAGATGAGAGTTTCAGGAACACTTGAGGGGTGTCTGGTCTTATCTTGTTACATACAATAGTCGACGAAAAGGAACCAAAAATCCGGCTGTCTTCGATAACAATAAATAACACTTTATTCTTCGGGTTCACAGGTAAAATATATACATATATATTTCTTAAGGGCGAACCGGCAGCCAAATCCACAGGACTCTTTTACTCTTTTACTTGTTTCAGTCATTTGACTGCGGCCATGCTGGAGTACCGCCTTTAGTCGAGCAAATCGACCCCGGGACTTATTCTTTGTAAGCCCAGTACTTATTCTATCGGTCTCTTTTGCCAAACCGCTAAGTGACGGGGACGTAAACACACCAGCATCGGTTGTCAAGCAATTCTAGAGGGACAAACACACACACATACATATATATATATATATATATATATACATATATACGACAGGCTTCTTTCAGTTTCCGTCTACCAAATCCACTCACAAGGCATTGGTCGGCCCGGGGCTATAGCAGAAGACACTTGCCCAAGATGCCACGCAGTGGGACTGAACCTGGAACCATGTGGTTGGTTAGCAAGCTACTTACCACACAGCCACTCCTGCGCCTTACAAACATTTACAAATGTTCACTCGGGTGAGCCAAGAAGATACGGTCTCCGTTCCCGCTTTGAAGAGAGCTTCTCTATGTGTAGGGTTTTCCCTGAGAGAAGTTTTTGTCAGGTCCGCTCGTTGGGGCTGCTCTCCCCAAAAAGGCAGATTAAGCGGAGACACTTTCAAGTTGCAGTTCCTGCGCATGCACATGAGGGAACTTCCGGTAGCCTACCAGAAGTAATCCAATTCTGTGCATGCACACTGAAACTTCCACAGTAGCGTCACTACACTTTTTTCTGTGAAATTTTTAGGACATTCATAAATTTGCTTGTGATGAAGTGGATTTTTATTGAATTACCAGCAAAATTCATGTTGCACTTGCACAATCGATTTGCATTTCTTAAACTGCAGCACACAAAAAGACTTTTCTTGTGGCATTGCCATTTTCTAAGGGATTACACAAATGAAAATTATACAACTTTAAATAAAATGAACAAAATAAAACATTAAAACAAAATTAAAATATAATTTTATTTAAGGCTTAATTCAATTATGTTCAGTTATAAACTTTAAACCTTCTCCTATCAAGAAATATGTAGAATGTATTTGTGTCTCTTACTGTTTGTTTTTAAAAATAATTTTGAGATCTGCTCTTTCTTTTTGAATAATCCTATATTTCAAGCATAATCATCGTAAAGATATCAGGGTGTAGTTCAAAGAAAATTTTGGTGTACTTTCTAGCAGATCAGGTGGTCATACAGAGACTCCTAAAACTTAATGCTATTCACTAAGCATTGATTTGCTTCAAATATTTAGCAAAAACCCAACTTGTAGTGAACTGAATTATTTTATCACTAATATATTCAACATTGTATTCCTTTGAGTTATATAATATAACAATTTTCAAACTGCCATAGATTACCCCTGGTTCTGTGATACCAAACTGTCTATTTTGAAGTGGCTACATTCAAATTTAAGCCTTTGGTGATAAGAATCTACTTGTTAAGTTACATTCTAAACATTAACTTTCTATTACACACACATGCATACACACACATGCACACACACACACACACCACACACACACACACACACACACACACACACACACACAAATACATATATACATACATACATATGTGTATATGCACGCACACTGATACACACGCACACTGATACACACGCATGTGCACAAACAGACAAGAAAAGAGAATGCAGTTCCTATAATGGACAGAGTCAACAACTATTGAAAAGGTTGCAAGACGCATCACAAATTTTAGTAAAAATGAATAAATGAGTGGAAATCGAACCAATGGGTGTGTTAAATTAATAAGGCACTAAAAGAGAGTGACTCTCCCCAGACACAATAAAAAGAAAAGTTATTTTACTTAATTCCTCCAAATGCTTGATTATTTTGAGAATTACTTGTAATACATGAAATGTCTTGGGGAAATTTCGAACCTGGGTTCTCATTCCTTTTTTCGATGTTATTATTATTGTTATTATTATTATTATCATTATTATCATTATTATTCAGGTTACTGCCTGGAATCGAACTCAGAATCTTGAGGTTTGTAGCCCACGCTCTTAACTACTACACCTTATGCCCATGGGCAATTATGAAGTGAATTTTAGGGCTTTCCTCAAGGCATCTGATGAAGGCTGGAGGGTATATCAGCTGAAACGTTGTGTTAACTACATGAAATGTATTCATAAAAGGGTGAAAGAGAAAAACAGTGACAAAAGGGTAGTGATTAACTGGTCAACTAATTAACACGAAACTAAATTAAATATGTGAGAGTAACTAATGTACTCAACCAAAGATATATAATCTGATCACTGATCTATAAAGGGGAAAAAAATTCCTGTAATGGTAGAATTAATTCTGGCAGTATTACACCATCAGCTCCAAGCTGTAATACTAGATAACAAAGCCATTCAATCTACAACCTTATATCCTAGAAGTGACAAAATATATGATACACCGAGCAAAGTTTTTATGAAAATACTCACTTTTACAGGGGTTAAATTCAAAGCTGGAAGGTTTGGTAGTAAACTGCATAATTTTATGCGTGGTATTTTCAAGAGTCGCTGGAAAGGCACTTCATTGAAGATGGATAGATCAGGCAATGCTGTTACATTATTGCCATTCAAAAACTGGAATTATAGAATGGAATCAATATATATATATTACTGTTTGTTCCTTCTCGAGCCACGGCTGGCTCATAAGGGCCGGTTTCCCGGTTTCCTTGGCGTATAGGTTCCCCACCTGGACGGGACGCTGGTCCGTCACAGCTGAGCTGCAAGATGCAGGAGGAAAGAGTGAGAGAAAGTTGTGGCGAAAGAGTCAGCAGAAGTTCGCCATTACCTTCTGCCGGTGCTGTGTGGAGCTTAGGTGTTTCGCTCATAAACACACACATCGCCCGGTTTGAGATTCAAACCTGCGATCCTCGACTGCGTGTCCGCTGCTCTAACTACTAGGCCATGTGCCTCCACAATATAGATATATATATATATATATATATATATATATATATATATATATATATATATATATATATATATATATATATATATATTATATATATATATATATAATATATATATATGTAGGTCCCGGGTTGATCCGGGGTTAACCACAGTAAGTAAGGTACTCAATACATAGCAGAGTAAAATTAATATATATATATATGTATATCACGTGATCGACCAGACCACCAGATGTTGTTACACATCGCTGGTCACAATGCATTCGCATTGTTTTAGCCTCCGAATGACACAACCCCGCTGGCTAAGCGAGCAGGCCAACAGAAGAAAGAGTGGTGAAAGAGTACAGCAGGGATCACCACCCCCTGCCGGAGCCTCGTAGAGCTTAAAGGTGTTTTCACTCAATAAACACTCACAGCGCCCGGTCTGGGAATCGAAACCGCGATCCTACGACCGCGAGTCCGCTGCCCTAACCACTGGGCCATTGCGCCTCCACACACACACACACACACACACACGCACATACATATATATATATATATGTGCAGGTGGCACGTAAAAAGCACCCACTACACTCACGGAGTGGTTGGCGTTAGGAAGGGCATCCAGCTGTAGAAACATTGCCAAATTAGACTGGAGCCTGGTGCAGCCTTCTGGCTTCCCAGAACCCCGGTCGAACCGTCCAACCCATGCTAGCATGGAGAACGGACGTTAAACGACGATGATGATGATGATGATGTAAGTATGTATATATATATATAAAATGAATGAAAAGAACACAAGATATTTCTCAGACTCTCTGTTAACTATTTACCACACCAATTTACCTTAAAAATAAGAATAACATCCTTCTAATTTTTTCATGAAGTGCAATCATATTAGGGAACAATTTTCAATGGGTTTTTTTTATTAGATTTTATCAACCTATAGGAGTGTGTCTGGTATATTTTTTTTATTGATTACATAAGTGGGGTAAGGAAAATACAATGTGGCCATGGCAGAACATGGTAACATACCACAAAAGACTCTCTTCAATGCATT
>NC_043001.1:28950662-28990662 GCF_006345805.1 Octopus sinensis | reverse complement strand
TTTTCCATACCGAAATACTACTTGGTGAAATTTGTTGATTTTATTAAATTAATTATATTTCACCCTTTATCTGTATATATATATAATATATATATATATATACATATATACACACACACACACATACATGCATAATGAAGACAAACCAAATAGTGATATTTTGAAATCATTGTATGTATCTGAACACCGCTTGTTAGTGTAACACAGAATATATATATATATATATATATATATATATATATATATATATATATACAGAAAAGAAAAAAATCAAGACCACAGTTACACAGCTCAAATCAATACATTTTATTTGCATTCAAGGCTTCCCTATTTCTGACAAGTTTTCATGATGACCACATGCTCTGCTAATTGCCTAGATGGAAATATACATAAATAATATATATTGATTCCCTTATACAAAAAAGGTAAATTCACTCTGGACTAGAGTGCAATTAGAGGCACATGCACTCATCTATACATATATATATATATATATGAACAATGTATTGGGTCATCCCATAAATAATGCAGTTTTTTCAATTGCATGAACAAAAAGTTGGAGGGGACAGGATAAACTACCTGCATCAACTTGCTATAAATTAGGTAGTAATTTTACCTTGTGCCTATTCTAAGTGCAAGTTTTGAAGAGAGCAGTTCGAATTTAACAGTTATTTTTCCAAAGCTATAATGGAAGTGACAAAGGAACATATTAGGCTTATTTTGCTTTATGAATTCAATAAAGATTTTTAAAAAATGCTGTGGTAAGTGTGAGGAATATTAATGCAGTATATGGGGATTGGACAATGAGTGTAAGCCAGTGTCAACGGTGGTTCCAGAAATTCCAAGCAGGAACCTACAGTGTAGAAGGTGAGCCTCGTCCTGGAAGATCTGTAGACCTTGATGAAGACATCCTGCAAACCCTGGTGGAACAAAATCCCATTGTAACTGTTGAGGAACTTGCAGAGAAGCTTGGATTTGATTATTCAGCCATACATCGACACCTGTGTGCCAGCAGAAAAGTCAGCAAATTGAGTCAGTGGGTTCCTAACAAACTTTCTGAGTCTAATCGTGTGAAGAGGGTGAATGTGTGCTCTTCTTTGCCATCACGTCTCATGAATGAACCTTTTTTATACTGAATAGCAGCTGGTGACAAGAAATGGGTTCTCTACAAAAATGTCAAGCACTGAAGACAGTGGGTAGGGACAGGAGAAACACCGTCACCCCAGGCTAAAGATGTTGCTATCTGTTTGATGGGATATGAAAGGTGTAGCCCACTTTGAACTTTTAAACCCAAATCAAACGATGACAAAGGAGATCTACTGCAAGCAGCTTGAGTGGCTTAAGTCAGTGCTAGAAGAAAAACAATCATCTTTGGTTTCAAGACGAAAGGTGTTCTTCCATCAGGAAAATCCTCTACCACATTCAGCAAAGACGACATTCCAAATGCTGGAGCAGTTTTAATGGGATACGATACCCCAACCACCGTATTCGCCAGACATTGCCTCATCTGATTATCATTTATTCCGCAGTCTTCAAAATCATTTTGATGGAAAAATACATGAATTCTGTACACAAGGTCAGAACAGTACTGGAGGAGTATTTTTCAACACAGACAAGTGAATTTTGGAAGAGGGGCTTTGCAAGTCTACCAGATTGATAGAAATCATTGTAGAAAATGAAAGAGAATATGTTTTAGATTAAAAAAGAACTTTGTTTATCTTCCTTTTGGAAAAATAAAAGAAGTACAAAAAACCGCATTATTTATAGGATGACCCAATATATTCAAACATTTGCATGTTGTTTTGATCGACTTTGAACTATATACCCCACAACCTATAAATTTGTCACTGCATTGCTTTCTTCTTCTTTGAAAAAATTATTACTATTATTATTATTATTATTATTATTATTATTATTATTATTATTATTATTATTATTATTATTATTATTATTATTATTATTCAGTAGGCACAGGAGTGGCTGTGTGGTAAGTAGCTTGCTTACCAACCACATGGTTCTGGGTTCAGTCCCACTGCGTGGCATCTTGGGCAAGTGTCTTCTGCTATAGCCTCGGGCCGACCAATGCCTTGTGAGTGGATTTGGTAGACGGAAACTGAAAGAAGCCTGTCATATATATGTATATATATATATGTATGTGTGTGTATATGTTTGTGTGTCTGTGTTTGTCCCCCCACCATCGCTTGACAACCAATGCTAGTGTGTTTACATCCCCGTCACTTAGCGGTTCGGCAAAAAGAGACCGATAGAATAAGTACTGGGCTTACAAAGAATAAGTCCCGGGGTCGATATTCTCGACTAAAGGCGTTGCTCCAGCGTGGCCGCAGTCAAATGACTGAAACAAGTAAAAGAGTAAAAGAGTAGTTTTATTTTTATAGCGTGCTTTCACTTCACTACCGAGCGCAGCTCTGTGTGCCTTGGGTATGTGCTGTGATTTGTTGTGATGCTCTGATGGTTACTGTATGGAAAGTGCTCTGTGTAGGATGTGTGCAGTGCCTAGTAGTGCAATTTTCTGTATGTTATATGTGTTTGTAAGTCCTGATGTTTTTGTTATGTATTTGTCTGAATATTTTTTTATCATGCCTAATGCACCTATTATGATAGGAATTGTTTCTGTTTTTAGATTCCACATTCTGGTTATCTCTATTTCCAGGTCTTTGTATTTTGAAAGTTTCTCCATTTCTTTTAGAGACACGTTGTCATCTGCTGGTATTGATACATCAATTAGAAAGCATTTTTTTTTTCATAATCTCTGATAACTATATCTGGTCTGTTGGCCTTAATTTCTCTATCTGTGTGTATTGGTATATCCCAGAGTATGGTTGCTTTCTCGTTTTCTGTGACCTTTTCAGGTGTGTGCCTATACCATCTTTTTTCTGTTGTTATTTCATAATGTTGGCATAGCTTCCAGTGTATATAGGTCCCAACTCTGTCGTGTCTGTGAATATATTCCTTCTTAGCCAGGACTGGGCAGCCAGAGATAATATGATTTATTGTTTCTTGTCCATCTCCACATATTCTGCAGTTACTTGTTATATTTCTTTTCATTACATGTTTTTGGTAATTTCTGGTGGGGAGGCTTTGGTCTTGTGCTGCAATTAAAAATCCTTCTGTCTCTGCTTTGAGTCCTAAACTTCTCAACCATTGCTGGGATTTTTATTATTATTATTATTATTATTATTATTATTCAGTAGTTTTATTTTTATAGCGTGCTTTCACTTCACTACCGAGCGCAGCTCTGTGTGCCTTGGGTATGTGCTGTGATTTGTTGTGATGCTCTGATGGTTATTGTATGGAAAGTGTTCTGCGTAGGATGTGTGCAGTGCCTAGTAGTGCAATTTTCTGTATGTTATATGTGTTTGTAAGTCCTGGTGTTTTTGTTATGTATTTGTCTGAATATTTTTTATCATGCCTAATGCACCTACTATGATAGGAATTGTTTCTGTTTTTAGATTCCACATTCTGGTTACCTCTATTTCCAGGTCTTTGTATTTTGAGAGTTTCTCCATTTCTTTTAGAGACACGTTGTCATCTGCCGGTATTGATATATCAATTAGAAAGCATTTTTTTTCTTCATGATCTCTGACTTATTATTATTATTATTATTGTTATCATCATCATCATCATCATCATTATTATTATTATTATTATTATTATTATTATTATTATTGTTATTATTATTATTATTATTACCATTATTATTATTACTATTATTATCATGGCCACCATACTGTGAAGTCATGGAAATTTGATGCTCCATAAGTTGAAAAAGTGTTTGTAATCTTTTCGGCCTTCTAAACCCCCCTCCCCTATTTTGCAAGCAAAAGCAAATATATTTGGAATTTTCTGTAATTATTTAAAGATGGCTGATAAAGAAGCCATCATAATGTTCAACAAAGGAACGTGCTTCTTGTCAGGAAAAATAGAGAATGAGAGAAAGATTGAGAATATGAATATCGAATGGACTAAACTTGATGTCACCAAGGCAAATATTTCGTTTCTATAATAAATAATAAATGCACCCTTTTAAAGCCTAGCCAGGCTCATGGGCCTGGTTTCCCAGTTTCAATGGCGTATGTGTTCCCCAGCTGGATGGGACGCCAGTCCATCACAGCGTTACTCCTTTTTGCCAGCTGAGTGGACTGGAGCAATGTGAAATGAAGTGTTTTGCTCAAGAACACAATGCGTTGCCTGGTCCAGGAATCGAAACCACAATCTTACGATCGTGATGCTGACACCCTAACCACTAAGCCATGTGCCTCCACTATTTCGTCTCAAAGCAATGTCAAAACTTTTGGTGTCAACAACAAGAACAACAACAATAACAGCAACAGCAGTGACAATGATAACAACAGCGACAACAACAACAATAACATCAGCAATACGAAAGAAATGAAACATAAAAATGCAAATATCGCCTCTGCTTCTTTTGCATTTGTGGCGGGAAATATGGAAAGTTTCCACATAGATGAAGAAGAATTAAAAGTGGCAAGAAAATTTGTAAAAAGTAATGGGAGAAGGATAGCTCTAAACCCTCCATCTGTTGTGATAGAAAATATCGCAAGATGCATGGTAATACATTGTTGCATTGGAGTTAAGTCTGTTGGGACCAATAGTTTAATTAGGGGCTATTTCTTTTCTTGGAAGTCCTTGGTAACAATATTTGATCAATTACCCTGATCTCTCTGTCTGTGCATATTGTCATATCCCAGAGTATGGGTGGCACAAGACCAGCAATTTTGGGAGAAGTAAATTACTTTGACTTCAGTACTTAACTGGTCCTTATTTTATCGACCCCAATAGGATGAAAGGCAAAGTTAACCTCTACAGAATTTGAACTCAGAACACAAAGATAGATGAAATGCCTCCAAACATTTTGCCTGACATACTAATGATTCTGTCAGATCAACACCTTATTGATAATTGATTACAGATTAAGTTTATCTTAATTGGTTTGGTGGGGGCAACCTTTTCTTGCATGCAACACTTATTTCAGATTATGCATTCTGAAACAGCTCTTTAAAATGGATAGCCTGTTTGTTGATGACCTTTCCTAATTTTAGTTCTGCTTAACTAAGCAACCAATCAAACAAGTCCACGTTATCTATAAATTAGAAGCTAACACTGGATCTCCAAATTAGTAATTTATAAAGCTTGCTTTGTTAATCAGTTGCTTAGCTACCAAAACCAAGAAAACTGATCCGGCCAAGTGTACTCTAGTTCTTTGATTAATAATACAATCTAATTATATTTACAATCATTGATTGCCCAATTTGGAGAATATGTCATATTGAAATAGCTGCATTCTAAATCTGAGGAAGACAAACCAATGAAACAAAATGATTAATGGCCCTGTTTGTGTATTACGTTACATAAGATAATGATTTGTTTTATTGGCAAAGGTCCACAAATACATGTTTTTGTTGATTGAATTGAAATAGTATATGACTAGTACTTTTTTTTATTAATACATGATGGAAAAAATTGCAAATTTGGTCCCAGTAAGTTTTTTATTTTTTTTTACGATCCCTTTTGATCAAAAACCTACCCCCTGCTTTTTTTTTTTCTTCCCAAAAAGAAAAGCTCTACTTTGTAATTTGTCCCCTCTGTGTTCAGCCCTGTGTGGCTAATAAAGAAGCATGATAAAGAAACATAATTTCAGTCACAAAGAGATGTGTGTAAATATTTCATCCTTTTAACATTCAGATCACTGTCAAATGTAATGCTTATTTGTTCATATTCTTTTGAATTAATCATGCGTTATTTCCTTGCTTTGAGATTTCAATGATGTGAACATCGATTTTTAAAATGATTCTGTTGGGTAAGTGTGAGGAGCTGAATCTGGCCAGTCTGAAAATAAAACATGTAGACTATTTGGGCCAGATGTTGCTGCTTTAACCCTTTTGTTGCCACATACCAGTTGAAATACAATGCCTTTGCTTGAATTTTGAAAATAATGAAGAATTTAGTATCATAATCTGTTGTGTCTGGAGAGAGTCATTTTCTTTTTGTGCCTTATAATATAACACACTCACCGGTAAAATTTCCACTTATTTCTTATTTTTATTTTCCTAAAATTTTTGTTGCATCTTGCAACTTTTTCAAAAAAAAAAGAGTCAAAACTATTGAAAAGGTTGCAAGGCGCAACGAAAATTTTAGGAAAATAAAAATAAGAAAAAAGTGGAAATTTTACCGGTGAGTGTGTTATATTATAAGGCACAAAAAGAAAATGACTCTCCCCAGACACAACAGAATATGCTTCAACACACAAACTCATATAAAGAATCTTGCAAACCAAATCCAAAAACGAAATATTAGTAACATAAGATATTTATTAATAAGCTGGTGTCTGGGACATAAATTAACATAAAATTTTGAGGGCAAGCTTTAATTTAGATCAGGGGTTCTCAACCATTTTTATTTGTGGACCCCTTTGATTATAATTTTATTCTGGTGGACCCTCGTAGTCGTTTGATGTTTAAAAACTAGTTTTATAGTAAATTCTTTCAAACTTCCTAATTTGTTTTTCACACAGGTTGAGGTACAGGGTGGACCAAAATGATCTGACACATTTGGAGGCTTAATAAAAGCACAAAATAAGAAATAATGAAAAGAAAAATTTTATTCTCTGAATGTACATATTTCATTTTATTTCATTAAGTTTTAAAAATTCTATCAGCTAAATGCTTCCCATCATTGTTGACACATTGTTGGAGATGTTCATGAAAGTTATCGATAACTCATTTCTTCTGGAATGGTTGCTATTTCTACACAAATTTCACGTTTTAATTCATCAATAGATCGAGGGCGATGACTGAATACTTTTCATTTTAAATATCTCCACAAGAAGAAATCACATTTCACCATTCCAGAAGAAATGATCCATAAAGTTATCGATAACTTTCATGAATGTCTCCAACAGTGTGCTGACAATGATGGGAAGCATTTAGCTGATTTAATTTTTTAAACTTAATGAAATAAAATGGCATTATATGTACATTTAGAAAATAAAATTTTTCTTTTCATTATTTCTTATTTTGTGTTTTTATTAAGTCTCCAAATGTGTCAGACCATTTTGGTTCACCCTGTATATAAAACATTACAGAAAGAAACCTGCTTGTTTCTTACTATACATTCATCTAAAGCAAAAAATTTTCAGGGAGCCCTTAAAACATTATTTTGGAACCCCAATTTGCCATTTTGTTGCGTGGACCCCTAAAAAACTTATATGGACCCTGGTTGAAAACCACTGATTTTAAAACATGAAGTTTGTATCACAGAACCAAGGATGGTCTTAGGTTGTTATCAAAAGAGTTAAATGCTAAAAGGGTGCCTCAATAGTGTCATTTTGTATTATTTGTCAACAGGTTTGATGTTTGAAAAGAGAAGAGTAATGAGAGTTAGTGATGATCATTGCATTAGTGGTAGTTTATCCAATTTTTTTTTTAGAAAAGTAAAGTAATAAGTGAATGTGTGTGTGTGTGTGTGTTTGTTTGTTTGTGTGTGTGTGTGTGTGTGTGTGGTGTGTGTGTGTGTGTGTGTGTGGAGTGCTGAATGAGGTAAAGTGAAGAAAATGGTCAAAAGTGAAAGTAGAGGTGGATTGAGAAAGAAAGATCATAGAGATGTCAAAATAGAATGCAGAAAAGAGGAGAGGTAGAAAGGCAGAATGGTAATCACTGAAGACTAGTAAATCTTGCTACTTATCGTTTTAGAATAGAAGTTTTTTCATGCACATCCAATCAATAAATAATGTTCATCGATATTTAATTTATTGTATATTCTAATGATAAACATATCCGTTTACTCTGATTCTACATATGTCTAATCGATTTAGTAGGAATATATATTGTTAATTTGTTTGTCATCATGTATACTTAGAACAGCCACATAACTGGGTTATCAAGCAATATTAATCTGTAGATCTTTGCTGCTTTCTTTTTAAATATAGTTGAGCAGAAACAACAGTTAAACCATTAAGTTTTAATGCAGATAAAGATGAGAGTAATGATAAGGGAACGTTTCAAAAGTGATATGAAATGTGAAGTGAAATAAATAAGGAAATAAAAGAAACCTACTTTTTGTTTGTCAGCATGCGATATCCTTTTCAGCAAACGTGTGTCATCACGTGTTGAAGGTTCAATGAAACAAACTAAACTAAAATAAAATAAATCATTCCTGGTTATTGCAACTTGTGAGAACAAAATAATCTACTGATGTCACAATATTACAAGAAAATGTTCTTGAACACATATAAACAGCTTTTATTTTACACTGGTGTTACATGTCTATAGTGGTATTGTGTGGAGGCGCAATGGCCCAGAGGTTAGGGCAGCGGACTCGCAGTCATAGGATCGCGGTTTCGATTCCCAGACCGGGCGTTGTGAGTGTTTATTGAGCGAAAACACCTAAAGCTCCACGAGGCTCCGGCAGGGGATGGTAGTGATCTCTGCTGTACTCTTTCACCACAACTTTTTCTCACTCTTACTTCCTGTTTCTGTTGTACCTGTATTTCAAAGGGCCGGCCTTGTCACTCTCTGTGTCACGCTGAATATCCCCGAGAACTACGTTAAGGGTACATGTGTCTGTGGAGTGCTCAGCCACTTACACGTTAATTTCACGAGCAGGCTGTTCCGTTGATTCGGATCAACCGGAACCCTCGTCGTCGTAACCGACGGAGTGCTTCCATAGTGGTATTGTAAATTGAACCTGATGTAAAATGCACCTGTTATTAACATCAGCAGAAGTGGAAAAGGATATTTTATTTGGGTACTGGGAACAATGGAAAGGTAGAGTATGATAGATGCAGTAGTACAGCTTTGTTTAAAAACACATTATATTTAACTAATAACTTCAAAACTAATTTTTAATGTAAAAAAAAAAAAAATTAAATTAGTTACAATCATAATAATACCAATGGCAATACTTAGAATGATAGCAGTCTTTGAAAGGTTAATAAGTAAAGAAATATAACCAACTATGAAGAAAGAAGAAATGCACCCAACACCAGAGCTGAAGACAGCTCCGAAAGTGGGGGCCCCCGCCATGTCAAAACAGTAGAGAAGTAGGGGCCAAAACTGGACATGGTTCCTCCTGATGATGTATTGAGCTAACTGGATCCTATAAAGGAACTGTTGAGGTAACAGACCACGAAACACGGTTGAAATTCCAACATGTATCTTAGCAACTCACATTCATACACAAAGCACGCTATTAATAAATGTCACTTACTATGGAAGAAGCTTCTCATCAACATCATTTAAATCTCCAATGGAATTCGGGGAGAGATTTCTTTGATTACAAAATTCTTCTGGCAACATGCAGATAGCGTTGACTTTATTCAGTTTCACCTGAAAATACAAAATCATCTATTTAAGGCTTGACTGTGTTGATGAGTGTTGGGAATGATGAAAGTATTGAGGAACCAGAAACCGCATTCCTATGGTTCATGGAATAGAAGTAGAGACAAGTGAAGAAATGAGAGAAACAAATTTATGTTTGGAACTTATCGAATGCCCTTACTCTTTTACTCTTTTACTTGTTTCAGTCATTTGGCTGTGGCCATGCTGGAGCACCGCCTTTAGTCGAGCAAATCGACCCCAGGACTTATTCTTTGTAAGCCCAGTACTTATTCTATCGGTCTCTTTTGCCGAACCGCTAAGTGACGGGGACGTAAACACACCAGCATTGGTTGTCAAGCAATGCTAGGGGGACAAACACAGACACACAAACACACACACATATATATATATATACATATATACGACAGGCTTCTTTCAGTTTCCGTCTACCAAATCCACTCACAAAGCATTGGTCGGCCCAGGGTTATAGCAGAAGACACTTGCCCAAGATGTCACGCAGTGGGACTGAACCCGGAACCATGTGGTTGGTTAGCAAGCTACTTACCACAGCCACTCCTGAAGTGATTAACCCATCAAGGCATTGTCATAAGATTCATTATATTCTTCAGTGGTTTTAAATGAAAGGGCTGGAAACTGAAGATTCAGCACAGCTCTTGTTTCTCATTGATCTCACTTCAAGTCAGCAGCCTGCATTGATTCCAAGCACCTTTTATACCTTTTCTCTACTACAGTGCTGCTTAGACAGCCAGGCAACTAACACTGGAGTTGTTTCCACTGCTCCCATGTTCTTGTCAGTACTATCTATCTATCTATCTATCTATCTATCTATCTATCTATCTATCTTTCTATCTATCTATCTATCTATCTATCTATCTATCTATCTATCTATCTATCTATCTATTTATTTATCTATCTATCTATCTATCTATCTATCGTTCAGTCGAGGTCGACTCTCGATTACTCGATGGATCAGGGTTCACCAGCCAGTTCTATCCTGGGTCACTTCTTTCAGATTGGCTATGGCCATTTCCGTGTCACTCTTGATGGTGTCAAGCCAGTGGGTTCTTGGTCGGCCTCTTCCTCTCTTGCCACTGACCATTCTGAGCATGATGTCCTTCTCCAGGGATTTTCTCCGCATAATATGACCAAAATATGCCAATCTATGCTTGATGATTCTAGCTTCCAGCGACAGATTTGGCTTGATCTGGTTAAGAACTTCTCCATTGGTGAGCCTCGCTGTCCATGGAATCCACAAAAGTCTTCTCCAACACCAAAGCTCGAATGCATTAATTCTCTTCTGGTCAGCTTTCTTTAGTGTCCAGGTCTCACATCCATATATTGCTATTGGGAAGACGATTGCATTCACCAATCTGCATTTGGTAGCGAGGCTGATGTCTCTACTCTTCCAGACCTTGCTCATGCTGACCATTGCCTCTCTGTCAGTACAGCACTTCCAAATTTTAATTAGTGTTTTCCATACACGTGATCTCTAAACCTGAAGGGAAATTGACATCAAGATAAGCTGGTGCTTCAATGTTCATGTCGGTACAACAAGAATTGCATATCCAATAGAATTGCATTAAACATTTTAGCATTTAAATAGAGAAAAGCAGTGAGAAAGCTTTTGGGCAATGTTTTTGCCGATTGATCATGAATTTCAAGTAAATTCTCTCTCACTCCTTTCCTTACTCTCTCTTTGTGAGACTGTTCATTCAGTAAGGTGCAAAGCTTTACTCCCTTTTATTTATCTATTTATTTATTTATTTATTTATCTATTTATTTATTTATTTATCTGTTTATTTGAACCAGTTTTCTGCCTTGTACCACTGCTGTTTCCTAATTTAAAGAGTCACTACTACAAGATTCACAAAAGTGATCGATCATAGCATACTCTTTTACTCTTTTACTTGTTTCAGTCATTTGACTGTGGCCATGCTGGAGCACCACCTTTAGTCGAACAAATCGACCCCAGGACAAAAAATTATTAAACTTTCCTTCCAGTCTATATTACAGAATATTCTTCGTTAACATGTCAGGATGGTTGAGAGCTCCTTAACTGCAGTTGTAGTGTTTCATGGTGATAAGGATGAGTCCTATGAATTACACTGGAAATTCTACCACACTGTAAGAGACAAGTAGGTCATGATTCACACTGCACTTCCTTGCCTGGAAGACAGGTATAAGAAGAAATTGATATAACAGTGAATAAAAAAAGAATTCATGTTCTTTACCTGGATGATGTTCGTATCTTTGCATCGAGAGTTTTCCAGCATTTCCTTCAATGCATTCAGTTCTCGCAATGGATTTTCCTCTAAACGTGCTGAAAAATCATTTCCACTGATTGTTTCTCCAATAGATTTTTCAAGAAATGAAACTTTAGCATTTAGTATCTTAGATACATCTGGGAGACTCTGTCTCGTGGCAACAGTAGTATCTATTGGAACAACAACAATAACAGAATGTAAAAAAAAAAAAAACATTAGTTTCTGTTAACTAGACATAAACACACAATATTTCTACAATGTGAGAATATGGAATATTGTAATATTCATACTTTTCTACAAAACATTAACTGTTTTGAGACAACAAAGGAGCCTGTACATAATCATTTAGCCTGCTAGAAAAAGCAACCAAGTCTCCCACAAATCACACCATACCTATCATTTTTTAAAAAATAAAGGCGACATACAGTATATACAGTATTTGAATTCATAAAGGTACGTAGCAAGGCCTTGAATCAAAACCTTACAGCTTCAGTAATTAGGTCCAGACCACCCTTAAATCAGGTGACATCTTCTGGATATTACCTAATAAACTTACTGAAATATCATACCATATCAGAGAATATTCTTTGATGTTCCTGCACTATGGGGTTTATAAAAGTGAAATTGCACCAGGATCAACACATAAGTTCAAGATAGTTCCCAAGAAGATAAATGA
Source organism: Octopus sinensis (assembly GCF_006345805.1). Taxonomy (NCBI): domain Eukaryota; kingdom Metazoa; phylum Mollusca; class Cephalopoda; order Octopoda; family Octopodidae; genus Octopus; species Octopus sinensis. The sequence continues at coordinate 28,978,345 of NC_043001.1, read as the reverse complement.
ACACAAGATTTTTGATTCCAATGCAATTTGTGTTTAAAAGAATTACTTTGTATTCAATGTTCTTCTCCAGATACATACCATAAATACATTATCCTCATCTTTTGCCACTCAAATTAGTAGCCAGCCAGTTCTTAATCATAAGTTCATTAGAAGCACACCTCGGATGCACAGACATCAAGCTCTTAAACAGAGAAGTTTTCCTAAGTAAAGGAACCTTCAGCTAGTATAGACAGAGCATTATTCCTGCCTCTTACATGAAGCGAATCCTTTCTATTATTAATGTAACTATAAACTTCATTTGTTTCTAGCACTCCACAATACTCCACTGACAAGCCATTATGTAACTATGTAAAAATAAGTATAATTTCCACAACATTTGGGATCGAGCTATGGAAAAACATGCAGTTAAACTCCATAATAATCAATAAGTACCCATATAACCAGCCTGACAGGGGAATAGTCAAGGCTACAATGTTTTTGCTCATAGGCCTTTTTGATCAGAGCTGAGCTGGAGCTAACTGAAAAATCATTAACATCATCATCATCATCATCGTTTAATGTCCGCTTTCCATGCTAGCTTGGGTTGGATGATTTGACTGAGGACTGGCGAACCAGATGGCTGCACCAGGCTCCAATCTTATCTGGCAGAGTTTCTACAGCTGGATGCCCTTCCTAATGCCAACCACTCAGAGTGTAATGGGTGCTTTTACATGCCACCGGCATGAGGGCCAGTCAGGTGGAACTGGCAACGGCCACTCAAATGGTGTTTTTACATGCCACCTGCACAGGAGCCAGTCCAGCGGCACTGGCAACAACCTTGCTCAAATGTTTTTTCACATGCCACCAGCACAAGTGCCAGTAAGGTGACACTGGTAACGATTGCACTCGAATGGTGCTTCTTACATGCCACTGGCATGGAAGCCAGTTAGCTGCTTTGGCAACGATCACACTCTGATGGTGCACTTAGCACTCCACTAGCATGGATGCCAGTCATCGACATTAGTGATTTTTCTCCAGATTGTTCCAGGCACATAGCTTCCTCATTAATTTCAAAGCTGAAATGCTGATGTAGACCAAGCAACAATCCATCAGTGGCTGAGAAGTAGAGGACTGAAAGCACAGACTGAAGGTTTCATATTAGTAGCACAAGACCAAAGCTTGCTTACCAAAAACTACCAGGCTAATGTTCTTCAAAATGGTTCTGACCCTAAATGCAGATTTTGAAATTTGCTTGATGAAACAATAGACCAACTTGTCTCAGGATGTCCTATGCTGACACCAAACAAATACAAAACTTGCTCTGATAGAGTAGGACAGTATTTTCATTGGAAAATATGTAAACACTACAAAATCAGCACTCCTGCTTACTGGTATGAACATCATCTTGAGCCAGTCGTTAAAGGCAAAAATGTCACTATCCTCTGGGATTTTCCAGTCAACACCAACAGAACGATCCAAGCTAATCAACCAGACATAGTCATTGAAGACAGAGAAGAAAATACTTGTAGTCCAAGAGATGTAAGTATTCCCACTGTAAAGGAATTTGACAAATTAAGTAAATGTAAGGACCTGAAAATTGAAATACAAAAGATGTGGCATCTTAAAGCGAGAACTGTTCCTGTTATTGTAGGTACCCTAGGTATGATAAAAAAGGGATGTCAAAAACATCTAGATAATATCCCAGGAGAACCATGTCTCAGAGAAATTCAAAAGATTATACTGATAAGTACTGCCCACATCATTAGAAAAAGCCTATTGATTTAAATGACTGTGTAGTATTACATGAAGATATTTCTCTACTGCCCCTATCACTTACCCTCGCCAAGATTTCAGTCATACTGTAACATCTCTTACCCTTCACTCGCCCTAGGACACTGGATGTGTCTCAGCACAGCAAGTGATTGTAACAAGCATGCAGATCAAAAGTAAATAATGATAATAATAATAATAATAATAATAATAATAATATGCAGTACCAGGCAGTGGCTCTCATGGCTTCTGATCTTAACTGACTGGAAGTGTTATCATGTACATTGTTTTGTCTTGGTATAAAAGATGGGCTACAGCAAATATTTTGCTCAATCCACTGATTTGCTTGTCAGTTGTTTGACCATAACCTGTTGAGCATGACCCTTAGTGGCTGACGATATGTGCATCTCTGATCATGAGCAGAAGTAGTGGGAGAGCATCATGGCCGTATGTTGAAAGGAATTTTTGGAGGTTTGGATGATTCACCTTTGGAAACATGGGTAGTTCTTTCAACATCCTTAAACAATCTTTATTCAGGGACCTTTTGAGTGGGATGGGCTACTTGACTAGAAGAAAATTCTAACTGGGCCCCTCCTGCAAGGTCATGCACTGTTTATCTTGATATGAGATCACCATGTCACGCACATATGGTTGTGATGCATGTGCCTGGTATACCCTTATCAGACGGGTAGTCATGATGGGTATACTGGGCTACATATAATTTACCCTGGTGTTACTTTGATGGCATGCACTAATCTCTCACTCAATATTAATAGTAATAATAATCTTTTCTACTATAGGCAGAAGGCCTGACATTTTAAGGGAAGGGTTAAGTCGATTACATCGACCCCAGTGCTCAACTGGTATTTATTTTATCATCCCCAGTAGTATTTGAACTCAGAACATAAAGATGGATGAAGTACCACGAAGCATTTTGCCCAGCTTGCTAATGATTCAGCTTGCTCGCCACCTCAATAACAATAATAATAATAATAATAATAATAATAATTATTATTATTATTATTATTATTATTATTATCTGCTGTCAGTCGTTGCAACTATGACTGTTCATGGTTTTGGCAAGACTTCATAAGCTTCACAACAACAGTAACAAACAATGGTTTAGACACAAGGCCAGTAATTTTGATGAATAGGGGTTAATTGATACCGTTGATCTCAGATGAAAGGCAAAGTTTGACTTTCGAAATCAGAATATTGTGAGTCAACATGTGCAATCGCTGAAGGATATTACCAGGACAAAACAAAAATGGCTAGGAGTTACACAAAACTGACCATATAAAAATGTTATTAAGCAAAGACGTATGGAGAACCGTATATGTTACTTACCAGCAAATGTCACATTCGAAATCATCAGTAGAAGAAATGCCATCAATCCAGTTAGAAGAAAACTGGAGGGAAACCTTTGAGTTGCCATCATGGCATACATTCCTTGAAGGAAACTTACATGCAAGAAAATAAGTAACCTAGAGGATCGAGCTTTCTTCGATGTGTCAGAAATAGCCTTTAACAATTTTTGTTTTCTCTTGTTCTTGTAATATGTCAAAGAATGTGTTTCCTATGAATTTCTGTAAAAAATATTTAAAAAATGAAGATTAGTATAGGAATTTTGCTGACCCTCAATCGTTTTCTCTCTTTCTTTCACTTTGACTTGCCTTACCGATATTTAAATAAATATGTTAGACTAAAGGCATATACACACTCTACAGATGAATACAGCAAGCCATGTGGTTGAGAAGTTTGCTTGGATTTCTCGTGGTTCCAGATTCGATCACACTGGCAGGTACCTTCAAAGTGAATTCTGTATTTCTAAATAAAATACATACATGTATCTGTATTCAACTGGTTCAACAAGCCATAAGGCGTGACTTGAAGTCCTATTCAATACAAACTCGTATGTGTGTGTGTGCGTGTGTGTGTGTGCGTGTGTGGTGTGTGTGTGTGTGTGTGTGTGTGTGTGTGTGTGTGTGTGTGAGTGTGCATACATAATACACACACACATGCACACAGAAATAAAGGTATAGATGGATATGTTGTTGCGCCATCTAATGTGATTCTACTCAGAAGGCTGTAATATCATTTGACAGGAAAACGGTATAAGGAAATTCATGGAACAAGGTGGTAACTTTAAACGTCTTAAATCCCAATCACACATATATATACACAAGTTGAATGATAAATGGAAGTGGTTGATAGACATTTATTCATATATCTACATGCATCTGCCTGGGTTGTATGTTTGCTGTTAACCCTGGTGAGGAAGCTCATGAACAGCGATATGTTAGAACCTGTGCAGTGTTGTCGGTGCTGTTTATAGATGTTGCTAACGATGTTGGTGAGAGACATGATGGTGGCGATGAAGATGGAGGTCACTGTAATGTGGTCAGTGGTTTGACCTTAGAAGGTCTGGAAGCAAAAGACCCCGAGGCTAGGAGGAAGTGAGTTTTTATAGCTAACGGTAGGCTCAAATGTAGTTTAGAATAGACTTCTCACATGATTCATTTGGAGTGGCAATTGGTTAGGTTGCATATTGGCGTGCGATAGAGTAAGAGACAAATTGCGCCAATACCAACCAATCAGAGTAATAGACACAACGGGGTCCAAAACAGCTTCCAAAGGTTAGCTGTTACCTGCTACATTTGTATGTATATATATATATATATATATATATATATATAAGAGAGAGGAAGTTCATTGGAGTTCGCTGCAAAGGCGTACCAAAAATACGAAACAATAAATTCTTCATTTATTTAAATTATCTCTAACTCTGTAGTGAGTGCGCGATTTGAATATAGAGGCACCTACCTTCTCTTCGTAGTGACGGAGACCCTCCAGAGATGACTAGTCCTTCCTCACAGCCCCGACCCGAACACTAACGATAGCAGCTGCTAGCCCAAACCCTTAGCGACGTCCTCGCACGTCTTGTCACCTCCACGACCCACGTTGGAAAGGGCGATTTCCGCTCGCTGCGCACGCCTGACAGCTGACCCCTTCCGCTTGCCCTGCTTCCGGTCAACACACCCGGCTGCTGACGTCCGGCTGCTGACGTCCAGCTGCTGACGTCATCCCACAACTCTAAAAGATGTGTGTGTTTGCGCGTGCGCGTGTGTGCGTGTGCGTGCGTGCGTGCGTGTGTGTGTATGTTAACATACTTTAGTTTTTTGGGTCTAAATATATTTGTGATGTTTATGCTGGCACTTATGCCACACAAAGAAAATAAAAACTCCTGCTATTTCCACTTTCAGCTACTTCCCATATTATTTTATGCATATTTACCTAGTCATATTTCGCGCTATCTTATTTTCTATTTATCTAATTCGTTACTCTTTTACTCTTTTACTTGTTTCAGTTATTTGACTGCGGCCATGCTGGAGCACCACCTTTAGTCGAGCAAATCGACCCCAGGACTTATTCTTTGTAAGCCCAGTACTTATTCTATCGGTCTCTTTTTGCCGAACCGCTAAGTGACGGGGACGTAAACACACCAGCATCGGTTGTCAAGCGATGGTGGGGGGGGACAAACAGACACACAAACATACATACACACACATATATATATACATACATATATACGACGGGCTTCTTTGAGTTTCCATCTACCAAATCCACTTACAAAGCATTGGTCGGCCCGAGGCTATAGCAGAAGACACTTGCCCAAAGTGCGACGCAGTGGGACTGAACCCGGAACCATGTGGTTGGTAAGCAAGCTACTTACCACACAGCCACTCGTTTATTTTTTATTTTTTTTCGTTGATTATAATCTGGGAATTATCTCCCCTTCTCTGCTGCTCAACGGATTCTTTTTGCTGAATCACGTAACATTTCACACAATGATAATATGAAAACCCTATTTAACCAGTGGAATGTGTATGTTATTATCTTTTATCAGTCGTGTTCTATATGCATCTGTTTCTGTTTTGCCCTTATATATAGTTTGCCATCGCGAGCCTCGTTGTCATCTCGAACATGGCAAATGGATGCTGGTGAGGTCTCGCTCCAGTCTCGGAGATGGCAATGACTGCCGCAAGATCTCATCCAATATGGCGCTGACTGCTTGTGCCACTACAAGACTATAAAACGGTACATCTGTTGCGCAGTACATTAGAAATTTCTTTGACGTGTACATTAACATTATGGGTGGTTTTATTGTTGCATATTTTTATACATATATTAATGTGGCTTTTATTATTTCTGCCACTGAAATGTTGCTGAGCAGACCCTGTACATCCATAATAAAGTTGTAGCGCTTAGTGAAATACATTATCCCTCTTTGAGAGATATCATATAAATGAGGACGTGGCAGATAACAGCCATCCTTCAGCTGCTTAGGCCCAGTTGTGCCGCTACTCTAATTGGTTGGTTTTGGTGCATTTTATCTCCTGCTTTATTTCGCGCCAATGTGTAAACCAACCAATCGCAACCTTCAGATAAGGTCCCGTGACACAGTCTTCTAGGTTCTTCTCTGGAGCCCATTAATCTCTTTATAAGGTTAGATCAACAAACCATTATTCGTCTTTGGTCCTAGACCATTGACCACAGAGCATCCAGCGACAGACAGCCAGTTCGAGCGACTCAGCCATGTTCCTGCATCAGACAGCGACGACACCAACACCACCGCAGTATTTCATGACCTTTCTCCACCGTCGACTTCAGCAATATGTACACATCAACATCGTCCAGGTTTAACTTCATGCTGTTTGTGAATACTCACCAAGGTTAACAGCTCAGTCTGCCTGCAAGAACTTTCTGTACAAAGTAACCCGGCATAGGATAGAAGCCACAACCTCTACACGCGTAGTAACCGGCTCTCCACTTTGTAGCCTCAGCTTCTCTGTTACAGAATCTCTGCTATTGTGTTCATTACAACGAACTGGTAATTATCTCCATTTGTGTCTGGACACTCTTTCTATGCTCTGTATTGTTATGTACACACTTATAACGCACACACGTACACAAATACACACACATACACACACTTGTCGCACTCACGAACACACACTCTGCTACTCACGAAGACATCTAAACAAAACCTTTTTCTTACATTACGGTTGTGTCGTCATATTATTCCTTTTGGCACTTATTTTGGCTTTATTGTAAGGCGACCGTGCAGTGTTTAAAGGAGACATTCGTCACCATCTCCTTTCGTATGGTCGCCCTACAAAATACTCTATTTTACAGAATTTCCTCAGTTGACAGTATGTTTCACGTATGTATAGTTTAGCAGTGTTGAAAACATTTGAAGAACATTTGAATCTTTTCAGTTTGGCTTCCACTTTTCAATTCCTCCAATTTTGTTCCAATCCATTTCAAATTTTGTGTAGTTTTTTTGTATGTTCATTCATCATCATCATCATCATCATCATCATCATCATCATGTTCATTATTGACAGGAAATTTATTTTCGCCATAAATCAGTAAATAAACAGTTAATGGCTTTTAAAGTTTACAAATTTTGGATAACCTTAGCCAATCAAAAGCCACAAAAATATAGGTGCCTCTTTCCATTGTAACAAGTCAAGCGTTGGAAAGCATTTGTGAAAAACCACCTGTTTACAAACTGATATTTGACGCTGTGCTTTCCAACTTCTACCCGTCTTTTTCTGCTCTTAAAACTACAAAATGTGTTGCTTACTCATTAAATGCGTAAAACTACAAAATATGTGTTGTTTACTCATTTCTATTTTTATTTTTATTTATATTTTTCTTGTCATTTTTCGCTTATTGAATGCTTAAAACACGCGCTATCGTACAATGTTGACATTATTTTTGTCGTCTATGGTTGCAGTCACACACAAAATGACATCTTCCAAATCCTGTTTTCTAACTCGGTGAAAGTTATCAAACTTTAAACCTCTGATTTAAAAAAATAAAAGAATAACTTTCTGGAACGAGTGAATTAAGCCCTGAGATTCAGCGTGGAAAATTACATTATTACATCAAATTTGAAAATTTTCACTTAATTTTAAAATTTCAAAAAGTACAATGAAACAGAAAAGATCTGAACATTTGTCTAGGTGTAGTTATACTTTTACACAATACTTACATCGTACTTAATTGCATAAATATCCCACATTAAAATACAAATCCCAAACCGAAGAAAACACAATCATGAGTGAAAGAAAAAAGAAAAACATCAATTCAACACTAAGTGCATCAATTAGAGGCACACCATAAGGGTCAATGGAACTTATTGAAGCAAGCCAACACGATCGCGGTCTTTCTGTGGGTGATGGCAAGGCTAAAGCGTTGGAACAGCCAAGCGCCCTCACAGACATCATCTGACACTTCGGTAAGGAAAGTCCCTAACGATGACCAGAACTTTGTTATCAGCAGCCCAACTCCTCCAAATGTCTCAAATGCAAAGACTGGAAGAAATGTTCACCGACAAGCCCTGACACCTACCTCTTTGTCGCTGGCTTAGAGGTAGGTGACTTATCTAGGTTTGAGATACCATGAGTCGAGCAGGTTTGTTTCGTTCGTATATTTTTACAGTTCCGTGGAATATGTGCTTGGTGGAATTCTCTTCAAAAACAAGGAAATGTAGTAAGATTTGTGAGTTTGTCACCGTGATTAGTTTTGTAGAACGACCGTACAAAAGGAGATGGTGACAAATGAAGGTCTCCTTTTAAACACCACACCGTTGCCTTATAATAAAAGCCAAATAAGAGTACCAAAATGGAATAAGAAGAGAAGCCAACACAACCGTTAGAATGTTTAAGAGAAAAGGTTTTATTTAGGTGTTGACATGTGGGTAGCAGAGTGTTTGTGTACGTATGTGTGTTATAAGTACAAACAAGGTGTATGCGTGAGATAAAATTCAGAGCATGGAAATGAGTCTATCATGACGCTAGAAGTAATTCACACAAGATGGAGATAAATACCAGTTCGTAGTAAGATACACAATAGTTAGTTCTATAACAAAGAGGTTGGTGGTCACAAGGCAGATGCCGGTTGAACACATGTCGTGTAGCGGTTGTGGCTTCAATGCTGTGCCGAGTTACTTAATACAGAAAGTTCTCGCAGGTAGGCTAGCTGTTAACCTTGGTGAGTATTCACAAACAGCTTGGAGTTTAAACCTGGGCGATGTTAATGTGTACGTATTGAGATGGTGGTGGAGACGACGTTAAGATTGAAAGGCGACGATAAGATTTAGGCGATGGTGGAAAAAGGTCCTAAATACTGCTGGTGGTGTTGGTGTCGCGGTCGCTGGAACTGGCTGAGTCGCTCTGCGGTCAGAGGTTAGTCCTAAGAAGGACTAGAACCAAAGACAAGTAATGGTTTGTTGTGACTAGCTTTTAAAGAGATTAGTTGGCTCAAACGAGCTTTAGAAAAACAGTGTCACGGGACCTTATCTGAAGACTGCGATTGGTTGGTTTACACATTGGCGCGAAATAAAGCAAGAGACAAAACTGCACCAAAACCAACCAATCAGAGCAACGGACACAACTGGGCCTAAGCAGCCGAAGGCCGGCTGTTATACGCCACATCCGCATTTGTATTATATCTCTCAAAGAGAGATAATGTATTTCACTAAGCGCTACAGTTTCATAAGCTTAACTTTTAAGTGGATTGTGACTTGTGCTATATTTTTCTAATAAAGAAGTTCACTGGATAAAGCAAGTATCAGACAGTAACGAATAATATCTCAAACAGACCAAGTAATAGAACAAAATATGGGAAATACACTTCAATAAATTAACTGAATACCACATCTATTAAAAACACATAAAGTGTATCAAATGAATTAAATGCATATTAACAGGAGATTACATTAATACACTTTATAAAACCCGATAAAAAAAACACACCCAAAATACATTATTTCAAATAGTTAATTAACTATATTAATATACAACGAAAACACTACAAATACAAACTTTATCAGCATCAATCAATAACATGTGTACAAGCAACGAAAAACCAATGAGATTTATAAATTCGATTGCCAAGTTGTATAAACTTGACTGTATTTGGTTTCAAATTTTGACACTGAAAGGATGAAAGACAAGATCAGATTTGGTAACAATTAAAGTCAGAACGCGAAGACGGACGAAATACTGCTAAGTATTTTGCCTGGTGTGCCAATGACTATCAGCTCGCTGTCATATACTCTAACTGCAATATTGGTTGGGCAATTACAACACTTTCCACTGGTTTATCATGTCTTACAACAAAGAGAAATTATAAACACGACATGCAGCAAAACAACACTAGACAGAAATATGTTCGTAGACAACAGACCTAAACACTATAGAATTACCCACAAAATAGACGATTAAATACGTTAGTAGACAACAAATCTATGAAAATACACTTATAGAATTTTCCTCAGAATAGACGATTAGCGATCCTTTCAACTATAGCACAAGGTATGGAAATTTGAGAGAGAGTAAGGTTCATTATATCGTCCTCAGTATTCAACCGGCACTTATTTTATAGATCCATGGTATTTGAACTCAGAACATAAATCGGATGAAATGTCGCTAAGCAGTTTATCGGGTGTGCTTAGGATAATTTAGCCAGTATTTCTGCTGTTCTAACGGCAAATCTGCGTTCGAAAAAGTATCATCTTATTTGTATCATAAATGGGTTAAAATAACATGAGTTAAAATAAGAACAGTAATAAACCAGTGAAGAGCAAATATATACTGTGCATATTTATTTGGCAAAAAAAAAAACGACCATCTTGAAATACAACAATATCTGTTTCAACACACTATTTCACATCAGGATTCTTGCAACACAAATTGATAAACGTAAAAAAAATAGCTTATAACAAACGCAATAATTCCTAGCATTACACATGGCATTCGCCAGCTCTCTTGTCGTGGACAACAGGATTGTTCGGCAATTTCTTGTTGAACAATCTGCACAGATGACTTGTCTATAGTGATCAAATGTTTGTGCTATATAAGTTCATTCCCTTCATCAAATCAACATAGTCTGTACAGGTGCATGTTGTTCCACACATCAGATGTGGATGCCATCGCAGAGCAACTTGAAATGAAGAGTTTTGCTCAATCCGAAAATCGAAACCACAATCTCACGATCATGAGTACAACACCCTAACCTCTAGGCCACGCAACCTCTCATACATAGTATTGCATTGCAACGCCAAAATATACAAACAACGTCTCCAGTCGCAAACAACAACAGACACTTGACTACAGGTGTGTCATTCTAATGGTCAAAATTCAGAATTCAGACACATAGTCCCGGCCTACTACTATAAACACGTGGCAACATACAGCAACACCACATCATCCCGAAGATGAGACTATGAAGGTCTAGTAACATTGATGGTGGATTTAAAAACAGTACAATTTCAAGCAAAATTACAAGGATCTCATACAAAAGTACAAAAATAAATCCTTGATAAAAAAAAGGGACAAAACTAGAACCCGCATATATGTATACATTGTACATACAGGTGACCCAAACAAAACAAAACCCACAAATCTTGAGGAAGTTTTGGGCATCACTAGGACGACGCAATGTGGTGGCGCAATGGCCTAGTGGTTAGGGCAGCGAACTCGCCGTCGGTGGATCGAGGTTTCGATTCTCAGACCGGGCATTGTGTGTGGCGTCCCCTGTTTACTCTTTCGCTCCAACTTGCTCTCACTCTTTCTTCTTGTTTCTTGAGTAACGCTGCGATGGATTGGCGTCCCGTCCAGCTGGGTGGGGGGACATACGCCACAGAAACCGGGGAAACCGGGCCCATGAGCCTGGCTAGGCTTGAAAAGGGCGCATAAATAAAATAAAAAAAGGACGACGCAAAGGGATAGATCGAGATGAACAGTGGTTCCAGCAAGACAGGGCCACCCCAACGCATCAAATGACTCCCTAGCCTGGCTGAGAGAGCAATTTCAAGAGAGACTGATTGGCAGGAAGTGTGACGTTGAGTAGGCACCGCATTCACCGGACTTGAATCCCTCCTCCAGATTTCTATCTGTGGGGATATCTCAAGGATAATGTTTACCAGAACAACCCTCAAACGACTGCTGGACCTTTGTAGGATTTGTAGGAAATGAGTTGGCACTGGATGGGTGCTTCACAGTTCCATATATAGTTCATGGGAGGAAAAGGCGAGGACAAGATCTCTCTGAACAAATAACAATAATAATTTATTTCGCCTGAATAAACATTTCGTCTCTGGACATCGGTAGCCTGGACGCCTTGGTGGGCGAGAAGCAGCAGTGCTGGAAGTTAGACACAAAAATACAAAGGCATTTTGACAGACTCGCAACGTCGCTCTCCGTCAAAATTCCAGCTCCTCGGAGCTGGTCTAAGTTGCGTCCTGTCTGGTCAGAAGCCAGGGCCGAAGAAGATGAATGGGTGATCAAGCCTAGCTGCTGATGACTGTACATGCGCATAAGGGGCTTCCGTCAGATCTCCGGAAAGCTCTAATTCTATGCGCATGTGTGGATGAATGTTCCACAATGGCGTCTAGAACCAGGCGTCACTCCCGGTTTCATAACATTTTTATGGGTTCCGTTTTTTTTTGGGGGGGGTGAGGTCAGCTTGTATATATACTCACATACATAACACACACACACACACACACACACACATATATATATATATATATATATATATATATATATATATATATATATATATATATATATATATGTATGTATATATATATATATGTATGTATATATGTATGTATATATGTAGAGAGAGATACAGTTATAGAGAGATATGTAGATGCGTGTATGTTTATCAAAAAATGTATATTACATGCACACTCAACTATCTATTAGGTCGTGAAGATAGTTCTTGCGGTTTTTAACCTTTAAATTCAATACGGCCGAGCGTTGTCGTGGAGAAGAATTGGTCCTTTTCTATTGACCAATGCTGGCTATTGTTGTCGGAGTTTCTTATGCATTTCATCCATTTGCTGACAGTACTTCTCTGTCGTAATGGTTTCGCCTGAATCCAAAAAGTTGTGATGGATGAGACCTTCTTTTGGTGCAACTTTGGCTTTGAGAAGTGCCGTGAAGCTTCGTCGACGTCCAACCACTGAACTGAGAATCGCCGGTTGTCGTAAAGAATTCACTTTTCATTGCATGTCACAATCTGGTCGAGAAACGGGTCATTCTTGTTGCGTAAAAGAAGGGAAGACGACGTTTAAAAACGGCGTTTTTTTTTATTTGTTTCTTTTTTTTTTATTGTCGTTCAATTCATGCGGCACCCATTTCTCAGTACTTTTGTTTTTCCAATCTCTTTCAAGTGGTTGGAAATTGTTGTATATGTTACGTCTAATTCAATGCAAGCTCTCGAACAGTTGTGCGTAGATTGGCTTCGACTGAGGCTCTTAGTTGATCGTTGTCAACATCCGATGGCCGACCACTACGTTTATCACCTTCAAGACTTTCGTCACCGTTACGAAATTCTTGAACCACCATTGTGCTGTACGTTCATTAGTGGTTCCTGGGCCAAACGCATCGTTGATATCGCGAGCTATTTCAGCAACTTTTCGACCTAACTTGAACTGGAATAAGAAAATTGTGCGAATTTGCTTTCTGTCCATGTTGAATTCAACGTTCCAGAGAAAATGGCCAAATTATTCAAAAAGAAAAAGAGTAACACGATTAGACAGAGCAAAAAACGGACTTTAAAATGATATATAAAGTCAAAGTAATTTAATGAAAATTAATTTGAAAATACATCATTTAAAACCCAAATTAAAAATTCCACAAAAACTTTCTTGGCAACCTAATATATATATATATATATATATATATATATATATATAATTAACTAAGCAAAGTAATATGTATACATGTGTGTGTTTGTATTTCCCTCACCGTCTGACAATTGGTGTTGGTGTGTTTATGTCTCTGTAATTTAGCACTTCGGCAAAAAAAAAAAAAAAATACCGATGAAATAAGTACCAGATTTAAAATAAGTTCTTGAGTCGATTTCGTTGATTTGACGTTTCAAGATGGTGCTCCAGCGCAGCTGCAGTCTAGTAACTGGAAGACGTAAAAAATTAAATGGAAAACAAACAATAGCAACATTGCTTTTCATGTGCCATTCCTGTTTTACAGGCACCAGTGACCAGGGAACTCCGTACAAAGCGATACAATGGTGGATTCCTGTTGCATTTTGCTGGTTTATCTATTCTATACTTTACTTGTCTCCTACTCTCTCGAATTAACCCTTAACTCTTTAGCATTTGAACCGGCTATATCTGGCCCGAATATTTTACTTATTTCATGTTCAAACTGGCCAGATCAAGTCTCACATACCTAACCTACAATGTCATTCTAACAATAAACAATCACATCATTAAAATGTCAAGATAATGCAGGATTAATTCAAAACAATATGAATAAATAAGAATTACATTTGGTGGAGTAATCTGAATGCTAATGTGTTAAAACCTGTAGCCTATTTAACGCTTAGACTAGGGGACTGGTTCATGTAACGACAGAATATATTCATACACCCGTGGACCTGTGTGACACCTGTCTACGAGTCGGCCTTCTTCCAAGATTTGGACGCCTTAGACACAATACCATCTTTAGTCATTTGACTTATAACTGGGGCCGTTAATATATACTATTACTGAAAACCAGAGCAAGACTGAGAGCAAAGATGACAAAGGAGTAACTCCTTACATTTCCAAATGCCTGAACTCCCGAAATGAAATATCAACACCGGAGGCAATATCATGTTTATCCTCGATATATATGAATAACATGTCTTTCAGTCACATAAATTCACGTCCTATAGGATTATTTGATTCGGTAGATTTGTAAACCTTTATCATCATTTAAAAGTTGCATTTTAAGGGCCACCTCTGTTGTATACGCGAAAAAACATTGCTCAATGTTTCTTCAAGCATAAAATACTAGAAACTCTGTAGCTTGCATTATGCATTGGGAAATATGTAGAAAATTAGTGTTATGCAATGCTATGGTAATGATACAAATGAATACAGAGACTGAAATGTAAACTTTATAAATATTTTACTAGTTCTGATATTTTGGATAAAATAAGCCCTTTCAAAAAATGTTACAAAAAACAAGAGAGAGAAGTATTTGTTAGCTTTATATGTGTGTGTGTCCGTGTGTATACAGATATATGTATGTATATATTTTTGCATATAATATACGTATGTTTAGAATAATATTCTATTTTTTCTCTCGTTGTTTGCTTATTTAACTCATTTGTTTTCGTATTTCATGTTGTTCACAGTTAGTGACGCCATGCACCCATATATGCATATATATATATATCATCATCATCATCATCATCGTTTAACGTCCGTTTTCCGCGCTAGCACGGGTTGGACGGTTTGACCGGGGTCTGGGGAGCAGGGACTGCCCCAGGCTCCAGTCTGATCTGGCAGTTTTTCTACAGCTGGATGCCCTTCCTAACGCCAACCACTCCACGAGTGTAGTGGGTGCTTTTTACGTGCCACCTACACAGGTGCCAGAGGGGTCTGGCATCGGCCACGATCGGTTATTGCCTTTTTTCTTTGCATTGCGGCAGGGGGGGGTTCCGGCAGAGAGGAGAGAGGGAGAGAGAGTGGTGGGGGGGGTGCATGTAATATAGGGGAGCACCAGTGGGGAAGGTTTGGGGTAAAGAGAAACGATGACAGGTAGGGTTGGTGGCAGGTTCTAGACAGAATGAAAAGTAGGAAGTAAAACATAGGATATCAAGAGTGGGGGAGGGGGCTGGAAGGAGATAGCCGGTTGAGGCAGTGACACATTTCAAAACAGGAGGAACATAAGATAACAGGTTAAGTGGGATGTTTGATGAGCTGTAGCGCTAGCTGCTTCTGTCCAGGGGGGGGGTGGAGGCAGGGGTAAAATACATAGTGAGAAAGTATATTGAGGAGGAGTGGTAGGAGGAACAGACACTCGTAGTGGTGGCGGTAGTAGAGGGGATATCCGGTGAGGATGGTGTAAACAGAGTGTTCTCCGGTATGGGTGGTGGGGGTGGGAGGGCGGGTGAACCGCGAACGAATGGCGAGCTGCGAAGATTTTGATTGGGGACAGTAGACTTAAAACAAACGAATGGCGGGCTGCGAAGATTTTGATTGGGGACAGTAGACTTAAAACAATCGGGGTTTGAAGAAATGAACAGAGTAACGAACAAATTAACTTGGTACCGAGGGGATAAACAAATTAAAGGGTTATATTTTAAGAACAAGCAGAATTAGTGAATAGATTCGAACATTTAAGGGTTAGCAGCAAATGTTATATATATATATATATATATATGTGTGTATGTGTGTGTGCGTGTATGTTTGTGTGTCTGTGTTTCTCCCCCTGGCATTGCTTGACAACTGATGCTGGTGTGTTTATTTCCCCGTTACTTAGCGGTTCAGCAAAAGAGACAGATAGAATAAGTACTGGGCTTACAAAGAATAAGTCCCGGGGTCGAGTTGTTCGATTAAAGGCGGTGCTCCAGCATGGCCGCAGTCAAATGACTGAAACAAGTAAAAAAGAGAAGAAAGAGCAAGAGAAAAGAAACTTTATATCAATTATACAACCCACAGAGTAGGGGTTACATTTTCACTGTCTTGCAGGATACTTGGCCACCCAACTAGTGCTGGGTTAATAAAAAAAATACCTGGTACCCCCTGCAAGTTGGATGGCATCGACAAAGGTGTTCAGCAGAGGAAACCATGCTCATGAAGTCCTTTACCCAACCTAGGGAAGTTGGATGTTAAATCATGTCTATTTCTGTTGTGACTATGTGTCTAGTTGAATTTGAATTGTGAGGAGATGATTTACTATAATTATGAGTTATACTGAATTCGGATTGTTCAGTTTGAACAGCAGTTTTTAACATAATTTCTAGGTGGCACCTTGGGCAAGTGTCTTCTACTATAGCCTCGGGCCGACCAAAGCCTTGTGAGTGGATTTGGTAGGCGGAAACTGAAAGAAGCCCGTCGTATATATGTATATATATATATATATGTATGTATGTGTGTCTGTGTTTGTCCCCCTAGCATTGCTTGACAACTGATGCTGGTGTGTTTATGTCCCCGTTACTTAGCGGTTCGGCAAAAGAGACCGATAGAATAAGTACTGGGCTTACAAAGAATAAGTCCCGGGGTCGAGTTGCTCGACTAAAGGCGGCGCTCCAGCATGGCTGCAATCAAATGACTGAAACAAGTAAAAGAGTTAAAAAGAAAAAGGGAGTAACTAAACACTTTTAAACTTCGTATACTGGTAGAATGTGTTTATAAAACATCTTTTTCTCTGGGCTTTATTGAGAAAATTCTATAGTTTGTAAGATATTTGTTACTTTTTTTCTCCAATTTCTGCAATTTCAACCAATCAGTGACGTCTATTGAGGTAAAAAAAAAAACATTCTGTGCCGTATGAATATGTCCCTTGTTTAACCCTTTAGTGTTCTGATTATTCTATCAAACATAATGCTTATAGATTCCCATTGATTTGAATTAATCATGCATTATCTCATATCTTCAAGATCTTGATGGTGTTATTACTTAATGTAGAATAACATTGTAGGGTAGGTGTGAGAGCCTGGATCTGGTCAGTTTGAACATAAAACAGATTAAATATTTTGGCCGGATAGGGCCGGTTTAAATACTAAAGGGTTAAGAAACAGATTGGGTTTATTTACATTTGTGAAGAACAAATGATACCCTTCCCCCCACCCCTAACCCTAAAACAGATTGAAATGCAATAGATCGATACTAGGGTCATAATTATGGGTGACAATTTCATGACACCGCTAGAAAAAACTGCCGTTCAAACCGAAAAGATCCACAATTTGTGTTATGAGCAGCAGGATTAAAGCTTTGTATGTGTCTATGACTTTTGATTTCACCTGTATTTTTGACCTGCATTTTCAATCTTTTGAAAATTGCTTTTGACCTGTAATTTAATCTCATTCAATTCATTTACTGTAAAACTGTGTTGGTGTAGTATGTGTATTATTAGTAGCATAATAGACAGAGTTGTGTATAATTGTGTCATTTGAAGTCTATCACATCAAATGAGGCCATGAGTGTTTCTTTCCTGATCTTTTCTGGTAGGTAATTTAACATATCAGGAGTCATTTTCAAAATTCGGAACACCCCTCTGCCAATACATAAAAGAAAATTGGATGAGATTTTTGGATAACTGCTTCATCTTCTGGAATGAAATCAGATAAATTCTTGGAGTTCAAAAATCTCCTTAATAGCATTAACACCAACATACAATTTATGATGGATCACAACCAAGAAGAACTCCCATTCCTAGACAAGTAGGTTTTAAAAATATACAGAAAGTAGAAACGGACATATTTTACAAGACCACAGACACTAAACAATACCTACTATTTAGCCCATGCCACACGAGACAATACATAAAAGAAAGTTGGGTTAGGAAACAGATTGGGTTTATTTACATTTGTGAAGAAAAAAAGATACACTTCCTCCCACCCCTAACCCTAAAAGAGATTGAAATGCAATAGATCAATTCTAGGGTCATAATTACGGGTGACAATTTCATATGACACCGCTAGAAAAAACTGCCATTCAAACTGAAAAGATCCCTGAATTCTCTCTTTAAGAATACATGAGTGTGTGCAATGAAGTGAAGTCTTTCAGAGAAGGATCTATTACAGATCTCACAGTGATAGGGTTGCTCTCCCATATGAATAGTTAAGTCAGTGCTTTTCAAACTTTTTGCTGGAGCGGAACCCCAAGGAAACATTCCACTGGCTCGAGATATATATATATATATATATATATAAATTATTCTATTATTATTTAATTGAACGCCACGCATCCATTTCCAAGTAAGTATATATACATAAATATATATACTTATACATGCATACATATATGCATATGTGGAAATCTGTGGGTGTGTTCGTTTGTGGCGTTGTTATCTAACTCCTCTTACATTGTTTTATCGACTTTGATGAAACTTGACACGTTAGTAGAACTCATGTTTGGAAAGTAATGACATACTTAGATTGTTGAAAAAATTGATAATAGGGCTCCTGGAAGGGATTCTTATGACTACTACATATAACTAATATATTATTTTTAAACATTCTAGGGAAATAACCCATCGCTCCTGAAAGGGATCTTTATATATTGCCAAGGGAAATAACCCATTCATGTTGGTAAATTATTTCGTATGAATAAAATTGAGTATGCTTATTTCTTAGTATTTGAACTATTTGAGTTATTTTCACAATTTATCCAGTACAACCCTTTAACAAGTAAATAGTATTTTCCTAAACAATAGATCTACTTATTTTGGTTAGTGACTTATTCACGAATATTCCAGCACTAGCGCCGCTGAGGGGAATATTCTCTGCAAACGCACAAAAGCGTTTTTCAGAGTTATTTACTTTGAATTGTTATTATCTCATATCTGATTAGCCTATTATTACATAACATGCTTCACGGTTTTAGTATACATACCTTATTAGTATTTCCTCCTAAGTCCTATATACTCTGGGAACGTATTAAGCCCTTTTGGGGGGATACTTTATTTGAATTCTTACTATCGGGTAATTTGGGTATTCATAACTTATTGGGAATTCCTAAAAACAAGATCCTATGTAAGACAGTTCGGTATCCTCAATAAATGCACAAAAAGCGTTTTAAGGCTACTTACTTTGTATTGTTGTTACTGGATTAGCGAAATAATTATGAGAATGGAACCAAAAGATAAGCCCCGCTTTTCCGGGAATTACCGGATACATCAGCTAGTACATACATACATACATACATATGTAGGTGATATATTCTCATATTGGTATATAAGGGGATATAATCCAACGAAATACATCAGCATGTTCACATTAATGCTATGTATGTATACAGACGTTTTATTTTAAATGAGATATGCATAGCAATTACGGATAAGAGATTCAATACAATTTTTTTCTACGTGTATACCTTTATTGTATACTATGTGATTAAATATTTCATCGAGGAGGACTAAAATATATTTACTTATGTAATGTCAAGCATAACTAGGCACATGGCCTAGTGGTTAGAGCAGCGGATTCGCAGTCGAGGAATCGCGGGTTCAAACTCAGACCGGGTCATGCATGTGTTTATGAGCGAAACACCTAAGCTCCACGCGGCTCTGGCAGAAGGTAATGGCGAACTTCTGCTGACTCTTTCGCCACAACTTTCTCTCGCTCTTTCCTCCTACATCTTGAAGCTCACCTGCGACGGACCGGCGTCCCATCCAGGTGGGGAACCTATACGCCAAGGAAATCGAGGCATGGCTCGAAAAGGAACAAACAAGCATAACTACTACATGAATGTAGTTTATCTATAGGTGCCCAGTGCACGTGTGAACTCGCGCTAATGTTGTAGTTATGCTTGTCAATAAAAACGTATTTTAGTTCTTCTCAGTGTATACTGAATACTACTCACGTAGTATATACAGTACCTGGAATGATTGTAGTAGGTGTTATGGTTTTATGCCTATGTGAATTAAACAAACGGGAATAAATTTACCTCAGTGGCTGTGTGGTAAGAAGTTTGCTTCCCAGCCGTATGGTTCCGGGTTCAGTCCCACTGCATGGCACCTTGGGCAAATGTTTTCTACTCTAGCCTCGGGCCGACCAAAGCCTTGTGAGTGGATTTGGTTGACGAAAAATAAAAGAATCCTGACTTGCATGTACAATTTTAGTTTATTTAAATAGGATACTTAATTATGAGTGAGCAGGATTCAAAGATAATTGGTAATATTTCAGCCAATATTATCTTATATTATATATATAAGATAAGATAAAATTTACTCGGAAATGAATGCATGACGTTCAATCACATATAATAATATGAATAATATATATTTGCATATATACATACATACATGTACAAACTTACATATATATGTATATACACATGCATATATGGGTACAGGACATCAAAAAACGTAAACAACATGAAAAAGGAGAAAATGAAATACGAAAACATAGATAACGAACTTTTTTGCGAACAGCAAAAAAAAAAAAAACAAGTAGAAAAACAAGACAGGCAACATACAGAACAATCCCTTCACCAGTTTTCCACTGTTTTATCTACTCCGCATTTCGATCATTAGGACAAGATGCGTCTTCGTCAAAACATTTGCTCCCACGAAGCAAATTAAATACAATTTGGGATTTGCGGAGGGTCAAAGATGGTAACAAAAACAGGACAGTGAAAACAAACAGTAAGAGCTGTTAAGCCATAACGAGGTGAAGTGGTGAAGGGATTGTTCTTTGTGTTGCTTGTCTTGTTTTCTATTTGTTTTTGTCGCTGTTCGCAAAAAAGTTCGTTTTCCATGTTTTCGTATTTCATGTTCTCGTTATTCGTGTTTTTTACGTTTTTTGACATCCTGTACCCATATATGCATGTGTATATACATATATATGTAAGTATGTACATGTATGTATGCATATATGAATATATGTGTATATATATATATATATATATATATATATATATTTCTTTACTACCCACAAGGGGCTAAACACAGAGGGGACAAACAAGGACAGACAAAGGGATTTAGTCGATTACATCGACCCCAGTGCGTAACTGGTACTTAATTTATCGACCCCGAAAGGATGAAAGGCAAAGTCGACCTCGGCGGAATTTGAACTCAGAACGTAACGACAGACGAAATACGGCTACGCATTTTGCCCGGCGTGCTAACGTTTCTGCCAGCTCGCCGCCTTGATATATATATATATATATATATATATATATACATATATATATATATATATACATATATATATATATATTATATATATATATATATATACATATATATATATATATATGGCTCGCCACTTCATCCTACATGGATATTCCCTCGCCACTATTCACACCGCCCTTGTCAGAGCACTTCCGTAGGCCGTGCATCTGCTCTCTGTTGGTCAACAGCTTCTTCCCTAACCCAATCTCCCAACCCAGTTCATTCCCCTGCTCCTGCCCACGCTGCCGCACTTACCCTTACCTCTCCAACACCAGCCTCCTCACCGGTACCCATCATCGACCCTATCACATCACCGACTCCTTCACATGCACTTCTATCAACGTCATCTACTACATCTGCTCTCTCTGCCCTTCTCTATATATCGGGCAAACGGGACGCCGCTTGGCTGACCGGTTCGCGGAACACCTCCGAAACATCCGACTCGGCAATGACACCCCGGTCTCGCACCATTTCCGCTCTACCGGTCACTCTTTGCAACACCTGTCCGCCATCCGGACTTCCGTTTGCACCGTGAAAAGGGATTAATCTTCTCTCTTCTCTCCTTTGTGCCACATGGGCTCAACTCTCCTCCCCTCTTCATCTAACCTCCTCCCCGCACCTTTGTCTTTTGTTTTTTGTGAATTCTCCCTATATATATATATATGTATGTATGTATGTATGTATGTATATATATGTGTGTACAGAATTTAGAGAAAAAACCTCTATTAAACAATTCAACAATTCAATAGTGAAAGTCGTTATTCACACCATATAGAAAAAGTTAAATATACTATAGAAAACATTATTCTAAAAATCAATAGAGTACATAAACAATTAATAGTAAATACTATTTACTATTTATAATTTATTGTTTATGTACTCTATTGATTTTTAGAATAATGTTTTCTATAATATATTTAACTTTTTCTATATGGTGTGATTAACGTCTTTCACTATTGAATTGTTTAATAGAGGTTTTTCTCTAAATTCTATACATATATTATATATTGTGAAATTTGATTTAGAATTGCTAAATTGAATTTTTCCCTGTAAGTTTGGAATTATATTCCCTATTATATATATATATATATGTGTGTGTGTGTGTGTGTGTGTGTGTGTGTGTGTGTGTGTGTGTGTGTGTGTGTGTGTGTATGTATGTATGTATGTATGTATGTATGTACAGGGTGCGTAAGGTATTTGAGGACATACCTTTTTTGGGTCATCGCTGCATTCTTTGCTAATTCTGTATAATTCTTGTTTCAGAAAGTAATAATGGCAGACCCTCAGCTTACTCAAGAAATGAAGAGGCATGCTGTTATTCTGATTATAAAGGCTGAGCATAGTGATTTAGAAATATCTCGATTTTTAAAAGTTTCGTCTACAAAGTTTGTAAGGAGCTAGAGACTGAAGATGAAAATGTATCACCAGTATCAAAGCATAAAAGGCATTCTGAACACTTTGAAATCATCAAAACACCTGAATTTATCCAGCAAGTTCAACAGACCATTGATTACAATCCCCAAAATTTATGAGATCAATTGCAAAAGATCTCCATGTGTCAGAAGGAACAGTCAGAAATGTTGTCCACAAAACCATCAGATATAAGTCTTATATGATGGGGGAAGGTCAATTTGTCAGAAAAGCAAAAGAAAACCACTACATCAGATCTAAAAGGCTCTTAAACAAACTGAAAAATCCAGTAGAAGATTTGATTTGGTTTTTAGCGTGGGAAGTCGCTAATAAAAATGTCGCTAATAATAATTGGACTGAATCATTAATCCAATAACCATGAAATACCTCTTAGTTAGTTAGTTAGTTAATTTGGCTCAAAAGCAAATAGCAAGGCCATGTAGGGGGACATGGAGTTAAGTACAGGGTGGTGTTCATGTAAAGAGTTCAGGCCACTTGAGGTCAAGGGAGGCTTTGAACAAAGCGGTCGTCGGCATCTTTACCATCTCGTCTGGCAGCTTGTTCCACGGATCCGCAACCCGGACGGAGAAAGCTCCTCTCCTTCGATTGAGATGAGATCGTCGCAGGTAGAGCTTTTCGGAATGACACCGCAGCCGACGCTCTGTGCAGCAAAAGAGAATAACACTCATCCTGTGTGAATAGCTTCATGTTCAAGGTTTTATTCCGATATGTGATAAATGAACACGTACAGTGAATATACAATGTTCAATAAAGATTTCTGGGAAGAAGAAAGGTTCTGAACAACTTGCCATGTTCCGTGATGACTTTGAGTATATAGAAATAAATCAAGCTACGAGATTTACTTTCAACAGGCACTAGACATAGAGCACCATGACGAGCTATTGGTAGGAAATCAGGTATTGAATTCATGTGCCTGGTTTTCTCTAGGTCGCAGTGGACCTTATCACGTCTCGGAGCAACAGTTGGAGGAGAGACTGATTTAAGCAGGAATGCACGCTTAAATAGGCAGTGTGCTACTAGCGACTTCCTACGTGTTATTTTGATGTTATGCGTAGTAAATTAGCAAGCGGGGAGTTAATGATGTTTGCCTGGAAATTTCTGGAATATTGTAGAATGTTCGATCAGGAGGGATAACTGTTGTTGACTCCCAACGAATATTTTCTGGGCTTGCGAATTTGTTTCAATTAGCGTTGCTTACAGGTTTTTCTCAAACGAGAAAAACTTCGACCAAGATCAAAAAGTTAACAGAAGAAATAACAAATGGTTATGTGCAGAGCCTTCTGAAGTTCCAAGTGTTATGCATACAAAATTTCCTGCAACTGTCATGGTCTTAGGGGTTGTCAGCAATGAAGGACATGTGATGCCTCCATACTTCTTTCCACAAAGCCTTAGAGTTGACTCTGCTGCCTACACTGAGGTCCTGGAAATAATTGTTAAGCCCTGGATAGATAATGTATGCAATGGAAGGCCACATGACTCTAGTAACACAGGATGGGTGAAACTTTTCATGATCACATAACCCCTAACATTTGGCCTCCTAATTCCCTAAATTTTAATCCATCGGACTATTACATGTGGACCATTGTTGAGAGAGAGGTCAATGAACACGCCCATAAAAGCAAAGATTCTTTGAAAGCTATCATAGTCAGAGTAATGTCCAAAATGAACCAAGACCACTTGATTCGAGCATGTAGATGATTTAGATCTCATATAGAAGCAGTTGTTAAAGCTGAAGGTGGCTTTATTGAATAGCATTGTTAAAAAGATGGTTTATTTTTATCCTCATAGCTTTATGACAAGATATTGAAGAGTTGTGGGCCCTTTAAGCCCAAACTATTGTAGTATCTGGTCCAGACAGCAATGTTGGAAATTTTGCTATTATGCAGTAGCGCCCCATTCTGCTATTTGTGTAACTGGCAGTGCCAAAGTTTGGTACAAGTTCTCGGATTTTCCAGATGTATATTACGGCATATCTTTCCTACATTCGTTTAAGGGAGTAGATTCTTAACTTTTTCTGTCTCTCCCAGTAGCTGACTTGTCGCATTGAGTCGATGTTCTTTGTGTAGCTTCGTTGGATTGCCTCAAGTTCTGTCATTAATTTTACACTGTTTGGTGACCACAGTTGCGAGCAGTAATTCAGACAGCTGAGAACGAAAGTCCTCCAGAGGGCCATCATGATTTCTTGTTCTCTCATTTTGAAAGTTCGAAGGATCCATCCGGCCAACTGTCTGCATTTTATTGCCAACTGAGTAATATGCACCTGGAAAGATGCATAATTACTCGTGTATATATATCTGAATGTATGTATATTCTTTACATAAATATATTACGTTTACACACGCACACACACGCGCGCGCGCGTATTAGATTAGCCCTCTGGTCCGATACCCAAGAGGTATTTGGATGGTTTAAGCTTCTAGAAATTCGTAAGAATAGTAAATTCTTGCAACTGGATATAGTGAGCTATTATGCCACTATTAACCGATCGTTCTTAATCAAGCCCTGATTTTTAGCATGAAAAATTCCGATTTGTCCTGACGCGAAACAGATATTATACTTGCCGCGCGAGTCACTCTAGTAGATTTTGATGGTAGATTATGAAGTAGATTAGATAGGGAGAATGCATTTGATATAGCAATGGGCTCATATGATTCTGCTCAAGCCAGTGACCCAGTCGGAATATATATCCTTTCATTAATCCAGTCTACCTTTCCAGAAGTAACAGAGGGTATATATAGGGATGACGCCTTATTTTTTTTTAGCAAAGTACAGTTAGAAAGGCATAGGAAAAACTAAGACTTTTCAAAAATTTAGGACTAAACATCTTAACTATACGTAAAGATTATCGTAGAGTGACCCTACTTTCTGTCTTGATACTGGATTATTTGAACCATTTCATGAGCCAAATGATCATATTAAGTACATTAACATAACATCCAACCATCCACCTTCGATTATACGGGGACTAATTAAGAATATTTCTACAAGAATCTCTAGATTATCCGTTAATAATAAAATTTTCTTATCACATGCAACTTATTATAATACTGCTCTGGCTAGGGCTGGGTACCGTAAAAAATTCAACATATACAATAAGCTGACATGCTCAACATTGGTAATTCTTCTAAGTGTGATATACATTGCATACCACCACAACGTCACGGTTTGAGAACCCAATCAGATAAAAAAAACACAGACCAGGAAGAATTGGTCGTGTCAATGTGCTACCAATGAAAACTCATAGACACACGCGACATAATAATCCAACTGCTTGTTCCAATCCTGTACAACACACTCGATCAAATAAGCCTAACAACAGATATAGGAATCAGGATGTCCTCTGGTTCAACCCGATTTTCGGTTTGCATGTTTCAACCAAGATCGTTGGAAAATGTTTTGCTGCTTTGGACAAATGTTTTCCTAAATCTAATCGGTATCATGCTATTTTTAATCGACACGCCGTGAAGGTGTCCTACGCCAACATTACAAATTTAGAGCAGCTTGTGCATCGCATAAACAATATCAAAATGCGGCAAAGGTCCAATAAACCCACCTACTGGATCTAGCGAACATTTGCATCTAAATACCAACCAAGGAGATGTAAACCGCAAGGATAAATACCAACTACGATCAATTTTTGGTAGTAGAAATACTTATGATACAGCTAACACGTTAACAGCACCGGTAAATGGAGTTGGGATTGCCTTATATACAAATAAATATGATAAATGCGCATGCAGAGAAAAATCAAAATGTCCTTTGGTGAATGTCTGTATGAGTAAAAATCTTGTATATAAATGTACCGTGCACAGAAGGGGAGGGCCGTATGTTTGCACTGAGCAGACGGCTGATTCATTTAAGAATCGTTATCATAACCATGTTGCCAGCTTTAAGACAATCAATAAGAGACATTCAACATATTTGGCAGATTTTGTATGGCGATTGAAGGAGGATAAATGAAGTACAGCATAAATTGGTCCATAGTAAGGTACGCGAAACCATAGAATATAATTTCCAGGAGATACCGTCTCTGCTCTGAGGAATCCCTTTCTATTCTGTGGATGAACGAGAAGATCATTAATAGAATTTCTGAACGACTCTCGAAATTCCTACACGTATATAAATGTACTTTCGCACAATGCAGTGGAAATGAATTTTGAGTAACCGTTTTCATAATTTAATTTATTTTAAGGTATGGATGACTTAAGTTTATTTTTAACCTCTACATTTTTACAAACACCAAGTAGATAGCTTTGTGATCGTGAGTGCAGCAAACTTCACATGTGCGTAGCTCACATTTTTGCGGATGCTTCTATGAGCGAGTGTACTCGCGCCATGCAGCTTGCCCGAAGGCGTTTATACATCCATATTTGTTAACGGTTATATCTAATACTTTTCTCGCCGGATTGTGTGTTTGTTTTTCTTTTTGCCATCTGTGATTTTATTTTTGATCTTCTATATATTTCCTCCATCTAGCTGCTTTTCTCTCAACAAAACGGGAAGTTACATTGCGGAACTGTTGTGTTAATGAGTTGGATTTATTTATCACCCGACAAGATATATCGGCACCGCCGGATGCTCCTGAACGAGTTGTTGAGTGTTCCACCCATGAGGAATCGATGCTTGGTATGTCGAAACAATTGTCGTGGTTAATAATAAATACTTGTATATTCCATCTTACGTCTTTCATTTGCCATCCTTGGATCTTTCCTTTTTCTATGTTTCTGACGAAGAGCTCTGCTCGAAACGTTAAATCCTCCTTCTTTCTTTCCTTTCCTGAGCGTCCAA
>NC_043001.1:28943162-28948162 GCF_006345805.1 Octopus sinensis | reverse complement strand
TAATCAGCCCTGTAAGGGAGATAGATCTTAAATATCTATAACGATAACTAGTGAATTATACAGAATATGCAAAAACGAGGCGAGGCTGAAATAGTAAACAGAGTGGCGACTAGGGGGATCAGAATAATAATAATTAATAAATAATAATAATAAATAGAGATACGGATGAATTAAAGTTCAAAGATTTCTTATCTTGGGATCACTTCGTTTACGGACAGACTTGGCAAAAGGAATTCGGAATCAAGAGTGAGGCAGGTTACTAGCTTAAGTATGCATAGCCATGTCGAGGAGTAGGAAGAGGAGTCCAGACAGACAATGTAAAAAGAGGGGAGAGAAACCCCGAAGAACCGGCCGCCAATTTCTAATCAGCCCTGTAAGGGAGATAGATCTTAAATATCTATAACGATAACTAGTGAATTATACAGAATATGCAAAAACGAGGCGAGGCTGAAATAGTAAACAGAGTGGCGACTAGGGGGATATAGATGTATAATTATATCTGAGAGTAAGGAATTCTTTTACATCGGTGGGACATTATTAATTTTCAAGAGGAGACTGGCAAATCATTTGAGTTCATTTAAAGACAAAAATAAAAGGTTCCAAATGAGTCCTAGCAAATTAATCTGGTCTTTTAAGGACTATATGATTAAATGGGAATTAATTGTACTGCAAAATCATACAGACCTGGAACCATAGATGTGACCTATGTTTAGAAGTATTTTACAAGATCTTCACATAATAATAAATAATAAATTCTAGACAGGAGCAAGCATTGAGATGCTTGCACATGAGGAAATTTGCATTTGTGAAGTATAAATGAATAATTATCATTAAACTATACAAGATTTTGAAACATGATTATCCAATAAAAACTTGAAATAGAGATTGTTCACATCTGACTTAATGGACAGCTCTAAATTATACAATGCAGAGTTTATAAAGAAATCATTAAATAGCCATACCAGGGATATCAAATTAGACCCTGAAGAGACGCACTATTTTATAGTAGGGTTGCAATTGAAACACGTATATAAGGAGCAGATTTTCTTTGGGCACACTCACTGCTGGTTGATCTTCAGGACTCATCAACAGCAACACGTAGCCACTGTTTCTCTGCAGCATCTGCACATGCTGTTCCTCACATTGCAGCCATCTCTCAGATTGAAAATGAATTCTTGAATCTCATTGTGTGTCACCCGAATCTCGCTACCTTGACATTCTCCAAACCCACAACCTGCCATGGAGTGAAACATCACCTCTCCTCTACCAGCCCTCCAGTGCACTTGATATTGCAAGGGCTGAGTTTGACAATATGGAAGCTTTGGGCATTGTTTACCAATCAAGCAGTCCTTGGTTGTCTCCTCTACCCATGGCATCAAAACCCACTGGAGGTTGGCAGCCTTGCAAAGATTATCGCTGTCTCAATGCAAACAAACACCCAACTGCTACCTCATTCTGCATATAAAGGAATTCTCAACCCAGATAGCTGGGTACTCAGTTTTCTTGAAGGTTGACCTCATCTGAGGTTACCATCAAATACCAGTACTAGATGACAATGTACCTAAAACTGCTGTGATCACTCTTTTGGTGTTGTACAAATTTCTACATGCACCCTTTGGCCTAGAAAATGCAACACAATCCTTCCAACGCTTGATGGACACTGTGTGCATGGGTCTTCATTTTGTCTTTGCATTCCTAGATGACATCCTTATTGCAAGCCAAAATGCCGAGTTACACAAAAAGCATCTAGTGACCCTTTTTGATAGACTTGAACAATATGGTGTGGTAATCAACTCCACTAATGTGTCTTTGGTGTTAAGGAATTGACTTCCTAGGACATCAAATCACAGGTACCAATGCTACACCCCTGCCACAAACAAGGCTGTGCACCAATTTGTGGGCATGGTAAACTGTTATCATTGTTTCATCCCCTCGACAGCAAGACTGATGAGAAGACAAGTGAAGTGAGACAGTGCGATGACCTCGGCCTTCAATCTACAAAAAAGCTCTTGTTAAAGCAACTGTGCTTTGCTATCCTTATATGTTAGCATTGACTGCACTCACAGTCAATACCTCCGACAACCATTGGAGGTGTTTTGGAACAATACATCAATGACCAGTGGCAACCTCTAGCCTACTTCAGTTGACAACTATGGTGACCTGAACAGAAATACAACACATTTGATAGGGAACTGCTAGGTGTCTGCCACTTTTACTATATTTTCTTGAAGATTGAACTTTCACAGTGTTCACAGTCCACTGCACATCTTTGCTATGAGCAAGCTGTCAGAGCCATGGTCTACATGTCAGCAGTGATGGTTATCAGTCATTTCTGGGTACACTACAGACATTCAACACAGCTGGAAAAATCAACCCAGTCACTAATGCACACTCCAGAGCCCCTACCTACTCTGACACCTACATAGCTTCGGTAACAAAAGGTCTTGATTATGAGGCTATGGCTGCATTCCAACAAACAGATGATGAAATCAGGGCCTACCACACCACCATCACCTTCCTTTCCTTGCAGGACATGCACTTTGACTCCAATGGAACAACCCTACTTTGCAACGTATCTGCTGGAAAACCACGACCCATTAGCCTGCTGCTGGAAAGTTTTTGATGTCGTTCATGGGCTCTGCCTGATATCAAGTAAATTCATCTGACATGGTATAATCAAGCAAATTGGGGAGTTGACCAAAACGTGTATCCCTTGTGAACAAGCCAAAATCATCAGCATACCAAAGCATCTCTTGGCAGCAATGAACCCCCACAGGATGATTTCAGCCACATCAACATTGACCTCAAGGCCCCCTACCACCTTCACAAGGTTGCCCATCCTTACTAACCTTAGTGGACTGCTTCACTTTTGGCTTGAGGCTATACTTCTCTGCAGCATGGAAATACAGGAAATTACCTGTGCCTTCATCACAAACTGGGTCACCTGTTTCAGTGTTCCAAACAGCATTTCATCCAATCATGGACCTCCGTTCACCTTGAAGCTGTGGAATGATGTGAACTTTTTGGCATCACAATGAAACACCCAACAGTCTACCATCCCCAGACCAACACCTTAGTGGAGAAATTTCGCCATGGCTTGAAGGAATCCCTTACAACCAGACTTAATGGGCCCAACTAGATTGATCAACTTTTATGGGTGATGCTGGGAACCTGCACTTCACCAAAGAAAACCTCAAAATTTGGCGTACAGTGCACCACTTATGGTGATGGGGGAGTTAATTTCAAACACAGTTAGATCCAGATGTCAAAAGATATGCAACTGAGAGACAGTGTGGGCCATTTACACCCTAGTCCCATGTCAACACATGGTACATCTAGGTTATCAGTACCAAATGACCTCCACAATGTGAAATTTATGTTTGTTTGTTGTGATGCATGATAAAAACCTCTTCAGTCACCTTATGATGGCCCATATGAAGTGAGACAAGTCATTTCAACTCTTGGTTGGCAGATGACAAAACACAGTTTCCACTGACAGACTGAAACCAGCGTGTCTCGGTGTCTACAGCCACATTCAAGTAGCTCATTCACCAAACAAAGGCCGTCCTAGGCAAGTTACACCAACCTCTGACAACAAACAGTCAAGTAACTATATGCACAAGCAGGTGGTGAAAACCCTTCCTGGTTCCAATGTCAGTCAACAGTTCTGAGGGAAGCTATGTGTATGACATTGCCCATGGACTCATAACAAATGAACTGTAGACAGAGACCTTCACTGCAGGCTAGCTATTGAGCTAATCTGCAGAGAGGGGACTTCTGGTTAGGGGAGGAAAGAGTTTGAAGATTTAAATGGCCCATCGTATAGCTCTTTCACATAGGCAGTTTACATCGTTGTAATTGACAATCACACATACACTCACACACACATACACTCTCACACATATACTAAGGTAGACATACGTTCATGCACACCTCAGGGTAAATAATATTCATTATATACTTGTCAGTCATCACATGTATATGTATGTGTAGATGTGTGTGTTAACCGATTCTAGACTTTTGTAGGACATTACATTTTCTCTCTCTGTCTCTCTGAATATCTAACACTTTAATTGTATCTCTCTCTGTATAACGGCCTATCTCTCTCCTGTTGTCTCTCTCTCTCTTTAGATGTGCATTGTGGTGTGTCATTCGTCATAAAAATTTATGTATTCACACACACATACACTCACATACTTGTCAGTCATCACATTTGTATATGTATGTGTGTGTGTTTAATTCTCTGAGGCCTAATGTACGTAACAAATGTGCAAACAGACACATACACACTCATACACAAATGTATATGTATGTATAGATGTGCATGTGTGTTTAATTCTCTGAGGCCTAATGTAATGAATGTGCAAATACACCACACGCATATACAAAATGTGACATGGTGGTGGTGGTTAACGAATGCGTAAACACACACACAGATACATACACACTTATATACACATGTATGTGTAAATGTGTGTGTTGTTTAATCTCTGAGGCCTAACATGTAATGAACATGCAAACACACACTGACAGACACATACACACTCATATGCAAAATGTGATGTTGTGGTGGTGGTGGTAGTATAAAATGTCCTTTACTACAGTTTTGTATGTTTTTTCTATTTTAACTTTAAAACAGTTTATTTTTTTAACTTTCCATGCAAAGCGTAGCAGTGATTTTTAAAATTTTATTTCCAGTTTACCATAAATATTTTAAAAATTGAGAACCACTACTTTGTGTGGTTGTTTGATCTGCCAGAAATATCAGACAAACATCTCAATCACACTCTTAAAAAAAAGGTTATATATATATAAAGGTTATATTGGTTAATTAGTCCCTGACATGCAAAAAGAAAAACATGAGATGGTCACAGATGGAATGCTTTTGATCACATAGGGCTGCATATCAGGACTGACCTGAAGATGAACAAGAAACAACAGATTTTACAATCTAAAACTTTGTGTTAATAAAAAATTATTGGAAATAATATGCACATATA
>NC_043001.1:28773162-28930662 GCF_006345805.1 Octopus sinensis | reverse complement strand
AATTCATATCTTTTCTGTCCAAATGATTTTGAAGACTGCAGAATAAATGATAATCAGATGGGGGCAAAGTGGACTAAACCTTTCATATTCCACCAAACAGATAAGAACACCTTACATGGATGAAGACCTTCTTTAGCCTGGGGTGCCGGTGTTTCTTCTTTCCCTCATCAGAGTTAGCCAATATGGAAGGGAATGTAGCGACTGCTCTCTATTTAAGTATAATTATAAAATATAATTATAATAAATGATTGGCTTACCCTACTGATGAGTGGAAAGCAGAAGGCGATAGCAAATAGCAAAGGGAGATAATCCCCAATTGTTGCCTTTGAGTAGGGAGGCATTTCCCCCTGCATATTTTTAAGAGGTCATGAGCCAACAGGTTTTTGGGATCTGACAATATGCAATAAAGTTAAACCTCTATGGATAGGAAACCTAAGGTAATCCCATAAACCAGCCTTCCCCATTTTTAATGTGTAGGTGTGTATATGTTTTATATGTATATATATATATATATATATATATACTTATATATATGTCATCATCATCATCATTTAATATCCACTTTCCATGCTGGCATAGGTTGGACAATTTGACTGAGGTCTGGCGAACCAGACTCCAGTCTGATCTGGCAGAGTTTCTACAGCTGGATGCCCTTCCTAACGCCAATCACTCCGAGAGTGTAGTGGGTGCTTTTACATGCCACTGGCACGAGGGCCAGTCTGGTGGTACTGGCAGCGGCCATGCCCAAATGGTGCCTTTTACGTGCCACCTGCACAGGAGACAGTCCAGCGGCACTGGCAACAACCTCGCTTGAATATTTCACATGCCACCAGCACAAGTGCTAGTAAGGCGATACGGTAATGATCACGCTCGAATGGTGTGCTTCTCATGAGTACCGCTGGCAATTTTTTTCCTCTGTCTTCCCTTCTCGGGAT
This sequence comes from Octopus sinensis, assembly GCF_006345805.1. Lineage (NCBI taxonomy): Eukaryota > Metazoa > Mollusca > Cephalopoda > Octopoda > Octopodidae > Octopus > Octopus sinensis. Next base: position 28,929,727 of record NC_043001.1, on the reverse strand, counting down.
CTTTCCTTCTCCTATGTTTCCGACGAAGAGCTCCGCTCGAAACGTTAAACCCGCCTTCTTCCCTTCTTTCCTGAGCGTCCAATGATACTTTATTTGTTCCACGTCCTCGCGTTGTTGTGTTTTTTTGTGTTTTCTTGTTTGGATTAACTATATATATATATAAAGAATGATACATCGATGGTTGCATGATAGCATGTCCAAGCCTCAACAAGAACTATCTACTTTGTTACCTCGTTATAGATAATACTGTTACAATGTGTGCCAACAGGTTCTTCTCCATTTCACATTCTATTAACTCTTGGGTATCACTTCTTCTTTCCTACTCCAACAACCTTTTTCGGTGTTATTTTTAGCTACATTCACACCTATTCAGGTGATATCTTCATTTACTCATTGATAATCTTTTACATACATGCACAATAGTTACATGCAGATTATAAATCTCATGCTAAACGTGAACTATTTCAATGAAATAAAAAGACCTAGCAAGCATCAAACTGGGAAATATCCTTTAATAGCATCAAAATAACAACAACAACAACAATAATAATGATAATAATAATAATAATAATAAATGTCCTGATGCAGTACAAGACAGTGGCTCTCATGGCTTCTCATCTTAACTGATTGGAAGTGTTATGTACATTGATTTGTATTATTATAAAAGATGGGCTACAGCAAATATTCTGCTCAATACCACAGATTTGCTTGTCAGTTGTTTGACCTTAACCAGTTGAGCATGTCCCTTAGTGGCTGACGATATGTGCTTCTCTGATCATGAGCAGAAGTAGTGGGGGAGCATCAGAGCCGTGTGTTGAAAGGAATTCTTGGAGGTTTGGATATTTCGCCTTTGGAAACCAGGGTGGTTTGTTCAACATCCTTAAATATTCCTTATTCAGGGACATTTTGAGTGAGATGGGCTACTCGACCAGAAGAAAATTCTAACTGGGTCCCACCTGCAAAGTCATGCTCTGTTAATCTTGATATGAGATCACTATATCGCACACATACGGTTGTGATGCCTGTGCCTAGTGCACCCTTATCAGATGGGTTGTCATGATGGGTATACTGGGCTTCATATATTTTACCCCAGTGTCACTTTGATTGCATGCACTGCTCTCTCACTCAATAATAATAATAATAATAATAATAATAATAATAATAATAATAATAATAATAATAACAAGAGCACTGAGGGAGCACAAACCTCTACCAAGTCAGAACCAACGTCCTCTCAACAGTTAGTCGGAGATGATTTTTAAAATGAGAATATCTTAAACTCAACTGCTCTCACAAATGAGAATACTAAAAACAAACCTAATCGCTCTCAAAAATTATTTGAGAATGATCCCTGGCTTACCATCCATGCAAGAAATGCATTGTATTGAGAAGAGCATTGTCACAGTGGATTTTCTTTCCTTTACCCCTTTTTTTCTTTTTCAATTTTTTCTATTTTTTATTCTTCTAATTTTTCCTTTTTTTTCTTTTTCTTTCTTTCACCCTTTTCTTTTCTGTCACATTTGAAAATGAACAATCTGGTATGTTTATTTAAATGACCTATCATGTATACGGTGAGTTTCTTTGCCCTTAGGTATGGGGAAGACACTTGGCAAGAAATGGAAACAAGATTGAAAGAAGAAAATAGTAATAATAATCCTGGTACTTACACCCACTGCATGTACGAACATTTTTCTAACCTGATCGTAGTTTTCAGGGGTCTGTATGTCCACCTATTCCATCTCCCTCTAGGGGTCATCTTGGCCATTGAGATTATAGTAGGAGGTCTGACTCATACTGAACTAATGGGACAATAACAACTAAGATCATGTTCATCTAAGAACTAGCTGTCAAGATGTGGCTGACTGAAATTTCAGAGAAACATTTTATGACAGTCTCATAGATGTTGCTTTCCATTGTCCTTTAATTTGGCTTTCCTAAGGGAAGATAAAAATTCAGTATTGCAAGCTAATCATATTCCTGTCAAATATTCCTGTCCAGAAGTGAGCTGTACTTCTATATATTTATAGTAAGATTGACTGAGTTTATGAGAATCAATGGTGTTTGTCAGAAATAGTGTAGCATCTGTGAAGGAATAAGTATTCAGTGGCATGATTCAAATGATGTATCTATAACTTGCTGGGCAACTGTGCTACCAGTAACTCCACAGACCACCTGGCATCACATCTCATTAAATGAAATACTATTAAATATTTATGTTACTTTGACTGTAATATTTTATTACTCTGATTCAAGAATTATTTAGCCCTGTCCAGCATAATGCTGTCCACAAATTCCGTTTGACCCCTTTACAAGCATGAAATACTGGATGTTAGAACAAGAACAACAACAACAACGATGATGATGATGATGATGACGATGACGATGATGATGACGATGATGATGATGACGATGATGATGATGACAACGATGATGATGACGATGATAATGACGATGATGATGATGATATCTGTTTATATAAATCAAACAGTTCTCATGTCTTTGCAGATATGGATTGGCCTCCCATACAACTTAAATCAAATCTTTTCATGTTGTCACAGTTCTAATAATCCCCTCCAACACATGAAGTTCTTTGGTGAGGGACCTCATTGATATTTTGGGATCATCATCGATCAATTTTTGAAACTGTTGGATGAAATGTGGTGTCCTTATAATGTCTGGACAGTAAGATTATCTTTTATTTCATTGATGCGACTGAAACATTCCCACCAGTGGCTTCCAGTTCCAATTCCATCTGAACCTTGTGTACAAAGAACCCTGCAACATTTAGAAAGTTGGCAATTTCTAAATTGGTGTATTCTATAGTAACAATGACTACACATCCTTTAATTTCTTGTGTGTTAGCATTTTATCTTCCTCGCAAGGTCTGAAAGAAATATTAACCTTTAATTAGTTTGAAAAGTGCAATATATTGATAATTAAGTGTTCTCAAATACCCCTTGTACCCTATATATATATATATATATATATATGTATAGCATCATCATCATCATCATCGTTTAACATCCGCTTTTCATGCTAGCATGAGTTGGACGATTTGACTGAGGACTGGCGCACCAGATGGCTGCACGAGGCTTCAATCTGTATGCAAACATGCAGACACACATGTTTACTTTCACTTTACTCTTTTACTTGCTTCAATCATTTGACTGTGGCCATGCTGGAGCACTGCCTTTAGTTGAGCAAATTGACCCCAGGACTTATTCTTTGTAAGCCTAGTACTTATTCTATCAGTCTCTTTTGCCGAACCGCTAAGTTACAGGGATGTAAACACACCAGCAACGGTTGTCAAGCGATGTTGGGGCTGGGGAACAAACACAGACACACAAACACCCACACAATAATATATACATATACATATATATGACAGACTTCTTTCAGTTTCCGTCTACCAAATCCACTTACAAGGCTTTGGTCAGCCCAAGGTTTTAGTAGAGGACACTTGCCCAAGGTGCAACGCAATGGGACTGAACCCGGAACCATGTGGTTGGTAAGCAAGCTACTTACCACACAGCCACTCCTACATACATTCATAACATAATATACATACATACATACACAGATACATAACATACTTACATACATGCATACATACATATTATATATATATATATTATATATAATATATATATATAATAAAATATTAGGGAATAAATCCAAACTTACAGGGAAAAATCAGATTTAGGATTAAATCCATTTTATAGTAAAATATTATATTATATTAAATTAGAGATAAAACCACTATTAGGCAAATCAAACAATGAAAAACATAAGCCAATACATAAAATTAATTAATTTATATTATTTTAAATATATATCTAAACTTTTAATACTTTTGATCTATATTTAAAATAATATAAATTAATTAATTTTATGTATGGCTTATGTTTTTTCATTGTTTGATTTGCCTAATAGTGGTTTTATCTCTAATTTAATATAATATATATATATGTATACATAAATATATGCATATTTGTAAACTGAACATAAATTATTATCTATGGGTCCAATTTTTGGGTGAGTGTTTTAAGGTGAACTATGTAAAGAAAATATTAAGAAAGAAACTTCAAGAAATTGATACAATATCCACATAAAGGAGCAGGTGGCAGTTAGCTTGCAACATGCTTGTACATGTGTTCAGAAATTTTAGTGTCATTAAACTTTCGATATGACAAATATATCGACTTCATCAATACTTATGCAATGTATGTCACCGTAAATGATTTTTCTTTGTTTGGCATCTCCATCATCTCCATCATCGACATCACTGCAGTGTCTTGTAATCTGAAGCACATTTAGATGCTGCACCTAATGACTGAGCAATTTTACTGATCTAATTTCAGAACTTCATGTTTTGTCTTGATGTATTGCAACGTTGTTAATGAATATGTGTGTAAATATATGGTTGAGAAATTAGTGTCTTCGTTAAGGAGACACTGCAACATCAATAACAAGACAAGAGCTGTGTACCTTTAGCTTGTTGATTCTTATCCCATTAACCCTTCCCCTTAGCATTCAGGCCATCAATGATATAACAGAAATAAATAAGGCAGCGAGCTGGCAGAAACGTTAGCACACCGGGTGAAATGCTTAGCGGTATTTCGTCTGCCGCTACGTTTTGAGTTCAAATTCCGCCAAGGTCAACTTTGCCATTCATCCTTACAGAGTCGATTAAATAAGTACCAGTTACACACTGGGGTCGATATAATCGACTTAATCCGTTTGTCTGTCCTTGTTTGTCCTCTCTGTGTTTAGCCCCTTGTAGGTAGTAAAAAAATACGTATTTCGTCTGTTGCTACGTTTTGAGTTCAAATTCCGCCAAGGTTGACTTTGCCTTTCATCCTTTCGGGGTCGATTAAATAAGTACCAGTTATGCACTGGGGTCGATATAATCGACTTAATCTGTTTGTCTGTCCTTGTTTGTCCCCTCTGTGTGTAGCCCCTTGTGGGTAGAAAAGAAATAAGAAATAAATGCAGCCTTATAACACCTACAAAGGAAAGCTATTGCACTTGGGGGCCTCTATGCAATCAATAGACTTGTAAAAAGCAGCAGTCAAATTTCTCTCTAATGACACTTGACAGTCTAATGAAATGGAAGAAACAAGTTTATTTGGATTCTTCTGAAAGGAAATCGATACAACTTTTTTTATTTATTTAATTTAAATATAAAATCATACAGGCGCAGGAGTGGCTGTGTGGTAAGTAGCTTGCTAACCAACCACATGGTTCCGGGTTCAGTCCCACTGCGTGGCATCTTGGGCAAGTGTCTTCTGCTATAGCCTCGGGCTGACCAATGCCTTGTGAGTGGATTTGGTAGACGGAAACTGAAAGAAGCCTGTCGTATATATGTATATATATATATGTGTGTGTGTTTGTGTGTCTGTGTTTGTCCCCTAGCATTGCTTGACAACTGATGCTGGTGTGTTTACGTCCCCGTCACTTAGTGGTTCGGCAAAAGAGACCGATAGAATAAGTACTGGGCTTACAAAGAATAAGTCCCGGGGTCGATTTGCTCGACTAAAAGGCAGTGCTCCAGCATGGCCGCAGTCAAATGACTGAAACAAGTAAAAGAGTAAAGAGTACAAAAGTAAAATAGAAAATAAACAAATATAATAAACAAATATAATAAACAAAATATTAATAAAAAACGAAATCAAATTCGATGACTGGCATTCATGCTAGTGGAGTACTAAGAGTACCATACGGGCGTGATCGTTGCCAGAGCAACAAGCTGGCCTCTGTGTCGATGGCACGTAAAAAGCACCATTTGAGCGTGATCGTTACCTGCATTGCCTTACTGACAATTGTGCTGGTGGCACATGAAAAAACATTCGAGCAAGGTCGTTGCCAGTGCCACTGGATTGGCTCCTGTGCAGGTGGCACATAAAAAGCACCATTTGAGCATGGCTATTGCCAGTCCTGCCTGACTGGCCCTCATGCCGGTGGCACGTAAAAGTACCCACTACACTCTTGGAGTGGTTGGCATTAGGAAGGGCATCCAGCTGTAGAAAATCTGCCAGATCAGATTGGAGCCTGGTGCAGCCATCTGGTTCACCAGACCTCAGTCAAATCATCCAACCCATGCTAGCATGGTAAGCAGATGTTAAACGATGATGATGATTATAAAAATAAGGAAATTCCTAGAAATGAAAGAAGCACCTAAAGTATTTGATATTTGCTATTAATTCACACCCAATATGTTTATATGTATACATACATATCATCATCATCATCATCATTTAACACCTGTTTTCCATGCTAGCATGTGTTGGACGGTTCAACCAGTGTCTTGTAAGCCATGGAGGCTGCACCAGGCTCTAGTCTGATTTGGCAGTGTTTCTACAGCTGGATATCCTTCCTAACGCCAACTACTCCGTGAGTGTAGTGGGTGTTATTTACGTGCCACTGGCACAGGAGCCAGAGCAGGCTGGCAAACGGCCACGATCGGTTGGTGCTTTTACGTGTCACCGACACGGACGCTAGTCAGGCAACGCTAGTATCTGCCACGTTCGGATGGTGCTTTTTACGTGTCACCAACATGGGTGTCTTAACTACAATTTATATATACATATATATGTGTGTATATTTATATATATGTGTGTATATATATATATATATATATATATATATATATATATATATACACACATACATCAATTTCAACCATCTCAGAAAAATACCCCTTTCTTTCTTTCTTTCTTTTTTTCTTTCTTTCTAAAAATTCACCACACACACATACACACATCACATGCTTACACATACATACAAACATATAAATATACACACTCATGCAGATTCAAAATAACAAAGCACCACTAAACCACATCCTCTTCCCAAACCCCAAGAAAACAAATTCACCTCCAGATTTTTTTTTTTTCAGCTAACTTTCATATACGAGGGGCGTTCAATAAGTAATGCCCCTGACCCACTTCCCATAGCAGTAGAGCAACGAAACTTGGCACAGTTATTAGTCTTTTTCTACATAGGAACCACCCAGAGTTACGCATTTCTCCCATCGTTTGATGCAGCTCTGGAGACCGGTTTTGTAGAAGACCCCCAGCTTGGTCCTCCAACCACGACATGACTTCAGAAATCAAGGCTCCATCATCTGGGAAATGCTTTCCTTTCAAAAACAACATCATGGCTGGAAAGAGGTGAAAATCAGAGGGTGCAAGGTCAGGAGAGTAGGGGGTGGGGGAGGAGTTCATAGCCGCACGCCTGTGCTTCTGATCTGGCGACACGCGAGTTGTGAACCGTAGCGTTGTCCTGCAGGAGGAGGATGCCTTTGCTGATCTTGCCCCGCCTCTTGATTTTGATAGCTTCTCTTAATTTCCTCAAAAGTGAAGCATAATAGGCTCCTGTAATTGTGGTACCCTTTGCCAGGAAATCTGTCTTCACTACTCCCTCCTGGTTCCAGAAGACTGTGAGCATGACCTTGACAGCGGAGGGCTGCACCCATGCCTTCTTTGGAGGAGGTGAGTCACGGTGCTTCTACTGCATTGACTGGGCTTTGGTCTCTGGATCATAGTGATGGACCCAGGTTTCATCCTGTGTAATCAGACTTTTGAAAAATTTTGATTCATCTTCTTGGCACATCTCCAATTCATCCTCGAGCACTCGACGCGTTCTTGCTTCTGGAAAGGTGTGAGCAATCTGGGAATCCATTTGGCAGACACCTTTTGCAAATGCAAATGGTCATGAATGATAGTTTCCACAGACCCGGTACTAATCTTGACCTCATGGGTTATTTGGCGAATAATTATGCGTCGATCTTCCAAAATGGCAGCCTCAACTTGACGGACAGATGCCTCATCAATGGCAGAAGTGGGGCGACCAGATCTGGGAGCTGTTTCCACAGAGTTCCGACCATGTTTGAATTCACGATGCCAGCGTTTTACAAGTCATATGATGGGGCATCATCACCATAAGTTACTTTCATTTCATCAAAAGTCTCCCGTGGTGTGCGTCCTTTCAAATACAAAAACCGGATCACTGCTCGACACTCAACAGGCTCCATTTCACACTTGACTCAGTTCAAACACCTGTGAATCAGAAACCACAATTAGTTCAGAGCTGTAATTTGCCACTTAATCTATAGAGATATAAATAATTTCACATGCAAAATGTCAGCTAGATCAAACAACTGCAAGTGGGTCAGGGACATTACTTATTGAACGTCCCTCGTATATGAAAGGTATGATTTTTCTACAAAAAAAATTTTTCACAATGAATCCCTAAAAGGGATGAAAGCACTAAATAAATAGTTTTTATTCAAATCCTGACTATCTCCTTTTTCTGGTTAATATATAGTTTAACATCTGGTCACCAAATGTTTTCTGAAGGGGTGGTGAGAGGACCTTCAGAAAATTCACACAATCCGATTTTTTCCCTCATATCTTTCAGGATCTAGTTTAGCACCCGGTCACCAAAACAAACAAAAAAAGAACAGCCTAATAGGTGTAAAATAATGTGTAGGAAAAAAATATGAAAACAATCGTTTTTCACTGGAGCCTTTGAAATGACAAGGAGCATCTTTTTATAAAAAAACAGTTTGGAAAATTTATGATTTTTTTTTACCTTCCTCCCCCTTAATAATGATACCAACAAACCACATGCATGCTCCATTGGTGAGATATAAGCATCAACAAAAAAATGATAATTTAGATTTTTACTCCTATCTTAATTAGGCAAGGCCGTGTGTGTGTCTGTAAGAAAAAAACATTTTCTAACAGAAAGGTTGCTTACCAACCACATGGTTCCGGGTTCAGTCCCACTGCGTGACATCTTGGGCAAGTGTCTTCTACTATAGCCTCGGGCTGACCAAAGCCTTGTGAGTGGATTTGGTAGATGGAAACTAAAAGAAGCCCGTTGTATATATGTATATATATGTGTGTGTGTGTCCAACATCACTTGACAACTGATGCTGGTGTGTTTATGTCCTCGTAACTTAGCGGTTCGGCAAAAGAGACTGCTAGAATAAGTACTAGGCTTACAAAGAATAAGTCCTGGGGTCAATTTGATCGACTAAAGGCAGTGCTCCAGCATGGTCGCAGTCAAATGACTGAAACAAGTAAAAGAGTAAAAAGTATACCTATTTTTTTTTTTAAATCATTGTGGATAAATGCCAGAAATGACCTCAGGCTCTCCCATATTTTAGATTATAAACAGAAACAATCAGGGGCAGGGAGTAAGGTTGAAAAAAATCATAAATTTTTTATAGCATAAATGTGTTTATGGGGAGAAACGTATTGAAAAACATCAATACATGTAAGAGTAAGAAAGAAATGATGAAGGTTGTCTTGGGATGTGCTAGAAACTCCCTTAAATCATACTTTTACCTCTAAAAATATCAACAATTTTTTTTTTTTTGTTACCGAAATGGCTCTTCTCATGGTTTTTAACTGCAAAAAAAAACTGGCCAAAATCGGTCAAGAGAGAGGATGGTAGGGATTAAATAAAACATGAACTTATGTGCTCCACTTTTTTCAAAAAACCTCTCCTCCACTCCGCGAAAAAATTTTCCTCACAAACTTCTTTATAATCATAATCTATGCCATTTGAAAGTTATTTGTATTTACTTTCATTAAAAGATACCCATTTTCCTAAAAGTTATGAGGAAAAAATCAGATCATGTGAATTTTCCCAAAATCCTCTCTCCACCCCTTCGGAAAAATTATTTTCCGCAAATTTCTTTTTAACCGTAATCTAGACCATTTAAAAGGTATTTATATAAAATTTCATTAAAAGATATCGATCTTCCTGAAAGTTATGAGGGAGTAATCGGATCATGTGAATATTCCGAAAGTCCTCTCTCCACCCACTCCATTCATTTGCTCAAATTTTTGTTTCCATATTCATTCTCTACACATTGTTTTACACCTATTAGATTCTTTTTTTTTTTTTGGTAACCGGTTGTCAACCTCTTTCTAAATATATAGAATCTGTATACCACTTCAAACAATCTATACATATATATATGTATATAGGCAAAGGTAAGACCCCAATATATATAAAGGGAAAGTTTACAAAAATAAACAAAAGATGAAGGCAGGTGGAGTACAAACAAACAAATGTATTAGTATAGCGCTCAGGAATAGAAAAAGTCTAAACAAGGAGAGAAAAATATATATATATGTATATATAAGTATATAACTATTAATATGTAATTATGTCAATATAAATATATAATTATATAGACATTGGACATCTACTTCTAGCGTATTGGCATTGTTCCTCCAGCGCCCTTAATTATAATTATATATTCATAATTATATACTTAAATATTAATTTTAATGATTCAGTGGTTTTATTATATGCTGGCCACTGGTATAATCCTTTAATGATTATATCCTCAATTTATACATATATATATATTGTCAGTTCCCTCAGCTGACAAAAATGAGTTGTACCTGTATTTCAAAAGGCCAGCCTTGTAGCATTCTATGTCATGCTAAATCTCCCTGAGAACTATGTATATAACTGGCATGCCAGTTATATACATTCAGATACGTGTGTGTGTGTGTGTGTATATATATTTACTCTTTTACTCTTTTACTTGTTTCAGTCATTTGACTGCAGCCATGCTGGAGCACCGCCTTTAATCGATCAACTCAACCCCAGGACTTATTCTTTTGTAAGCCCAGTACTTATTCTATCGGTCTCTTTTGCCGAATCGCTAAGTAACGGTGACATAAACACACCAGCATCAGTTGTCAAGTGATGTTGGGGGGACAAACACAGACACACAAACATACACACACGCATATATATATATACATATATACGACAGGCTTCTTTCAGTTTCCGTCTACCAAATCCACTCACAAGGCTTTGGTTGGCCCAAGGCTATAGTAGAAGACACTTGCCCAAGGTGCCACGCAGTGGGACTGAACCCGGAACCATGTGGTTGGTAAACAAGCTACTTACCACACAGCCACTCCTGCGCCTTTGAATCATCATCATCATCATCATCATCGTTTAGCGTCCGTTTTCCATGCTAGCATGGGTTGGACGGTTCTACTGGGGTCTGTGAAGCCAGAAGGCTTCATCAGGCCCAGTCAAATGTATGTATATATTCATATACATACAAACACACAATATCATAAAAAGGCACATGGCTCAGTGGTTAGAGCGTCAAGCTTACAATCGTGAGGTTGTGAGCTCAAATCCCAGACCGGGCTGCATGTTGTGTTCTTGAGCAAGACACTTTATTTCCCGTTGCTCCAGTTCACTCAGCTGTAGAAATGAGTTGTGATGTCACAAGTGCCAAGCTGTATCCACCCTTGCCTTTCCCCTTGGATAACACTGGTGGTGAGGAGAGAGAAGGCCTGTATGCATGGGTGACTGCTGGTCTTCCATAAAACAACCTTACCCGGACTTGTTCCTGGGAGGGTAACTTTCTAGGTGCAATCCCACGGTCAGTGTCGTGACCAAAAATATTCGCTGATGACTCTAACCTCCAGAAAATTATCAACGAAGAAGACTGAACTGAACTCCAGTCTGATCTATATGCGGTGAGTCAATGGGCAGACAAAAACAAAATGCAACTAAATGAGGGAAAATTTGAGCTGATGCATTCTGGTAAAAAGCCTATGCTACCACACTGCGATCTATGAAGTCTCTTCTCTCGAACAACACAATCCACAAAAGAAAATAAAGCGGTGCTCCATCATGGCCACAGTCAAATGACTGAAACAAATTAAAGAATGAAGGAATATATCATCATCATCATGACTGTTGTCATCATTGTCATCATCATTGTTCTATGCTTACATGGATTGGTGAGTTTGACAACAACTGCAGGGTCTAAGGACTACATCATGCTCCATTGTCTGCTTTGGCATGGTTTATACAGCTGGATGCCTTTTGTAAAGCCAACCCCTTTACAGTGTGTGCTGGATGCTTTTTTTCTAGGTGCCAGTATTTATGAAGTTGTCATGCAGCTGGCAAGACTACAAACCCCAAGGGAGGCAGCTTTATCATCAGAGCAGAGAGTTATGTATATATGTATGAGAACAGAATTTTAGTTTTATTTCGTAAAGATCCATAAACTTTATTCCCTCCGTTTCCTTTCTCTCTGTCAGCCTCCAACCTTAATATTATATCCATACCTGAAGGCTTATCTTCACCTTTAGTTAATTAAAGTTCAGTTAAAGTCCTGACTTGAAAATGCCTTCAGTTTGCTCTGCAACTCACAGTTGACACAGACGGTCATTAAGAAGGTCACCTTGCTATTATGAGACCCCTGATTCAATCACACTGCAGGGATTTTTGGACAAGTGCTTTTTACTACAATCTTGGATTGACCCAAGAGATGAGCTCTTCGAAATGGAGTGGCTGCAGCAACAAGTGCCACTGGCCATTCTCTGCAACAACATCACTGTGGTTATTACTATAGGGCACAGCAGAGTACACCATTTGTACCAAGGTGTGTGGCCCATCACCCCCTCTTCTGCTGATTTGCCCCTCCTTACCTTTTTTTCTTTTCCTTATTTTTTTTCTTTGTTTGTCTTTGTTATAATAATTTAAAATGTTGCATAATTGACTGTGTGGAGGCACATGGCCTAGTGGTTAGAGCAGCGGACTCGCGGTTGAGGGATTGCAGGTTCAAATCTCAGACTGGGCGATGTGTGTGTTTATGAGCGAAATACCTAAGCTCCATGCGGCTCCGGCGGAAGGTAATGGCGAACTTCTACTGACTCTTTCGCCAAAACTTTCTCTCACTTTTTCCTCCTGCATCTTGCAGTTCACCTGCGACGGACCAGCATCGCATCCAGGTGGGGAACCTATACACCAAGGAAACCAGGAAACTGGCCCTTATGAGCCAGCCATGGCTTGCGAAGGAACAAACAATAATTGACTATAGAAATAAAGATTTTTTGTTCATACCTGTTTTCCAAAGACCCAACACTGCCATTTAGTCTGTGGATAACTTATCCACTTATCTATCAATTTAACAAGTAGTCTAATTGATCAAACAACTGAATATTGATCAGTAAAAATTATAGATTTATCATGGTTACAGCACTCAACATCAACCAGAGTAAAACTTGCACTTAAATATGATTCTAAAATTAACTTATATGCTTTCATCAAAATAGGATTCCTGATATATGTTAAAGATCATGACCCAACCCATACCAACATGGGAAAACAGACATTAAATGATGATGATGATGATGGTGGTGGTGGTGGTACTGGTGACGACGACGATGGTGGTGATGACAGTGATGATGGGTGGCGAGCTGGCAGAATCATTAGCACGCCGGGCGAAATGCATAGCCGTATTTCATCTGACGTTACGTTCTGAGTTCAAATTCCGTCGAGGTCGACTTTGCCTTTCATCCTCTCGGGGTTGGTAAATTAAGTACCAGTTATGCACTGGGGTCGATATAATCGACTTAATCCGTTTGTCTGTCCTTGTTTGTCCCCTCTATGTTTAGCCCCTTGTTGGGTAATAAAGAAACAGATGATGATGATGGTGGTGGTGGTGGTGGTGGTGGTGGTGATGGTGATGGTGATGTTGACAGTGGTGGCGGCGGCAGCGACCATGAGGACGAGAATTTTTTAAGCATGAACTTAAGTTGTAGAAACCATGCCAAAGTAGATACCTGAACGTAATGCAGTCCTTGTAAACCCTGACTGTATGGAACACAGACAATAATAGTGATGATGATTAAGATATTCTGGAGAGAAAATACTAGGAAGAGTTGTTAGTGGGTGGGGAGCATCTGGCAAAGTGGATACAATGTGTAATGAGAGGAAGAGAGAGCCTTGGTGGAAGTAACATAAGACCAGCCTGCATAAAGGAGTGAAGATCATTTTAGAAATATCAAGAGAAAAGGCAGAGAGGAAACTGTGGGTCAAATAGGTAGATGTGTTAGTTGAGTTACTGTATGCCTGTCAATCAGGAGATATTTTTTTGGATGCAGTCCAGGATGCGTATCACTTGTCAGGTAATCATGTTATTGATTACTTTACAGTACTTACCATCTAGTTCCTCAATTTGTTTGCTGTGAAAAACAACCCCACAAAGTTATTTCTGTTTGTAATCATCAAACCAAATCAAGGTAAGACATTTCACTATGCTCAGTGCTGGATTAACCAATAAGCAAAACAACCACATGCTTAGCGGATCAAGAGAAATGGGATACCACAGAAATGGTAAATGGTTTAAGGCACAAAAGAAATTACATTAAACTTGCCAAAATAATATTCAGGATGCCTTATATCTACTAAGTATAGAAGTAGATGTGTTACGTAAGAATAATTTTGTGGATCTGATTAAAGACTTAACAATTAAAAAAGTAGGAGAAAACTTTTCAAATATAAATAAATTGAAAGTATATAAAAATAAACATTATTTTCCATTTTACTCTTAATTTTGTTTCATTTTGAAAAATGAAAAATTATTTTATGATGTATGATTGTTTATATTTTAGACTATATGCATATGGGGGCACCAAAGTCTTTTAAGTGCTTAGGGCCTCCATGGGTCTTAATCTGGCCTTCCTTATATTGTATATTAATTAGCAGAATAGCATGTCCCACTAGCACTCAATAAAACAGCACAGTCAAAGTAACATAAATATTTAATGATATTTCATTTAAAGAGATGTGATGCCAGGTGGTCTATGGTGTTATTGATAGCACAGTTGCCCAGCAAGTTATATATACATCATTTGAATCATGCCACTAAACACTTATTCCTTCACAGATGCTGCTCTATTTCTGACAAAGACCATTAACTCTCATAAACTCAGTCAGCATTACTATAAATATACAATAATACAGGAATATGATTAGCTTGCAGTACTGGATTTTTATCTCCCCTTATGGAAGTCAGAATAAAGCACAATAGAAAGCAACATCTATTAGATTGTCATAAAATGTTTCTCTGAAATTTCAGCCGGCCACATCTTCACAGCTAGTACATCTAAATTTTGGTTCCTCATACATGAGGATGCTGAAAAATTCCTGGCTTTAAGGGTATCAGAAAAGGCCTGGTAGGAGGCTAAACCATCCAAGTTCTTTTACAAGATTTAGAAAAGCTGTAGGACCACTGCAATAAGTGTGTGAATCTGAGAGGTGAATATCATCATCATCATCGCTTAACGTCCGTTTTCTGCGCTAGCACAGGTTGGACGGTTCGACCGGGGTCTGGGAAGCCAGAAGGCTGCACCAGGCTCCAGTCTGATCTGGCAGTGTTTCTACAGCTGGATACCCTTCCTAATGCCAACCACTCTGCAAGTGTAGTGGGTGCTTTTTACGTGCCACCAGCACAGGTGCCAGGGGAGTCTGGCAGTGGCCACGATTGGTTGGTGCTTTTAACATGCCACCGGCACGGAAGCCAGTCAGGGCGGCGCTGGCATCGGCCACGCTCAGATGGTGCTTTTTACGTGCCACCGGCACAGAAGCCAGTCGAGGCGACGCCGGCATTGGCCACGTTCGGATGGTGCTTTTATGTGCCACCGGCACAGGTATCACAATCCATTGATATTTATTTCGACGTTCATGTACTTGACTCAATAGGTCTCCTCAAGCACAGCGGGTTGTTCTGAAATCCAAGGTACTTTGAATGGGCAGGGGCTATGCGGAACTGGTGCAAGAAGCAGCCCGGGTCTTTGCAGTCACAGCATAGCTCCAGAGATCTCGGTGTTGAATAAAATCATAATTAACTGATCTTCTTGTGTTTTCTTTAACCTAAAGCCAGGAATTTTTCAGCACCCACTCAAAGCCTGCCAAAGATCTTATTATATAGTTTGTGTAACTTTTGGTTCACTGAATGGTGTGCATAAAGTTCCTAACTACTCCTATCCTAAATATTAAGCAAGGTCTCATGGCACTAAGTAAAAGAGGGAGAAGTCAAGCTCTGCCTTGTTAACTAGCAGCTAGGGTTTTGTCATGTTGACCTTAATTTTTTTTCTTTTAGACCATACTTGCATTTTGGGACTTTTTTTTATAACTCATTGATAGATTCTTCTATAAGAAGCCGGTCATTAATATAATATTGAAGATATAATATATCTTCAATATAATATATTGAAGATTTTTACAGTTCCAGTGACGGAGTGGATCTGTAGTCTTCAAATTAGCTTTCTTCTTTCTCGTTTTGAGAAGCCTAATTTCTCAAGATTGGTATTTAGTGTGTTAAATATCCGAGGGCCTCAATAATTACAGGTATAAACCTGAACTTGTAATCTGGATAGGGTAACTGCAGATTTCTCAATAGTTCAGTGTAGGTATTTTTCTTTTTCACTGATCTTGAGTTTTATGTTAACATCCACTGCGCAGCTAATTTCCACGACTGTGCATAGTTTCTCATCATATGTATGTATGTATGTATGTATTATGTATGTATGTATGTATGTATGTATGTATGTATGTATGTATGTATGTATGTATGTTTGTATGTATGTATGTATGTATGTATGTATGTATGTATGTGTCTGTATGGATGGGTTGATTGATGTGTGTGTATGTATGCTTGTATATGTATATGTGTGTATGTACATATGTATGTATATATGTAAACATGTGAAGGTGTGTAACCTAGTGGTTAGAGTATGCAGCTCATGATTGTAAGGTCATGAGTTCAATTCCAGGTGGTGTATTGTGCCCTTGACAAGACATTACTTTATTTCACATTGCTCCACTCCACTCAGGTGGCAAAAATGAGTTGTACCTGTATTTCAAAGGGCCAGCCTTGTTACATTCTGTGTCATGCTGAATCTCCTTGAGAACTACGTTATGAGTTCATGTGTCTGTGGAGTGCTCAGCCTATCCAGACTGTGTGATGCAAGCATTTTGGAGTGGTTATGTCGTCTTCAGTTACAGAAACTGGATGATGGTGCTGCGAGCAGATAAAAGAGACATTTTCTCTTGTGTTATTCCTGTCAGCATAATTCAGCTGCTGGAGCTATTCAGTGACTCACCATAAATAAATTGGAGGGTGGGAGCACTAAACAGTTTGAATATGTCAGTGGCACATGCGAACTCAAAAACAAGCTGTTCACTGTGTTTTGTCAAGGAGGAAATTTCTCACTGTAGAGAAGTTTTCTCCAACTTTACAACAAGAAATTTTATCCATGACAAAACAGTGAATGGCTTCTTTACAAGTTCAAACGTGCCACTGATATATTCAAACTGGTAAGAGCATTGAATCTTGAATGGGTATAATGTTTTAATGCTATTGGAGAGTCATCATACCAATAATAATAACATATCTACAGGTTCGATTCTACTTCTTTGTTGTGAGTCAATTGGTTAATAACTAACCAAATAACTAATTGATTACTTGTTTAACGTACTGGTTAAACAGTCAATCAGTTGTTTGTTTAACTAGCACATTAAGCAAACAATCAGTTAATTAGTTGGTTAGATATTTAACAAATTGACGAACAGTATAGAAGTAGAGTTGAATCTGTGTATGTGATATTATTAATGGCTCTTAAGTCAACAGAATTCGTTTCAACACATGAATTCACATCAAGAACCTTACAAATCAAATACAGAAACGAAAATCAATTTATATTATGATTCAAATATCTATACTGACTTACAATTCCTCATCTATATAGACATAATTCTGCAAATGTTATTGTTACCCAAAGTAAAACAAAATAATCTCTTACTTTTCTTTTGCTCTTAAAATCCATCTACATGTGCATGTGTACACACATGTGTGTGTGAGCTTGGTGCAGCCATCTGGCTCACCAATCCTCAGTCAAATTGTCCAACCCATGCTAGCATGGAAAGCAGACATCAAACAATGATGATGATGATGATGACTTGGCTGTCATCTGGTTCGAGACCTTTGGCGATTTACACAAGCATGCATAAATATATATTTATCAACATTTTCCTGAATAAGGACTCTCTCCAAAACATTGGTTTATCCACTCGCTACTTAAAGTTGAATGGATTTTCTTTGTTAATTTTACTAAATAATACAAATCTTTTGGGTGCGGCCCAACACCAGTCTCTTTGGAATCTGTTTGATTGTATGCTTGTAAATATGAGTGCAAATATGTGTGTCTCTATGTTAAAGTATGATTGTGTATGAGTATATGTATTTATTTATGAATTTAGTGTGCATGTAAGTGAAATTGTAGTTGCGGCCAATGCTGGTATCCATAACTGGTACCTGTGCTGATGGCATGTAAAAAGCACCACTCAAGCATTGGGCCTCATGGAAGCAATGTGGCTGATACCAGTGTTGCTTAACTAGCACCCCTACCGGCGGCATGTAAAAGTATTGGATCTTTTAAGTATTGGGTCTCATGGAGGCAATGACAAATGACTGAGACCCTTGGTGATATGCCATGCTTGAGAAGAAGACCCATCAAGCCAAGTGAAATTGTAGTCATGCCAGATACTAGTGCCATGCAACTTGCATCCATGCTGATGACAAACGAAAGCACCCGTTACGCTCTTGGAGCGATTGGTGTTAGGAAGGGCATCCAACCATAGAAACCATGGCAAATCAGACTGGAGTTTGATGCAGCCTTTCAGTTTATCAGCCCTTGTCAAACTGACCAACCCATGGACAACAGATGTTAAATAATGATGATGATGATGATGATGATGGTGGTGGTGGTGGTGGTGGTGATGATGATGATGACGACGATGACGATGACGATGATGATGATGAAGATGATATAACTATGCCATGGCTAGTCCCAAGCTCAGCTGAAAAAGGAGGAGGGTGGTTTCCCTGCTGAGGCGGCTAGAATCAGGAAACATGGGAAACCAGACAAAAAACTATATGGGTACTATCAGATAACATTTATTCATTTGTGCATGGGACAAAACAAATTCAGAAGCCAGCACCATGGATTGGAAAACATGGATTAACATTATTACCAGAGTCTGACATCCAGTGGCACCCGCAGGACAGCCTCCCTGTCCATTCGCCAGCTAGGAATTACAGAAGAAGAATAAATGTATGTGTTTATACTTACTCGTTTTTACTCTTTTATTCTTTTACTTGTTTCAGTCATTTGACTGTGGCCATGCTGGAGCACCGCTTTTAGTTGAGCAAATCAACCCCAGGACTTATTCTTTGTAAGCCTAGTACTTATTCTATCAATCTTTTTTGCTGAATTGCTAAGTTACGGGGATGTAAACATACCAGCATTGGTTGTCAAGTGATGTTGGGGGGGGGGACAAACACAGACACAAACATATACACACACACATACACATACATATAGACATATATACGACAGGCTTCTTTTAGTTTCCGTCTACCAAATCCACTCACAAGGCTTTGGTCAGCCCGAGGCTATAGTAGAAGACACTTGCCCGAGGTGCCACACAGTGGGACGGAACCCAGAACCATAAGGTTCATAAGCAAGCTACTTACCACACAGCCACTCCATTATTTTAATACTCAGTAGTCGTCTGATTAACACAATAGATAATATTTGTGACAACATGATGATTTAGGTAAATGGAACTATTAAATTAATTTAAATTAGCTGGACCTGTAAAAACTTCATGTAAAACATAAAAATATGTAAGCATCTGTAAATTGTGTGCTGGTGCCATAAGAAATGTTTCTATGTTGTGACAGTTACAGAATATAGAAAGTAATGTAAAACCAATAACTATATAATCCAATCAAAATATCTCAGTTGCATAAATGTAAACAGAATTACTATTTAACCTTGAAATACGTATTCAAAGAACCTTCTTGGTTTAGTGGTACAGAATGTTCACCTGGTATTCTTTTATTCTTTGACTTGTTTCAGTCATTTGACAGTGGCCCTTTAGTCAAAGAAATAGAACCCTGGATTATAGGAGGTTATAGTAGAAGACTGCCCTGATTGACCGCAAACTCCAAAAATTTTTTAATTCTCTCTCTGTTTATTTCCTCATGTTCCTTTCTGTTGAAGAGTATAGGCTCGAAACATAAAAGACTTTCTCACCTTCCCAAGTGTTAAACTAATACACCTGTTTGTTTTTTATACACCTGTCTTTGTCTTTGGTTTTTCTGTAAATTTCAACTATAGTAGAAGACACTCTGTAAAGCGTAGAGTTGAATTTCGTGTAGCCACCTGTTGGAAACTTTTCTTCCCCACCCATTTTGTAGGAGGTATTACCCATTTTTCTAGACTCTTTTCACAGCTGTACCCCATTCGAAATTTACATTAGTTTTTGTATGAAAAATGGGGAAGAGAGGGGGGCTAGTTTGTAGTTTGTAGAGAAAATGTTGAACGTGCCTCAAAAAAAAACATGGTCTTATTCCCCAACTAAAAGACATGAAGAATTATGAAAGAAGGTGAATAAGTACCAGGGGTGGGGAAAAGAAGAGAGAACTAACACTTGATCCTTCTAGAACTCCCAGAATGAAAACCTAAACACCTGAAAGACTTCCTCTCTATTCATTACTATATCTCTTCCCCTCCTTTTCCTCATTAAAAGTAAAGAAGCTAGAAAAGATCGATTGTATTTCAATCTAATTATTGTTTTAAATGACTGAGGCATTCCTTTCCCTGTCTCTATCGATTCACTCCTTTTCTCTATGGTTAAGAGAGTGATGGTGCATGGCTCAGTAGTTAGGGGTATTCTGCTGACGATTGTAAGATTATGAGTATGGTTCCCTGCGGCATGCTGTGTTCTTGAGCAAGACACTCTACCGCACCTTGCTGCAGTCCACTCAGCTGGTAAAAAAGAGTTGTAGCAGTAATTCAAAGGGGCCAACCTTGTTACATTCTGTGTGAAGTTGAATCTTCCTGAGAACTACGTTAATGGTATGCACGTCTGTGGAGTACTCAGCCACTTGCGTGTAAATTTTATCCTAGTGTGATAATGAAAAGTGAAAGTTACATCCAACACTTGCTGTAATTAATTTTTTTTTTTAACTATGTATCTACTTTTCTTTTGATGTATGTATCAGTCTACTCTGAAAATACTGATAAACATTTAAAAACACAAAACAAACACCACCGTCCTTACAGTCACCACTCACTGTCTCTCTCACTTTCTCTCTCTTTCCGTCTCACTTCCTCTTGGTCACCCTCTCTCCCACTTTTAATTTAACAATGTGTGTATGTATCTCTGTATGTATGTATCTATTTTTCTTTCAATGTATGCATGTCTTTTCTGAAAATACTGATAAACGTTTAAAAACAAAAAAAGGAACACCACCTTACTTTCAGTCACTACTCATTATCTCTCTTACTTCCTCTCTGTCTATCCTCTCTCCCATCTCTTCTGTTTAACAACTTTTATTTCTCTTTTTTTTTTTATCTCTCCCTTCAACCTTTTTACTCCTTCCTTTGAAGTAAATGTGACACACACCGCAGGTAAAAGAACAAAAGTTAGCTGATTAATATTTAGGATTAATTTAACTTAGATTAATTATGCATTGCAATTTCATATTTATGGACTTAATGATGTTAATTCAAATGAAACTGCTTTTGTGCAGAATTAAACTATGAACTCAGTGTGAAATTATTTTCTTTTTATATTCTGTATATGTATATATACATATGTTCATATATACATGCGTACATATATACATATATATATGTGTGTGTGTGTGTGTGTGTATATATATATATATATATTTACACACATACACACACACACACACACACACACACACACACACACACATATATATAGTTAATCCAAACATGAAAACACAAAGAGAAAACACAACACAAGGACGTGGAACAAATATAGTATTATTGGACACTCAGGAAAGGAAAGAAAGAAGGAGGATTTAACGTTTCGAGCGGAGCTCTTCGTCAGAAACATAGGAAAAGGAAAGATCCAATGAAGGGAAGACAGAGGAAAAAAAATCGCCCACGATACACATATATATATAGGCGTAGGAGTGGCTGTGTGGTAAGTATAGAAGGATAGGCATAGAAGTGGCTGTGTGGTAAGTAGCTTCCTTACGAACCACATGGCTCCAGGTTCAGTCCCACTGCGTGGCAACTTGGGCAAGTGTCTTCTACTATAGCTTCGGGCCAACCAAAGCCTTGTGAGTGGATTTGGTAGACGGAAACTGAAAGAAGCCCGTCATATATATGTATGTATATATATACATACATATATATATATATATATATATATATATATATATGCGTGTGTGTATGTATGTGTCTGTGTGTGTGTGTATATGTTTGTGTGTCTGTGTTTGTCCCCCTAACATCGCTTGACAACTGATGCTGGTGTGTTTATGTCCCTGTACTTAGTGGTTTGGCAAAAGAGAGGAATAGAATAAGTACTAGGTTTACAAAGAATAAGTCCTAGGGTCGATTTGCTCAACTAAAGTTGGTGCTTCAGCATGGCCACAGTGAAATGACTGAAACAAGTAAAAGAGTAAAAGAGTATATATCTATCTATATATATATAATATATATATATGCGTGTGTGTATGTATGTGTCTGTGTGTGTGTGTATATGTTTGTGTGTCTGTGTTTGTCCCCCTAACATCGCTTGACAACTGATGCTGGTGTGTTTATGTCCCTGTAACTTAGTGGTTTGGCAAAAGAGAGGAATAGAATAAGTACTAGGTTTACAAAGAATAAGTCCTAGGGTCGATTTGCTCAACTAAAGTTGGTGCTTCAGCATGGCCACAGTGAAATGACTGAAACAAGTAAAAGAGTAAAAGAGTATATATCTATCTATATATATATATATATATTATATATATCTATCTATACAATATGTTACATTACTCGGTAGTCAAGATAAAACTCTGAGTTTCAGATGCCGAAGTGGAAATCCACAACACCATCTCTTCGGTTATCTGGCTATTTGAAAACGTTATGAAAAAATACCGTTAAAAATGAAGGGAAATTACTCTGTTATAACTCTGCTTTGCCTGCGTACTTATACATCGCTCGCATTTTTCGTCATAAAAATTATATAAAAATACATAAAAATATATAAAAATATATAAAAATATATAAAATCTTCTTGGGACATAACACAGAAAGCATGTTCTATCCGTTTTCTTTAGGGGACCAAAAACGTAACAGAAATTTAGTCACATGTGGCATGATCCGAAAAGCTCTGTCCTTGTATTTAGACATGTGGTAGGGTCTAAGCTGCTTTTCCAGATAAGCCATCTCTCCATGTCGCATAAACCGCACCTTCCGCTGCCGTTAGTATAGGGCTTACATCTGGCCAAAATCTTCCATTGTATGTTATAATCGACACCTTTATCTCTTAAAGACCAAATATGATTGGATAATTGTGTCGCTTTTCTTTTGTTCCAGTGCCTTTTGTTCTAGCCTCTCATCTAATGAGGACATCTTCAATAGCGTTGCCCCAGTTTATAATAAAGCTTTAAAAGATAGTGGTTTTAGCGAAAAAATAAAATATACACCTATCACCAGCCCAACAATAAGGAAAAGGAATAATAGAAATAGGAAGGTCATCTGGTTTACGCCCCCTTACTCACCCGAGGTGGCCTTCAATATAGGTAAATATTTCCTAGCACTGATAGATAGACATTTTCCAGTTAACCATGCTTATAGGAAACTCTTTAATAGACACAATTTAAAAATTAGTTTTAGTTCAACTACCAATTTAAAAAACATAATCAATCATAACATACAAAAAAAACAAGAAGAAAACAGCTGTTCATGCAGGAATAAAGAATTGTGCCCGCTAAATGGAGCTTGCATGTCCAAGACCATCATATATGAAGCTACCGTAAACTCTATAACCACTAAAGACACCGTTTCGACGAAGAAAGAAATACGTGGGCCTGACAGAGGGTAATTTCAAGGCCAGGTTCAATAACCACACTTTGAGCTTTAGGCACTGGAACAAAAGAAAAGCGACACAATATCCAATCATATTTGGTCTTTAAGAGATAAAGGTGTCGATTATAACATACAATGGAAGATTTTGGCCAGATGTAAGCCCTATACTAACGGCAGCGGAAGGTGCGGTTTATGCGACATGGAGAGATGGCTTATCTGGAAAAGCAGCTTAGACCCTACCACATGTCTAAATACAAGGACAGAGCTTTTCGGATCATGCCCACATGTGACTAAATTTCTGTTACGTTTTTGGTCCCTAAAGAAAACGGATAGAACATGCTTCTGTGTTATGTCCCAAGAAGATTTATATATTTTTATATATTTTTATATATTTTTATATATTTTTATGTATTTTTATATAATTTTTATGACGAAAAATGCGAGCGATGTATAAGTACGCAGGCAAAGCAGAGTTATAACAGAGTAATTTCCCTTCATTTTTAACGGTATTTTTTTATAACGTTTTCAAATAGCCAGATAACCGAAGAGATGGTGTTGTGGATTTCCACTTCGGCATCTGAAACTCAGAGTTTTATCTTGACTACCGAGTAATGTAACATATTGTATAGATAAATTTCCTCTATTTACATAATATTGAGGTCTCTTTCTTTCTTTTGTTATCTTACCTTTATCAATATATATATATATATATATTGCATGCATGGTATATCTATTTATATTTATGTGCATATATATATATATATATATATATATATATATATATATATATATATATATACATGCATGTGTATATCTATTTATATTTATGTACACACACACACACACCACACACACACACATATATATATATATATATATATACTAGCAATGCATCCCGGCATTGCCCAGGTGTTATGGCCTACAGGCACATTGTATTATTTGCTTCTTTCTTATGGGCAGAATCGAAGCCACAGATACATAATTAATGGCATAATGGAAGTTATTGCTTGTTTAAAAGTGAAGGGGGAGGGTACAGTTTGCATGAAAGTGTTTTCTGTTCTTGAGAAGGATCACAAACTATGTATTGTTTCATTGTATAAAAGAGGGTTAATATGATTTTGTCCAGAAATTACGTTTTCAAAATTTTAATCCCCACCCCCTCCTCCCCGCAATTTCTTAATTTGCAACTTTAAAAAATTTTTTTTCTTTTATTTGTTATCTATGTAGAAAAATACAGAGATTACGAATCTGGGAAATACATATATTTTTTACAGTATAATTTTTCTTAAAGAAACACTCAATGCGCCTTCCCCCATCTTGCTCACCAATCACCTACACACTTTCACTTTTGTATGATGTTTCCTGCATGCAGAGAGTTCTACTGAAATAGCAAACTTAAAGATACCAGATCACCACCAGAAAACCTGACATGCTAGAAGCAACAGGTAAACAACATTATTTCTGAAGAAACTTCCCTGTTTTCCAAAAAACTAAAAGTAAAACATTGGGAGTGTGTAGTTTTTTGAAAGTAGTGAAGTGATGGGTAAAATTCTTAAAGATTCATACTCTGTTTTTTTCTCCATGGATTACCAAGAAAAAATATTTGCAAAAATAAAAAATGTATTTGGTATTGAGAGGGAGAAAATTAAAATATTCAGAACATGTTTTGTGGGTGAAATCCCACAAAATGCCCTGTATCGCAAACATAAGAATCAAAAGAAATTTAGGGAAAAAAATAAGGTGAGGGAGCGGAAATGCAAGTTTTGAAGAATGCAGTTTGATTTTAACAATTATTTTTTAAAGCCATAATAGAAGTGACAAAGGAGCAAATTCAGCATATTTTGCTTTCTGAGTTCAATAAAGGCAACAATGCAACAGAAAGTGCAAGGAATATTAATGCAGTATGTGGGGATCAGACAATAAGTGTAAGCAAGTAGCAACGATGGTTCTAGAAATTCCAAGCTGGAGGATTTGTAAAGCTCGACAAGGACATCCTGCAAACTTTGGTGGAACAAAATCCCATTGTAACTGTTGAGGAACCATTCATTGACACTTGCATGCCATCAGATAAGTCAGCAAATTGGGTCAATGGATTCTTCACAAAACTTCCCAAGTCTAAACATGTGCAGAGAGTGAATGTGTGCTCTTCTTTGCTGTCACGTCTCATGAATGAACCTTTTTTTGGACCGAATAGAGACTGATGATGAGAAATGGGTTCCCTATAAAATTGTTAAGTGCCAAAGACAGTGGATGGGGAAGGGAGAAACACCAGCACCCCAGGCTAATGAAGGTCTTCACACATGTAAGGTGTTGTTATTTGTTTGGTGGGATATGAAAGATTTACTCCACTTTGGCATTTTAAACCCAAACCAAACGATAAAAAAGGAGATCATCTGGGAGCAGCCTGAGTGGCTTAAGTCAGCGCTAGAAGGTAAATGATCATCTTTGGTTTTAAGATGCAAGGTGTTTTTCCATCAGGATAATGCTCAGCCACAAATAGCGAGGGTGACATTCCAAAGGTTGGAGCAGTTTGAATGTGAAACAATGCCCCACCCTTTATATTCGACGAACAGTGCCCTATCTGATTATCATTTATTCAACAGTCTTCGATAGAAAAGCTATGAATTCTGTAGATGAGGTCAGAACAGTACTGGAGGAGTATTTTTTGTCACAGACAAGTGAACTTTGGAAGAGGGGCCTAGCAAGTCTACCAGTTAGATAGAAGAGTGTTGTAGAAAATGAAGGAGAGTATATTTTAGATTAAAAAAAGAACTTTGTTTATCTTGATTTTGAAAAATAAAAGGAGTATTAAAAAATGCATTATTTATGGGATGACCCAATATATGTATGTATACATATATGTACATATGTGTGTGTACATATGCAGACACAAACACACACACACACACACATAGTTACATGTGTGTATATGTGTGTTTGTGTCTGTAGCAACACCAGAAATCTTTATAATCATGACCAAACTGGAAAATATCACGTGTAGTGTTGAAAATATTCATACCAATTTCCCTGTTACCAAGCTGATTCAGTTGTTTATATATTTCTGTGACAACATTGATGTCATCGATGTGTTGCAATAAGCATCATGCAACAATACACAGGACTAAGCAAAGCTAAGTCTATACCAGGATAAAGATTATATATTCAGTCAATAATATATATCAAACTAGCTATGCTACATCAAGTGTAAATGTTTTCCTTGCTATGTGAGTTATAATATAATATATTATAATATGATATAACATATCATGATATAATATATTATAATATATTATAATATATAATATAATATAATATATTATGATATAATATAATATAATATAATATAAAAGCAGCGAGCTGGCAGAATTGTTAGCACACTGGGCGAAATGCTTAGCAGTATTTCGTCTACCATTATTTTCTGAGTTCAAATTCCGCCTTTCGGGGTTGATTAAATAAGTACCAGTTACACACTGGGGTTGATGTAATCAACTTAATCCTTTAGTTTGTCCCCTCTATGTTTAGCCCCCTGTGGACAATAAAGAAATAAATATACTATATTTATCATCATCATCATCATTGTTTAACATCCGTTTTCCGTGCTAGCACGGGTTGGACGGTTCAACCAGTGTCTGGGAAGCCAGGAGGCTGCACCAGTCTCCAGTCTGATCTGGCAGTGTTTCTACAGCTGGATGCCCTTCCTAATGCCAACCAGTCCGTGAGTGTAGTGGGTGCTTTTTACGTGCCACCGGCACAGGTGCTGGGGGAGCTGGCAGTGGCCACGATCGGTTGGTGCTTTTTACGTGCCACCAGCACAGAAGCCAGTCAAGGTCACTGGCATCTGCTATGTTCGGATGGTGCTTTTTACGTGCCACCAGCACAGGTATCCCAACTACAATTTCCTTCTGGCACCCGTGCCGGTGATACGTAAAAGCACCATTCGCTCGTGGCCGTCTGCCAGCTCTGCCTGGCCCCCGTGTCGGTGGCACGTAAAAGCACCATCCGTTCGTGTTCATTGCCAGCCTCGCCTGGCCCCGTGCCGGTGACACGTAAAAGCACCGTCCGTTCGTGGCCGTTTGCCATCTCTGTCTGGCCCCGTGTCGGTGACACGTAAAAGCACCGTCTGTTCGTGGCCGTTTGCCAGCTCTGTCTGGCCCCGTGTCGGTGGCACGTAAAAGCACCATCCGTTCGTGTCCGTTGCCAGCCTCGGCTGGCCCCCGTGCCGGTGACACGTAAAAGCACCGTCCGTTCGTGGCCGTTTGCCAGCTCTGTCTGGCAACCGTGTCGGTGGCACGTAAAAGCACCATCCATTCGCGTCCATTGCCAGCCTCGGCTGGCCCCCGTGCCGGTGACACGTAAAAGCACCATCCGTTCGTGGCCGTTTGCCAGCTCTGTCTGGCCCCGTGTCGGTGGCACGTAAAAGCACCATCCGTTCATGTCCGTTGCCAGCATCGCCTGGCCCCGTGCCGGTGACATGTAAAAGCACCGTCCGTTCGTGGCCGTTTGCCAGCTCTGCCTGGACCCGTGCCGGTGACACGTAAAAGCACCATCCCTTCGTGGCCGTTCGCCAGCTCTTTCTGGCACCTGTGCAGGTGGCACGTAAAAAACACCCACTACACTCGCAGAGTGGTTGGCGTTAGGAAGGGCATCCAGCCGTAGAAACACTGCCAGATCTGACTGGGCCTGACGAAGCCTTCCAGCTTCACAGACCCCAGTTGACCCGTCCAACCCATGCTAGCATGGAAAGCGGACGCTAAATGATGATGATGATGATGATGATGTATATATAGGTCTCCTCAAGCACAGCAGGTCATTCAGAAATCCAAGGTATTTTGGATGGGCTGGGGCTATGCAAGACTGGTGCAGGAAACAGCCATGAACTCACATTATTTGTCGGGTCTTTGCAGTCACAGCATCTCTCCAGAGATCTCGGTCTTTTGTCACTGCCTCTGTGAGGCCCAACGTTCGAAGGTCATAATATATTATATCATATGATATATTATATTATATATTATGATGTGTTATGATATAATATAATACATTATATTATGATATAATATATTATAATATATAATATAATATAATATAGCACGATATAATATAATATATTATAACATAAAATAATATAATATAGTATAATATTGGTTTCACGCTGCGATGGACTGGTGTCCCATCCAGCTGGGGGGAACACATACGCCACAGAAACCGGGAACCCGGGCCCATGAGCCTGGCTAGGCTTGAAAAGGGCAATGTTTTATAATATTGGTTTCAGATTTTGGCACAATGCCAGCAGTTTTGGTAAATGGGTAAATCAATTACATCAACTCCAGTGTTCAGCTGGTACTTATTGACCCTGAAAGATGAAAGGCAAAGTCAGCCTCAGCAGAATTTGAACTCTGGACATAAAACCAGATGAAATATCTCTAAGCATTTTTCCCAGCATGCTAACGATTCTGCCAGTTTGCCATCTTATAACATATTTTCTGCATTCTAAACTTCTTTGTTATAGCTTCTTCTTTGGCTTGTTTCATTCATAGGCTGGGTCCATGCTTGGGCACTACCTTGAAAGATTTAATCAAACTAATTGATCCCAACTCTTATTCTATTTGTGACTTTTGCTAAATCATTAATTTATAGGGATGTAAGGAAACTAACCCATACCATTTGTCAAAGCAGTGGTGGGGAAAGAGGACATCCACACACCCATACACATATATGTGTGTGAGTGTATGTATATGTGTATATATTTATATATATCTATATATATATATATATATATATATATATATTATATATATATATAGCCTGGTGCAGCCACTGGCTCTCCAGACCTCAGTCAAACCATCCAATCCATGCCAGCATGGAAAACGGACGTTAATCGATGATGGTATATATATATATATATATATATATATATATATATATATATATATATACATATATATTTGTATATATTTATACATATACATACATAAGCTAAACTGGCATTCTATTGGTTACACTGATGAGGGTCCCAGTTGATCCAATCAACAGAACAGCCTGCTCACAAAATTAACCAATAAAATAAGCACCAGACTTTAAAAAATAAAAACTGGAGTTGATTTATTATTATTATTCAAGTCACTGCCTGGAATCAAACTCAGAATTATGGGGTTTGTAACCCACACTCTTTACCATTATGCCATATGAAGTTGATTTGTTGATATGGAGTTGATTTGTTCAACTAAACCCTCCAAGGTGTTGCTCCAGCATGGACCTGCTCCAATTACTGAAACAGGTGAAAGATAAAAAATTAAAAAGATATATATTTATGCTTCTCCAGTTTGATTGACTAATTATGGAGTGATAAGTGGTAGAAATGTAAAAGAAGTGGGTGTAGTGGTTAAAGCATTAAGCTCATGATTGTAAGTTTGTGAGTTCAACTCCTGGTAAGGGTGGCATGTTGAATCCTTGAGCAAAATATTTTGTTTCCTGTGCCAGTCCACATAAGAAGTTCCCATGCTGGTCCAAATAAAATGGACCTTTTATCTTTTACTTGTTTCAGTCATTTGACTGTGGCCATGCTGGAGCACTGCCTTTCGTCGAGCAAATCGACCCCAGGACTTATTCTTTATAAGCCTAGTACTTATTCTATAGGTCTCTTTTGCCGAACTGCTAAGTTACGGGGACATAAACACACCACCATTGGTTGTCAAGCAATGTTGGGGGGACAAACACAGACACACAAACATACACACACACATACATATACATATATACAATGGGCTTCTTTCACTTTCCGTCTACCAAATCCACTCACAAGGCTTTGGTCGGCCCAAGGCTATAGTAGAAGACACTTGCCCAAGGTACCACGCAGTGGGACTGAACCCGGAACCATGTGGCTGGTAAACAAGCTACTTACCACACAGCCACACCTGTGCCAATCCACATAGAAAGTACCCAGCACAGTCTGTAAAGTGGTTGGCATTAGGAAGGGCATCCAACCATAGAAACCATGCCTAGTCAGACTGGAGTCTGGTGCAGTACCCCAGCTTTCCAGCTCTGGTCAAACTATCCAACCCATTCCAGCATGGAAAAACGGATGTTAAACGATGATGATGATCGCTCCAATCCATTCATTGAAAATCATTATTACCTTCCACAGCCTCCTTTGGATCATCATAATCATCATCATCATCATCATCATCATCATCATCATCATCACTACCAGCATCATTGCTGTCATTGTAATAGTTGGTGACATTGTCATCATCATTATCAGCATCATCACCATTGCTGATGCCATTGTTGTTGTTACTAAGCTACTTTCTCCGGCGCTTCCACCAACATCATTTCTCTCATCATCATCATCATCAGTAGCATCGACAGTATGCATATGACTACCACCATCACCATCACCATCATCATCATCATCATCATTATCATAAACATCATCATCACTATTATCATCACCATATCTGTCGTCATTATAATCATTGATGCTGCAGCCATCACTACCATCACCATCTTCATTGTCATCAACATCATAATCAGCAGCAGCAGCAGCAGCAGCATAACCACCCCCACCACCATCATCATCCTTGTTATCATCATTGTTTTTGCTGTTGTTGTCATTGTCTTCATGATGATGATGATGATCATCATCATCATCATCATCAATAGCAGCACCAGCACCACTATCTCCACCACCAATGCAACCACCATTTCTATTATCATCAGCATCACCATTATCATCATCATTATCACTATCATCATCACCACCATCATCATCATCACTGTTGCCACCACCATCAGTACCATAATCATCATCATCATCATCTTCATCTTCATCATCATCATCATCATCTTCATCTTCATCATCATCATCATCATCATCTTCATCTTCATCATCATCATCATCATCATCATCTTCATCTTCATCATCATCATCATCTTCATCTTCATCATCATCATCATCATCTTCATCTTCATCATCATCATCATCTTCATCTTCATCATCATCATCTTCATCTTCATCATCATCATCTCATCATCATCTCATCTTCATCATCATCATCTTCATCTCATCATCATCATCTCATCATCATCTTCATCATCATCATCATCATCATCTTCATCATCATCATCATCATCTTCATCTTCATCATCATCATCATCTTCATCTTCATCATCATCATCATCATCATAATCGTTGTCATCTACTATCATTGCTGTTTTAATGTTTTGCCTTCCCAGTCTAATATGTGTTAGATGTATCTACTATATCCCTTCCTATCACTAGCTGAATGATAACTAAGTTATTTTACTAAATTCTTTGTTATATTTAAAGTAATTGAAAGAAACACAGAGCATCTCAAAATAAATAGAGTAACAAAAGGGTTAAGGGGATGCCTTAAATGACTGAAACAAGTAACAGAAGATACAACCGAAATAATAGAATGGTTGCTGCAGGAACACCATTGCACCATCGTAGATCAGTTCAGTTAGGGATAGCCTAAAATTAAACAACAAAAACATTCTCTGCTGCCTTTAATGTTCAGCTGCTCATCTGTTCTCTCTTATTTGTTTTCAGTGGATCATAATAATCTTTTCTACTCTAAGCACAAGGCCTGAAATTTTTCGGGAGGGGGTCATTTGATTAGATCAACCCCAGTATGCAACAGGTACTTAATTTATCGACCCTGAGAGGATGAAAGGCAAAGTCGACCTCGGTGGAATTTGAACTCAGAACACAACAGCTGATGAAATACCACTAATCATTTCACCCAGCGTGTTAATGATTCTGCCAGCTTGCCACCTTAGTGGATTATAATAATGAACTGATTGTGTACAGTGCTCAGGTGTACTACAACTCATCAGAAAGAGTAACTAAAACTGCATGAACAGTACCTGGAATATGTATAGGGAGTGAATGGTACACAGTGTAAAAGTCTTTGGGAAGTAAAAAAGGGGGAAGAAAGAAGAAATGGGGGTGAAGAGCATCAGGTATACTGTTGGCAAATTTTGGGAAGCATGGAAGTTTTGAAGGATGTAGTGTCTCAACTGCTAATAACTGATGCAGATAGTTTATTCCATGCTTCAGCAATTCTGACTGTGAAAAAATGTTTCCAAAAGTCATGAGTACCATGTTGTTTTTTTTATCTTGTAAGCATTCTAGGTACAGGTGTGGCTGTGTGATAAGATGCTTGCTTCTCAACTATATGGTTCCAGGTTCAATGCCACTGCATGGCACCTTGGGCAAGAATCTACTGTAGTTTCAAGCTGACCAAAGCTTTGTGAGTGGATTTGGTAGGTGGAAATTGAAAGAAGCCCATTGTATACATACATACATACATACATACATACATACATACATATGTGTGTGTGCGTGTGTTGTGTGTATGTATATATACATATACATATATATATATATATATATATATATATATATATATAAATATATATGATGACTGCCCCTCGTTATTGAGTATGGCCATTGCACGAAGCTTAACTGTTATTGGTGCTGTGATCGAATGTGATTTTTTAGCCCAGCTAAAGATCTACAATGTCTTGTACAGAATTGGCAGCTAAAACCTTTACTGGTAATAGCCGGTAACTGGGCTTCATGTACCTTTGCATGTCATTTAAGTCCTCCTGCCAAATTACATTCTCTTCCACACGCCTGACATATATATATATATTATATATATATATATATATATACGCAGCCCCAAACTTCTGCTCTTTCATTCATTCATTCATCTAACAGATAAGTTGAATGCTTATTTATTATTTCACTTCCCCATCAATCATACATGCTTTCTTATCTATCTAACTATTTTTAACTAATTTCTATATCTATCTAATTATTTTAACTAATTTATCCATTACCCATCTCGCCTCTCGTGTATTCATCAACCATCATGTATTCGCGGTGCAGCCGTCCTGCCCACCCCCACCACCAATACTGGATATCTCTATATTTTTGCTCCATCCATACCGGATGTCGCTTCTCCCACCACCATAATAGGTGTCTACTCTTCGAACCCCCCTCTTCAATACGCTATTTCGCCATGCATTACCCCTCTCTTGATATCCTACGTTCTACCTGCCTAGAACCTGTCACCATTTCTCTGAACCACCCCTCCCCACTGGTGCTCCCCTATATTTCTGCACCCCCCCCACATAAAAAAAGCACCATCCAAACGTGGCCGATGCCAGACCCCTCTGGCACCTGTGCAGGTGGCACGTAAAAAACACCCACTACACTCGCGGAGTGGTTGGCGTTAGGAAGGGCATCCAGCTGTAGAAACTCTGCCAGACTAGACTGGAGCCTGGGGCAGTCCCTTGCTCCCCAGACCCCGGTCGAAACCGTCCAACCCGTGCTAGCGCGGAAAACGGACGTTAAACGATGATGATGATGATGATGATGATACACACACGTATATATGTGTGTGTGTCTTTGTGTCTGTGTTTGTCCCCACCAACACTGCCTGACAACCAGTGTTGGTGTGTTTACATCACCATAACTTAGCAGTTCAGACAAAGAGTCTGATAGAATAAGTACCAAGCTTAAAAAATAAGTCTTGGGGTCAATTCCTTTGACAAAAAAACCTTTTAAGGCGATGCTCCAGCATGGCTGCAGTCAAATGACTGAAACAAGTAAAAGAATGTCCACCTGTGTTAGACATAGGTGTGTCCAAGGTTGTTGTTGGAAAGATGGTGGATGATCTTGTGGGTGTCTACCAGGTCAGTTGCCAGATATCAGAGCTTTAATGTGTCTGTGCTCAGGTAAGCAAGACGTTATGCATCCGATATCTTATGCTCCTCATATTTCTCTTCAGCCATCAAACAAAAAAATACACAAAATAAAGGTTTACTTATTGCTGTCATTGTCATCACCATCATCACTATCATCATCATCATCATCATCATCATCATCATCATCATCATCACTATCATCACCATCCACCTCCTCATCATCATCATCGTCATCATCATTGTCATCATCATCATCATCATCATCATCATCATCATCATCATCGTCATCATCACTATCATCACCATCCACCTCCTCATCATCATCATCGTCATCATCATTGTCATCATCATCATCATCATCATCATCATCATCATCATCATCATCATCATCATCACTATCATCACCATCCACCTCCTCATCATCATCATCGTCATCATCATTGTCATCATCATCATCATCATCATCATCATCATCATCATCATCATTGTCATCGTCGTCGTCATCATCATCATCATTGTCATCGTCGTCGTCATCATCATCATCACCACCACCATCATCATCATCATCTTCGTCGTCATCATCGTCGTCATCATTGTCGTCGTCATCATTGTCATCATCATCGTCGTTACCACCATTGCCACTCCAGCCATGGATGACATCAACACAGCTGCTGATGCTGCTACTGCTGCCACTACCACTACCATTGCCACTACCATCAACATCATCCTCATCGTCGTCATCATCATCACCACACCACCACCACCACCACCACCATCACCACTATCATCATTATTATTACTATCATCACCACCCCCAACTACTCACACTATCACACCCCTCCACCACGACCACAACTATCATACCCCACCACCACTATTACCCCATCTTACCACCACCACCACCATCACCACCACCACTACCATCATCATCATCATCATCACCGCTACCTCCACAACCAAACACCTCCTAAACTACCACCACAATCTTCATCATCATCTGTTTTATTATTACCCACTAGGGGCGAACTTCATCATCATCATCACCCTGCCACCATCATCACTATCACAGCCATCGTCATCATCATTATTTTAATCCCTATTTTTCTTATGCTTCATTGATGTGCAATCATGTACTTAATAATGTCTCTCGACACTCATTAACCTGTTGCTTGGACGAATGCTCAGAGATAAAAAAAAAAAACCCCGTTGCACGATTGATCTTGTTTTCATGTCAGTTGGTGGGATTCACCCTGAAAAATCTAGCTTTGTTCATGGTGTATGTACTGATAACATTGAGCATCACCCTCAAAGAAACTCTGCTGGTTCAGCAATCTTCCACAAGATGAATAAGTGGCCACATTGCTGCAGGAGTGGCTGTGTGGGTAAGTAGCTTGCATACCAACCACATGGTTCCAGGTTCAATACCACTGCGTGGCACTTTGGGCAAGTGTCTTCTACTATAGCCTCAGGCCGACCAATGCCTTGTGAGTGGATTTGGTAGACGGTAACTGAAAGAAGTCCGTCGTATATATCATCATCATCATCATCATCATTTAGCGTCCGTTCTCCATGCTAGCATGGGTTGGACGGTTCAACTGGGGTCTGTGAAGCTGGAAGGCTTCATCAGGCCCAGTCAGATCTGGCAGTGTTTCTACGGCTGGATGCCCTTCCTAACGCCAACCACTCCCTGAGTGTAGTGGGTGCTTTTTACGTGCCACCTGCACAGGTGCCAGACAGAGCTGGCAAACGGCCACGAACGGATGGTGCTTTTACGTGTCACCGGCACGGGGCCAGGCGAGGCTGGCAACGGACACGAACGGATGGTGCTTTTACGTGCCACCAACACGGGGGCCAGACAGCTGGCAAACGGCCACGAAACGGATGGTGCTTTTACGTGTCACCGGCATGGGGGCCAGGCGTGGCTGGCAACGGGCACGAACGGATGGTGCTTTTACATGCCACCGACATGGGGGCCAGACAGGGCTGGCAAACGGCCACGAACGGATGGTGCTTTTACATGTCACCGGCACGGGGGCCAGGCGAGGCTGGCAACGGACACGAACGGATGGTGCTTTTACATGTCACCGACATGGGGGCCAGACAGGGCTGGCAAACGGCCACGAACGGATGGTGCTTTTACGTGTCACCGGCACGGGGGCCAGACAGAGCTGGCAAACGGCCACGAACGGATGGTGCTTTTACGTGTCACCGGCACGGGGGCCAGACAGAGCTGGCAAACGGCCACAAACGGATGGTACTTTTACGTGTCACCGGCACGGGGGCCAGGCCAGGCTGGCAACGAACACGAACGGATGGTGCTTTTACGTGCCACCTACACGGGGGCCAGACAGGGCTGGCGAACGGCTACGAACGGATGGTACTTTTACGTGTCACCTGCACGGGGGCCCTGATGTTGATCGACCTCAATTTGGTTTGATCTTGATTTTGACTGTTCTCACTGGTCTTGCCGGGTTTTCTCACGCACAGCATACCTCCAAAGGTCTCGGTCACTGGTCATTTCCTTGGTGAGACCTAAAGTTCGAAGGTCGTGCTTCACCGCCTCGACCCAGGTTTTCCTGGGTCTACCTCTTCCACAGGTCCCCTCAACTGCCAGGGTGTGGCACTTTCGCACACAACTATCTTCAGCCATTCTCATCACATGACCATACCAGCGCATACGTCTCTCTTGCACACAACAACTGATACTTCTTAGGTTCAACTTTTCTCTCAAGGTACTTACACTCTGTCGATTATGAACACTGACGTTACACATCCATCGGAGCATACTAGCTTCATTTCTTGCGAGCTTACGCAAATCCTCAGCAGTCACAGCCCAAGTTTCACTACCATGTAGCATGGCTGTACGTACACATGCATCATACAGTCTGCCTTTTACTTTGAGCGAGAGGCCTTTTGTCACCAGCAGAGGTAAGAGCTCTCTAAACTTTGCCCAGGCTATTCTTACTCTAGCAGTTATACTCTCAGCGCACCCGCCCCCGCTACTGACTTGGTCACCTAGGTAACGGAAACTATCAACTACTTCTAGCTTTTCTCCCTGGAAAGTGACGGAAGTTGGTCTCAGAGCATCTTCAGTGTTAATTGTTCCTGAGCATCTGCCACATACAAAAACCATCTTCCTAGTTAGCCTTCCTTTGACATTGCTGCACCTCTTATGTGTCCATAGCTTACACTTGGTGCATCTTATAGAGTTTCTACCTACACCTTTTCTACAGATCGAGCAGGGCCATCTACCTGAAGGCGTTTGTGATTGGTCTACCTTCCTACTTATTATTAGGACTTTGGTTTTGGCTAGGTTGATTCTAAGGCCCTTCGATTCTAAACCTTGTTTCCATACCTGAAATTTCTCCTCTAGTTCTGATAGAGACTCAGCAATTAGAGCAAGGTCATCAGCATAGAGGAGCTCCCAGGGGCATCCTGTCTTGAATTCCTCCGTTATTGCCTGGAGGACTATGATAAATAGGAGGGGACTGAGGACTGAACCTTGGTGGACCCCAACCTCTACCCTGAATTCTTCACTGTACTCGGTGCCAACCCTCACCTTACTAGCAGCGTCTCTGTACATGGCTTGTACAGCTTTCACTAACCATTCATCTATCCCTAGTTTCCTCATTGACCACCAGATGAGGGATCGGGGGACCCTGTCGAAGGCTTTCTCCATATCAACAAAAGCCAGGTATAGGGGCTTGTCTTTGGCTAGGTATTTCTCTTGCAGCTGTCTTACCATGAAAATAGCATCAGTAGTACTTTTCCCTGGCACGAACCCAAACTGCATCTGGTCTAGGCTAACTCTCTCTCTAATTAGTTGGGCTATAACCCTCTCCGTAACCTTCATTACCTGATCCAGCAGCTTGATACCCCTGTAGCTATTTGTATCTAGGGCGTCACCTTTACCTTTGTAGCAGCTGACTATTATGCTGCTACACCAGTCATTGGGAATGACTCCTTCGTGTATCATCTGGTTAACTATACGGGTGACTAGGCTATAGCCGACACTACCAGATATTTTGAGCATCTCTGCAGTAATTCCTGATGGGCCTGGGGCTTTCCCTGTTTTCATGCTTTTAATTGCCTTATCTACTAAGGAACTGTCAACTCGGATTGCTGGTCCCTCTGTTGGGTCAACATTCGGCAGACTCTCTTTATCCCATTCATTTTCCTCATTCAGCAACCTTTCATAGTGGCTTCTCCAAACCTCTCTCTTTGCATCCTCATTTAGCGCAAGTGAGCCGTCATCCGTGCGAACACATGTATATGTATAAATATATGTGTGTGTGTTTGTCCCCCCAACATTGCTTGACAACCGATGCTGGTGTGTTTATGTCCCCGTAACTTAGTGGTTCACCAAAAGAGACCGATAGAATAAGTACTAGGCTTACAAAGAATAAGTCCTGGGGTTGATTTGCTCGACTAAAGGCGGTGCTCCAGCATGGCCATAGTCAAATGACTGAAACAAATAAAAGAATAAAAGAATGTGTTGAAGAAGGATGAAGAGCATGTTCTGAGGAGGGTGATTGCTTTTGAAGTAATTGGAGCGCGAAAGTGAGGTAGACCAAGGAAAAGGTGGGTGGGAGGGTACAGGTGGAAGAAGAGATTGGGCAGGTTGGTTTGAAAAAGGAGGATGCCTAAAACCCAGCAAAATAGCGAGATGGTGTGAGGGTGGTTGCTATGACACTGAGATAGATCTGGCTACCCCTGTTAACCTCTGCCAAGAAGACAAAGTGTGTTGAAATCTATTTTATTACACAGCTATCAAATAAGAAGAATTATAAACTCACTGGTGAAGGTGCATGGCTCAATGGTTAGTGTGTCAGGCTTACAATCATGAGGTAGTGAGTTCAATTCCCAGGCTGGGCTGTGTGTTGTGTTTTTGAGCAGGACACTTTATTTCACATTGCTCCAGTTCACTCAGCTGTAGAAATGTAGAAATGAGTTGCGACATCACTGGTGGCAACCTGTATCGGCCTTTGCCTTTTCCTTGGATAACATTGGTGGTGAGAAGAGGGGAAGCTGGTATGCATGGACAATTGCAGGTCTTCCATGAACAACTTTGCCTGGATTTGTGCCTCAGCGAAGAACTTTCTAAGCACAATCCCTTGGTAATTTGGTAAAGATCAAAGGGGGTCTTTACCCTTTATCTTTTAAACTCTTTGAGTCCTTTGGCCATGCATGCATGCACACACACACATACCTATACAACAACATATGCACACACAGACACACACTAATATGCACACAGTCATACACATAAAGCTGTAACAATGATCAGCATTGATGTAAAAGTGGGTGCAAGAATGATGGTATTAAACGATGGATTAAATGATGGTATTAAATGAGTTATGGAAATAGATATACGAACATTAAGGGAAGTCAACCAAAATACGAAACCAGACTTAAAAATACTCCCATACATCTCCACACATAACCCTAGAAACAACGAAGTCTTCAACATTATCATCCAAAATCTTCCCATCTTCACAGGAGATTAAACAATGAACAAAATTTTAAGCTCACACAAAATTATCAAGAGCAAAATGCAACCTAAATCATTGAAAAAAATATTAACCAGCGCAAGACTATATCCATTAACAACAGAACCAAAAGTGAATAAAATGTGGTCGACCTAACTGTGGTACATGCCCCCACCTTTTGGAGGGTTCAGAATTCCACTTTAAACAAGGTGAAATATTTAAGATCAAATCAAATTTCACCTGTGCCTCGGAAAATCTAATCTATGCCATTACATGCTTAGGGTGTGGTAATAATTATATTGGCCATACAGGAATATCGCTCCATCGAAGAACCGCTCTCCACAAAGAACAAATCTGCCACCCACAATACAGACAGATACAGGTTAGTGAACACAGAAAGGTGTGCTAGGAATCTTAATCCTAATATCCTAATTTTCCCCTTCTACCAATGTTCACAGAACACCTCAGTACAACAAAGAATGAATAAAGAGGCAACTTTCATCAATAAATATCTTCCACAACTCAATATGAACTCATAAAATAATACAGAACACTACTAACCTTTCAATTAATACCACTAACCCCCATACATACCATACACCATTCACATTACATATCTATATTTACCCTAATTGCACCAAATCCAGAACTTCTTACCTCCCTTAAACATAATCATTTTACTCAGGGACTAGTAGACCTGACACTGTTTATTAATCGGTG
Source organism: Octopus sinensis (assembly GCF_006345805.1). Classification (NCBI taxonomy): domain Eukaryota; kingdom Metazoa; phylum Mollusca; class Cephalopoda; order Octopoda; family Octopodidae; genus Octopus; species Octopus sinensis. The sequence continues at coordinate 28,889,031 of NC_043001.1, read as the reverse complement.
TGCATTCAAAGCAATGATAAGTAAATTCACAAAACCGGTATGCTTTTGAATCTCTTTAACAATTCACAATAATGTCTTTTATTACTTTTTATCCTACCTCAGTTCATCTAATTGTATATATCTATCGTTACTTTTCATAAAAAGCCTTTACTTTTTTTGATTTCCAATGTGCATTTTCGATTATTTTTCTTCTTACTCTCCCCTTACATTTCCATGTGTAGCTTCTATTTTCTTTTTGTAACATATTTATATATATATATATATATTGTCCGAAAAATATAATATTAAATATCCATCACCGTTGATCTTACCAATCGGTTTCACATAAGGAATACAATGGAGTATTAGGTAACAATCCGATTATATAACTTAACACGCATCAGAGTTAGCTGATATGGAAGGGAATATTGCGATTGCTACCTATTGTTAGAGGTGGATTAGCACAACCAATCAGTGGCTGCTGTGAAAAAAGGTAGTGGAACAAAAAAAGAGGCCAGGGTATTAGGTTAGGAGTTATGTCCCTTGGTTGGGTATGCTGTGAAACCGGCAAGAGTTATCTTGAAGTGGGGATAGTGTGTATTATTAACACGGTGTTCCTGTGTGGATGGCTGTGTGATATGTGTAGTGGAGTCATATGCATATTTTTTTTCTGGGTGTGTAGATATATATAGCACTGTATTTGTTAGTCTGCTTTCTTTCTGTAAAGGATAAATTCATGGGGTTTGTTAGTGTGCAGTGTGTGATGTGTGTATAATGTATAATGTGTGTCTGTGGTGGGGGTCTGTGTATGTGTGGGGGTACAATTTGTGTGCAGGGGTATGTGTTGGGGTGGAGGCAGACAGTCTATTTTGTGGGGTGCCCACCTTATAGGGGTGCGCATGTGGGTACGTAGGTGCATTGGTGTATGCTTTGGTCAAACTCTTTTTGCTGAGCCTGAGGGCATTGGTGGAAGGTCATTGGCAGAGGGTCAAGGACCAAGGCAAGGAACCTGTGGTTGCAGTCATGGTGAGGTATGCAGGTACAATAGGATGTACTTCCTTTCATGTGGGCAAGAATCAAACACCTCACTTCTGCTATTAAAATAGACATCCGGGTGTTGGGAACCATTTAAAATTGCTCTCTTCTCAACGTAGCAATGGGTGCTTTTGACAGTGCAGATGTATGTGATCTGGTCAGTCTCTTCATCCTAGATATACTAAAAACGAAATTCCCTTAAACTAGCTTTGGCCTCTACAGGGATAACATGCTGACAATATCAAGAGGCACTAGTAGTCACATGCTAGACAGGTTCAGAAAGAGCTTCACTAACACCATGAACTCCCTTGGACTGAAGCTCACTATAGAGACCAACCTGAAATCGTTGGGACTGGGAAGGGATTATCCATTACGAATTGCTAGAATGGAATCAAACGGTCAACGCAGAACTCTATGTTCAACAGATGGAACAGCTCAACATGGCTATTCAAGAGAAAAGACCTAATTGTCAGCATGGAGTTCTTCTGCTGCATGGCAACGCCTGCCTTCATATCGCCAATATGACCAAGGAAGCCATTCAAACACATGGCTGGGAAGTGCTGCCACACTCGCCGTACTCTCCTGATTTGGCACCAACGGATTTCCACCTCTTTTGATCTCTTTCAAATGCCATGTGTGGAGTTTCATTCAATACTGATACAGAATTGAGAGCTTGGTTGAATCAATTTTGCAAGTCAAAATCAGGTGATTTCTACCAATGAGGTATTGAAAATCTTGTTGAACGTTGGGAAGAAGTTGTAAACAACAAGGGTGAATACATTATTGTTTAATTAGTTGTTATTTTTTATTAAATCTTTTATAAAATTTAAATTTTTAAAAAATGGCAGGATCTTAGTTGCCAACCTATTATATATATAAATATATGTATAATATATATATATATATATATATATATATATATAATAGAATATTAAAATAACTAAGTCTCTCTAAAAGAGAACAGCGGCAGCGTTCCCGGAAAATAATAGTTATCGCCATACTAATATGGCATTCTTATAAAAATAAGAAAAAAGCTGTCCGCTTATTAGCTCCATGAGGCCATCGCCTTAAGTTAGCTATTTGATACACAAACTGTATCCATATAACTTCGAACAAGGGAGGTCAGTCGCTCCACACTACTTGACCGGCAGCTACAGACGCGTTTCGGAGTATTGCCCCTTTTCAATGCAGCGTAGCCAGCCAGTAGGTGTCGCTTCCGACAATCTCTGTTCAATGGTTTTATTTACCTAGTTTCGGTGGAATACATCCACTTGTTTTCAATAATAGAAATATTAAAATAACTAAGTCTCTCTAAAAGAGAACAGCGGCAGCGTTCCCGAAAATAATAGTTATCGCCATACTAATATGGCATTCTTATAAAAATAAGAAAAAAGCTGTCCGCTTATTAGCTCCATGAGGCCATCGCCTTAAGTTAGCTATTTGATACACAAACTGTATCCATATAACCTTCGAACAAGGGAGGTCAGTCGCTCCACACTACTTGACCGGCAGCTACAGACGCGTTTCGGAGTATTGCCCCTTTTCAATGCAGCGTAGCCAGCCAGTAGGTGTCGCTTCCGACAATCTCTGTTCGATGGTTTTATTTACCTAGTTTCGGTGGAATACATCCACTTGTTTTCAATAATAGAAATATTAAAATAACTAAGTCTCTCTAAAAGAGAACAGCGGCAGCGTTCCCGGAAAATAATAGTTATCGCCATACTAATATGGCATTCTTATAAAAATAAGAAAAAAGCTGTCCGCTTATTAGCTCCATGAGGCCATCGCCTTAAGTTAGCTATTTGATACACAAACTGTATCCATATAACCTTCGAACAAGGGAGGTCAGTGGCCTCATGGAGCTAATAAGCGGACAGCTTTTTCTTATTTTATAAGAATGCCATATTAGTATGGCGATAACTATTATATATATATATATATAATTATATTAAATTAGAGATAAAACCACAAATTAGGCAAATCATACAATGAAAAACTTAAGCCAATACATAAGATTATTTAATTTATATTATTTAAATATATAACAAAATTATTAAAAAAATATAATTATTCCCTAATATTTATCCTTAATATATATATATATATGTATGTATGTATGTATGTATGTATGTATGTATGTATGTATGTATGTGTGTGTGTGTGTGTGTGTGTGTGTGTGTATGTATGTATGTATGTATGTGAGTGTGTGTGTATGTATGTATGTATATTTGTATGTATGCATGTATGTATGCATATATATATGTGTGTGTGTGTGTGTGTGTGTGGTGTGTGTGTGTGTGTGCGTGTGTATATTGGTGCTGTGTGAACATTTAATGTGGTTTTAGAGTCAAGTTTTGATTGTTATTTCCAGCATGGAGTTATCTCTTAGATACCCTAAATTATAATTTTAAATATATATATGTATGTATGTATGTATGTATGTATGTATGTATCTATGAGTGTGTATCTTTGTGTCTGTGTTTGCCCCATCCACCCACCACTTGACAACAGGTGTTGGTGTATTTACGTCCCAGTAATTTAGCAGTTTGGCAAAAGAGTCTGATAGAATAAGTACCAAGCTTAAAAAATCAGTCCTGGGGTCAATTTGCTCACCTAAAACCCTTCAAGGTGGTGCCCCAGGATGGTCGTAGTCAAATGACAGACACAAGTAAAAAGTGAAAGATAACTGGTCATTAGCTTCACTAGTATTCATCATCATCATCATCGTTTAACGTCCGCTTTCCATGCTGGCATGGGTTGGACAGTTTGACTGAGGACTGGCGAGCCAGATGGCTGCACCAAGGCTCCAGTCTGATCTGGCAGAGTTTCTACAGCTGGATGCCCTTCCTAATGCCGACCACTCCGAGAGTGTAGTGGGTGCTTTTACATGTCACCGGCACAAGTGTCAGTCAGGTGGTACTGGCGACGGCCACACTCAAATGGTGTTTTTTATGTGCCACTCGGACAGGAGCCAGTCCAGCGGCACTGTCAACGACCTCGCTCAAATGTAGTTTTTCACATGCCACCAGCACAAGTGCCTGTAAAGCGACGCTGGTAATGATCACGTTCGAATGGTGCTTTTTATGTGCCACCGGCACAGGAGCCAGTCAGCAGCCCTGGCAATGATCATTCTCAGAATGTTCCACTGGTACGGGTGGCAGTCAGGCGGTACTGTCATTGGCCATGTCAGTGAATTTAATTTTGATTGTGATTTCTATTATTAAAATCTGATTTCATTAATTTTTTCCTTTTTGCTTGATTGTATTTCAGCCTTACACTGTTCCCGGGAGTCTTAAGCAAATGTATTTGATAGAAACCACGGTAAACATTATAATTACTATCATTGTTATTGTTGTATTGTTTATTAACTTTGATAAAAGATCCAGAAAGAAATATAACAAAATCAATATGCTTGATAGAATACCACTACCATCAACGCTACTGAAAACCCAAACAATGAGATGGTAAGGTGGTTTAATTGTTGGTTGGCAAAGAGTTTAGTCTACAGATATTAATATATCAAGGAAAAACTTTTAGTTGTCCTGAAACAATACTAAGTTAGTTATTGAAATATACTCATAATCACACATGTACACAAAGCATATGCATTCATGCACATACATATATTCACACATTCTCTCTCTCTCTCTCTCTTCTCTCTCTCTCTCTCTCTCTCTCTCTCTCTCTCTCTCCCTTCTTGTCTCTTTCTTTTTCGGTGTCTTTCTTTTTTATTGTCTTTCTTTCTTGCTTTCTCATTGTCTCTCTTTCTCTCTCTCTCTCTCTCTCTCTCTCTCTCTTCCCTTCTTGTCTCTTTCTTTTTCATTATCTTTCCCTCTTGCTTTCTCATTGTCACTCTTTCTCTCTCTCTTTCTTTCTCTTTCATTGTCTCTCTTTCTCCTTGTTTTCTTATTGTTTCTCTTTCCCTCTTTCCTTCCTCTATCTTCCTCCCTTCCTCACTCTCTCCCCCCTCTTTCTCTCTTGTCATACATCCACCTACGCACAAACACACACACATGTGCAAGCATATGTTTATGTCTGTCCATATATGTATGTATATATGTATGTATGTATGTATGTATGTATGTATGTAGTATGTATGTATGTATGTATGTATGTGTGTATGTTTGTATGTATGTATGTATGTATGTATGTATATATGTATGTATGTATGTATGTATGTATGTATGTATGTGTGTATGTATGTATGTATGTATGTATGTATGTATGTATGTATGTATGTATGTATGTATGTATGTGTGTATGTTTGTATGTATGTATGTATGTATGTATGTATGTATATATGTATGTATGTATGTATGTATGTATGTATGTATGTATGTATGTATGTATGTGTGTATGTTTGTATGTATGTATGTATGTATGTATGTATGTATGTATGTATGTATGTGTGTATGTTTGTATGTATGTATGTATGTATGTATGTATGTATGTATGTATGTATGTGTGTATGTATGTATGTATGTATGTATGTATGTGTGTATGTATGTATGTATAGAGAGACAAATAGGTAGATGGATGTATGTATGCATGTTCATATTATATGTTTAAACATGAGAGTGGGAATGTGTGTGTTTGCATGCATGTACGTGCATGTGCCTACAATGTTTTAACGATAACATCAACAAACAATCAACTAGCAACAGTAATTCACAGAAGCAATCGAGTAGAAATCATTCTTTCCCGTACATAATAACACCGGTGTATCGAACATGCCCAGTGGCTGTAACTAAATGGAGTGAATTTCAAATAATATTTTTCCAAAGCTCGTGGCATGTCCTTGAACAAAATGCATGCCTCACCTTACTTAGATAAAAAGATACTAACTATCAAGGTTTTCCCAATATCAAATGAATGTGCTAACTGATCCGATGTAGATAAATGATTATAGATCTGTCATCCATAACCACAGCAAATGTTTAGTTGTTTACATAAGAAATTGCACGTATAACCAACTGCCCTAAATATCAAGGACAAAAAGCAAGGATTTTCTGAAAGAATTATCTGTGATCCCTAGTGTAGCTAGAGGGTGCACTGCCCAGGATGGCCCTTCCGTTTGCCTCTCCTGAACGCTGCAAAAAACACATATTGCCTATGTGTTTGTAGGCAATAACCTACAACAGAATGAAAAGTGCCACCTGGGGCAGACTGCCCCTACTCCTGTCCAGCTATGCTAGTGTCTGTAATAGGCTGCCCTTTCCTCTATTGATTGAGAGTATAAACAATTCATAAAGGTATTATATTGTTGTCAACCCCTACATAAGACAAAATGTCTAATATAGGAGTTGACAACAGATGATCTATAGTCCACAAACAGGCCTCTGAAGTGGTCTCTATAGGCCAGAGGCCTTGGACTTTCTCTAAAATGTTCTTATATTTAATGTATTTGTGGGCCATTGAGTAGTTGATAGCTTTTATATAGTACGAACAAACCCCCACCCTGCCCAATGGACGATGCTGAGTTACTCTCTTTTACTCTCTTTTACTTGTTTCAGTCATTTGACTGTGGCCATGCTGGAGCACCGCCTTTAGTCGAGCAAATCGACCCCGGGACTTATTCTTTATAAGCCCAGTACTTATTCTATCGGTCTCTTTTTGCCGAACCGCTAAGTGACGGGGACGTAAACACACCAGCATCGGTTGTCAAGCAATGCTAGGGGGACAAACACAGACACACAAACACACACACATACATACATATATATATATACATATATACGACAGTCTTCTTTCAGTTTCCGTCTACCAAATCCACTCACAAGGCATTGGTCGGCCCAGGGCTATAGCAGAAGACACTTGCCCAAGATGCCACGCAGTGGGACTGAACCCGGTTCCATGTGGTTGGTGAGCAAGCTACTTACCACACACCCACTCCTGCGAAACCAAATTTTCTCAAAACAACTTGTCCAACATAGGCCTCCCCTTTGAGAAAAGCAGGGAGTGCTTTTTTGTGACCACCAAATAGTCTTTCCTTCCGTCATGCCAAGTTTGAAGAAAATATCTCATTTGCATCTTACTTTTTTGGTCTCTTAAATATACTGCATTTTGTGGCATTATTTCAAGCAAGCCAACTTTTTTTGCACAAATTGCACATGCATTTTCCTCGCATATGCGTAGTATCGATCACAACAGCTGATGTACTTGCACATGCAAATGCACGTTCCCACGGCTTTATCGATCACATTCTCACCTGGAATCGATTTTTGCAATTTTTTCAAGATTTATACATGCCCTAATACCATCGGTATCTACATATCAAATTTGAGCACAATCGGATGGAGGATGCCCGAGATCCTAGAAGACACACACACAGACAGACAGAACGGATTTTATATAATAGATTTCACATCAGACAGTTTTATCTTTAATCTGTTTAGTTACAGTTTACTTTGCTAGTCTCCTGTCCTCCCAAGCTTACTCCTGAGGCACAGATCCTCTTTATCTCTTGAATAGTGGGGGCTGGTTCATGTAACATCAGGACATATCTACACACCAGGGATCTTGTGTGACACATGTTTAGAGATCAGCCTTCCACCAAGTCCTATCTGCTTTAAAATCAGAGGGCCATCTTCTACTTTTTTCCCTATAACTGGGGCCTTTCATAGGTACTACCTCCATGGATCTGGGATCAGTGATGACTAAATAGTAATCCAGTGGCCCCACCACTTAGTCTTTTGAATAAACAATTTCTTAATTATTCAATTTTTTCATGACATGTGATTCAGTCAACACAGTGCTTAGCAAAGCATCAGTACTGATTAGATTTACAGTATCCATAAGATGAGGGTGGATGTAAGGTAACTGGTATCTATTGCTTCACCCCTATCATACAACCTTTACAAGCACAATAACAACCACTGAATTAATCTAGGGTTTAATCACTTTGCCAGATTATTTCAAATATTAAAAAAATATTAGATGTTGCTGAATAGGAATTTGAAGTTAAAATCCCAAATTCAATTTTAACGATTTTTATCATCTTATTTTAATGAAAACTGATAGACTCATTATCATATTATACTCAAGACTGGCACTAAATCACTATACTACAGTCTAAATTAACAGTATGCTTCTATGCTAGACTCTAGATTTTTTAATAGCTGAATCAGGGTTGAGAAAAAAATCCATGACCCTTTTCAGGATCTCTGAATATGGTGTCAAGAGAAGTTATTCACAGACCAGAATGTTTGCAACAGAGTGGATTCCACTAAAGGCAACAAAGAGTCAGGTGCTTGTATTAAATGGGATGACAGTCTAATACAAACTAGAAGGTAAGTCTACTCCCCAAAATGAAGAAATATCCACTTATGGCCTTCCATGAAGTTTCATTTACAAAATTTCACTTTGGAGGCTTTGATCAACTGGAGGCTATGATGGAAGATGTTGGACAGCAGGAGCAAAAAAAGCCATGTAGTTGTAGAGAGAATTTTTTAACCATGCAGTCATCTCCACAACCATGGATTGGTTCAATACAATTGTATTTGATTTATAAGCTATAACAGTACTTTATAAGGTAGCTCTTCAAAGTAGTTGTGGATCCTCTTGTCCAGCCCTGCACTTAGCCATAATTATCCTATTTTGTTATCTTTCTGCTTCTTGTCACTTCATCATCTTTCCATATCATACCAAGAAATAGCTTTGTCACATCATCATCGAAGCGTCTATGTGGTCAGCTATCTTCCAAACATAACAGTCAAATCTTTCTCAGATAATGCCTAACATCTTGAAACAGGAAGGTCGCATTCAAGAATATGATTCTGATATACAAAAAGTGAGGTGGCCATGACTGGAATGTCTTTCAAAACATATCTGCTCAATTAGGATTGACTTGCGAGTTTAACAACAACAAAAAATTTCTTTCCAAAAATTTCCATCAATTGCTAATCTTCAGCATTTTACACAAAATTAAACGAACACAATAAACCATTGAGCCACTCTCTGAGTTCCCATATCTAATGATGTGCAGACTAATTTACATAGTCCTGGGGACATAAACAAACCAAAGACGGACATAGCATCATCATCTGGTCAAGCTTGCTTAGACGTTTTTAACCCAAGCACGCTATCCATCTCCATCTGCATTAGTTGAAGGAGGTCTCCAGGGAGCATTTAGTGTCTCTGGTGAGTTGATCTATATATGTTGTGTTCAGATGACCTACTCAAGTACAGCCAGCTCTTGTTTAGCTCACCATCAATGTCCTCCAATGCCCAAGTGCTTTTCCCTCATAATAGTGGAAACAGGCAGAAGATCTCCATACATCTGTTTCTTGGTTGGATGAGTTTTCCAATATATGTTTAAGATTGCTTTTAACATTCAGCTGTAAGTTGTATCTAGATTGGATTCCAGTTTTTTTGGTATGGATCAAGGCTGCTATTCCATATAAAAGGACTGACTCTAGTATTGCATGGAAAGAATTCCTCTTAAGGTTGTCTGACAGGGTTGTTTTCCTAACAATATCCAGTTTGTTCAGGGCCAACCATGCTTTTTGCAATTCAAGTTTTTACATCTTTTTTCATTTGAGATAATCTCAGAACCAAAGTATGTGAAATCATCAACTTGATTGATTGGCTCTTTTCTGATGTGATGATGGATCCTTTTTGATTGTGAGCAATGATCTGATGTTGTTATTGATCCTTTTTGATTGTGAGCAATGATCTGATGTTGTTATTGATCCTTTTTGACTGTGAGCAATGATCTGATGTTGTGGTGGATCCTTTTTGATTGTGAGCAATGATCTGATGTTGTGGTGGATCCTTTTTGATTGTGAGCAATGATCTGATGTTGTGGTGGATCCTTTTTGATTGTGAGCAATGATCTGATGTTGTGATGGATGCTTTTTGATTGTGAGCAATGATCTGATGTTGTGATGGATCCTTTTTGATTGTGAGCAATGATCTGATGTTGTGATGGATGCTTTATGATTGTGAGCAATGATCTGATGTTGTGGTGGATCCTTTTTGATTGTGAGCAATGATCTGATGTTGTTATTGATCCTTTTTGACTGTGAGCAATGATCTGATGTTGTGATGGATGCTTTTTGATTGTGAGCAATGATCTGATGTTGTGATGGATCCTTTTTGATTGTGAGCAATGATCTGATGTTGTGATGGATCCTTTTTGATTGTGAGCAATGATCTGATGTTGTGATAGATCCTTTTTGATTGTGAGCAATGATCTGATGTTGTGATGAATCCTTTTTGACTGCAAGCAATGATCTGATGTTGTGATGGATCCTTTTTGATTGTGAGCAATGATCTGATGTTGTGATGGATGCTTTATGATTGTGAGCAATGATCTTTGTTTTGCTAGGATTAAAAAGCAGTCAAACATTTTGTGCAGATAATTCTAGACAATGACATAATTGGATGGACCCACACAGATAGACATATATCTTATATCTTTTATCTTCTATTTGTTTCAATCAATAATTTAGAATTTGGAATGGAGAAAGAGTTCACGTGTGCACAGTAGTGGTGCTTGAAATCTACAGTGCAGCCAATATATACCCTTGCTTGGTGGGAACATGGTGTTATAACACAGCATTTGTAAACTATGCTTTTACACTGACAGGAGCTTCCAAGTGAGCATGGTTGAGAAACCTGACAATTGCAAGTTTTCCTACCTGCTCCTTGGTTGGAGTTTACTGCTAGTGAGGTTGAGCTCCATCGGTTCATTGTTAGTGGGGGAGAACCTGAAGCGCAATCTGCATTTGTATTGGATTGGGAGGTGGTATTGCAGCTAATATTTGTTGTCGCTTAGGTAGAATTGTGGACTGATGGCTTGAGTCTGGTATTATTTAACTGCTACTGCGGCTACTAAACGTTGTGTTATTGCTACTGTATTGGCTAATTTGGGGTACAGTGTGAGAGATTAGGTATTCCGAGGACTGGTGTTAGAGTTAGCATGCTAGCCATTCTGTCAACTCCCTACTTTTCATTCCATTAAATATTTACACCAGGGATGTAACAACAAAGGATCAATCCTGCAGGATGGGTTTATGGAACTGTAAGAACATCAGACCAGATGCCAGACAGTATTTGTTTCATAGCTTTGTGTTCTGGGTTCAAATCCCTCTGTGGCCTACTTTGGTGGTAAACCCTAATCCATCACTCGTTGTCATTAGTGGAGTCTCATCAGTTGCAAGCACTTAGTTCAGGTCCCTGATTTGAAGATACCTTCCTTCATTCCCCTCACCATTCTTGGAGGCCCCATAAAAGGTCATAGGTACTGCCTTAGTGAGATATCACCAAACAATAAAAAAAAGTGTTAGTACAAACTTTACTGTGTGAAGCAGGAATGGGATATCTTTTTAGCATCAATTGCGTAAGATCCTGTGGGAACACATCTAATTAAACAAAACAATGATCTTTAATTGTAAGAATTCGTATGAATAATGCAACTTATATTAATTAAGTTACGACTTTGATACAAAAGCTTATAAGTTTATTTTATATACAGGTTTTTTTTTTTACTTTTTAGAGACCTTGTCAGCTGGAAGTTTTCAGATTTGAATACATGTGAAGGGTCCACTACTTCTAGTTGATCAAAAGAGTTTACGGTATGGTACTGAAACCTTGATAAATCAATTTAACTCCTGCTGCTTGAGTGATTAACTGAAAATAGACTCGAGAGGAGGTGGTTTCAGTTCATTGCTTAAAAAGTGTCTAGAGATTTATAATTGATGAATGTCATCATTGCCGTTGTTGTCATCATCGTCGTCATCACCATCAACATCATCATCATCATCATCATCATCATCATCATCATCATCATCATCATCATTCTTATCATCATTTTTATGTCCTTTTTTATCAATACTTCCATGGCTTGGATGAGATCGAAAGTTGAATTTAAAATTCATAATTTTATGTGATCAACAGCCTTTCACATGTATATGCATGCTTTTGTTGTCGTCGTTGTCATCATCGTTGTCATCATCATCATCATCATCATCATCATCATTTCTGCATCCACTTCCATGCTGGCATGTGTTAGACAAGTCATCACAGTTCTGAGTTGCCTCCCTTTAAGAGCTACTGCTTCCAAAGACTAAGTGCTTATGTGTATAATTTTATTTTGTTTTTACAGCTGGATGCCCTTCCTAATGCCAGCCACTTTACAGAGCATACTGGGTGCATTTTCTTATGGCATTTACACTTGTGAGGTTCAATAGTCCTTGATGAAACAGAGCTATAAGGATCTTGTAATCCTACACTTTCTTTACTCATTTAACCAATCATTTAACACTGTGAAAAGAAGGTGGGATGGACACAATAAACATAGATTTGGAAAGAGAATGTGGTTATTTGAAGGATGAGGATAGAAGAATAAGTTGTAGGCATACAGAATGCTCAATAAATTAGAGTGTGTACATTTGCCTGGATGACAGAGGAGGGGAACGGGAGTGTAAGAAAAGAAAGAACGATGGCATAAAAAAAACCAGAATGGACAAGGAGAGGGGAAATAATAGGCAAAGGTAGAGGTTGGTTTTGAAATAAAGGTGGGATAAGTGAGGGGTGATAACAGAAGTGGTTCAGATGGACCAGAGACTTTTCTGCTTTCATATGTTTATTTGCTTCATCCATCATACTGCTACTGCTATTGGGCAAATGCTGGGAAAACCTGCTTTCTTTAACGCATTCTTCATATCTAATAGCCTTTCATATTAGCATTACCTTGCCTCTTTCATTTCAGGATCACTAGGTCCAGGGGAAGCATTATCAATCTAGGACCATTCGAGTGTGATCGTTACCAGCGTCACCTTACTGGCACTCGAGCCCCGTGCTTGTAGGGTATTAAGAGCACCATCCAAGTGTGATCATTGCCAGAGCAGCAATCTAGCCTCTGTGCCGGTGGCACGTAAAAGACACTATTTGAGCATGATCATTACCAGCATCGCTTTACTGGCACCTGTGCCGGTGGCATGTGTAAAAGATTTGAGTGAGGTCGTTGCCAGTACCTTCTGACTGGCCCCATGCCGGTGGCATGTAAAAGCACCCACTACACTCTCAGAGTGGTTGGCGTTAGGAAAAGCATCCAGCTGTAGAGAATCTGCCAGATCAAGATTGAAGCCTGGTGCAGCCATCTGGTTCGCCAGTCCACAGTCAAATTGTCCAACCCATGCTAGCATGGAAAGTGGACGTTAAACGATGATGATGATGATGATGATGAATGCTTCTCGCCAACAATGTCTCAATTCTCTCTGATACACTGCTTTGCAATCCAAGGCACTTCATTCCTCTGATCTTCAAGAACATTGGTAAACCTCTCAAATTCTACTTCTCCCCTAGTTGAGTACACCAGTCACCTAGCTTCTATTCTAGCTATAGAATATCATACATATATTACTGTAGCACATAATACATATATTCTAACAATCTTGGCAGTAATACCTGATGAACAAAAGGTTTTTTGTTTTTTTTTTACTTTCATATCTTTTACTCTCTTTTACTTGTTTCAGTCATGTGACTGTGGCCATGCTGGAGCACTGCCTTTAGTTGAGCAAATGGACCCCAGGACTTATTCTTTGTAAGCCTAGTACTTATTCTATTGGTCTCTTTTTGCCAAACTGCTAGGTTACAGGGACATAAACACACCAGCATCGGTTGTCAAGCAATGTTGGGGGGACAAACACAGACACACAAACACACACACACACACACATATATACATATATACGACAGCCTTCTTTCAGTTTCCGTCTACCAAATTCACTCACAAGGCTTTGATCGGCCCGAGGCTATAGTAGACACTTGCCCAAGGTGCCATGCAGTAGGATTGAACCCGGAACCATGTGGTTCATAAGCAAGCTACTTACCACACAGCCACCCCTACGCCTACAACTTTATTTACTTTATCTGCCATACTGCTGTCTACTTGAATGGCTCATCTTTCTGTTGGGTCCATGCTGGGTAGACCTTCCTTCACCAAACATTTACTGTAGTACATCATACATATTAATATGTTTTAAATTTCAGTATTAATTTCAAATCCTCCTAAGGGTCTAGAGAAAACTTTCCCTGTGAAATCAATAGAAACTAATCAATGACTGTTGGATATTTCCTAGTAGGAAAATCAAATCAATTATATTTGCTGGAAATAAAATATTGATTTCTTATTTCACCCACTTCATCTTTGTCATCAATGGAATTGATTTTTATACATGCATAGTTGCTGTTTCCCATGTTGATGTTGTTGAGAACAAACAAGCTTTTGATCAGGGTCACAATGACCATCCTATCTTTTTTTGATATAATACACCTAGTATTACATTGTCCAATGTGTCCTTCCCTTAAAGATATGGTGTAGTTTGAGAGAGTTTTAGCTGCTATTTCAAGCAAATTGAGCAAACACTCAGAGGCTTCCTTGTATTTGCCTTGTAATTAACTATTGCTGTTTAACCCTATGTCAACCCTGATCAAACAGACCCATAATTAAATGCATTTCAGCAATGACCCACTTGTTTTTGTTAAGGGTATGCAACACTACATTGTATAATTGCTTCTAATTTAGAGACAGGTGCAAGCATGGCTGTGTGACTAGTTAAGGACGTTGCTTTGCAACCACATTGTTTCAGGTTCAGTCCCACCTTGGGTAGTGACTACCCAAGTTGTTGCACCTTGGATAGATGACTATAGCCTTGAGCTGAAAAATGCCTTGTGAGTGAACTTGATAGACAGAAACTGTATGAAAACTCATATATATAGGGGCCCCTACCTGGGACGTAGTCAGTCCACCTGTGCATACCTTCCTTCCTTCTTGTGACACTTGTGAAGACCTGTGAAGACCTGTTGAGGCAAGTGAAAATCAAATCAAATCAAATCAAAACAAATCAAAATAGATGAACATCAATGGAATTTGTATCTTTGTGGTACCAGTGCCGGTGGCACACAAGAAAACCATCCGAACGTGGCCGTAGCCAGTACCGCATCGACTGGCCTCCGTGCTGTGGGCACGTAACAAACACCATCCGATCGTGGCCATTCGCCAGCCTCATCTGGCACCTGTGTCGGTGGCACATAAAAACACCATCCGAAGACCCGGCAAGACTAGTCAGGCCATAACCCGTGGCCCCTACCTGGGACGTAGTCAGTCCACCTGTGCATACCTTCCTTCTTGTGACACTTGTGAAGACCTGTTGAGGCAAGTGAAAATCAAAACAAA
The DNA here is from genome assembly GCF_006345805.1 of Octopus sinensis. Classification (NCBI taxonomy): domain Eukaryota; kingdom Metazoa; phylum Mollusca; class Cephalopoda; order Octopoda; family Octopodidae; genus Octopus; species Octopus sinensis. Next base: position 28,873,835 of record NC_043001.1, on the reverse strand, counting down.
TCAAAATAGATGAACATCAATGGAATTTGTATCTTTGTGGTACCAGTGCTGGTGGCACACAAGAAAATCATCCGAACGTGGCCGTAGCCAGTACCGCATAGACTGGCCTCCGTGCTTTGGGGACGTAACAAACACCATCCGATCGTGGCCGTCCGCCAGCCTCATCTGGCACCTGTGTCGGTGGCACATAAAAACACCATCCGAGCGTGGCCGTCTGCCAGCCTCGTCTGGCACCTGTGTCGGTGGCACATAAAAACACCATCCGAGCGTGGCCGTCTGCCAGCCTCGTCTGGCACCTGTGTCGGTGGCACATAAAAACACCATCCGAGCGTGGCCGTTCGCCAGCCTCGTCTGGCACCTGTGTCGGTGGCACATAAAATCACCCACTACACTCTCGGAGTGGTTGGCGTTAGGAAGGGCATCCAGCTGTAGAAACACTGCCAGATCTGACTGGCCTGGTGCAGCCTTCGGGCTCCCCAGACCCCAGTTGAACCGTCCAACCCATGCTAGCATGGAAAACGGACGCTAAATGATGATGATGATGATGATGATATGTATATATGTATATATATATATATATATATATATATATATATATATATATATATATATATATATGTATGTATGTATGTATGTATATATGTATGTATGTATATATGTATGCATGCATGCATGCATGTATGTATGTATGTATTTATGTATGTATCATCATCATCATCATTTAACAACCATTGTCCATGCTGGCATGGGTTGGACAGTTTGACCAGGGCTGGTAAGCTGAGGGGCTCACCAGACTTCAATCTGATTTTGCATGGTTTCTACAGCTGGATACTCTTCCTGACACCAACCACTTATATTCAAATCAATATAATATTAAATTCTTATTCCTACAGCCGTTTCCATACCCAATTAGTTCAATTACATCAATGCAAAAATAAAGTATTTAGCTTTCACTGAATCATCATCATCATTGTTTAACGTCTGCTTTCTATGCTAGCATGGGTTGGATGATTTGACTGAGGACTGGCCAACCAGATGGCTGCATCAGGTTCCAATCTTGATCTGGCACAGTTTCTACAGCTGGATGCCCTTCCTAACACCAACCACTCTGAGAGTGTAGTGGGTGCTTTTATGTGCCACCAGCACAAAGGCCAGTCAGGCAGCACTGGCAATGGCCATGCTCAAATGGTGTTTTTTACATGCCACTTGCACAGGAGCCAGTCCAGCAGCACTGGCAACAACATCACTCGAATGTTTTTTCACATGTCACTGGCACAAGTGCCAGTAAGGCAAAGCTGGTAATGATCACGCTTGAATGGTGCTTTTTACATGCCACCAGCACAGAAGCCAGTTAGCTGCTCTGGCAACAATCATGCTCAGATGGTTCTCTTAGTGCTCCACTAGCATGGATGCCAGTCGTCGAATTTGATTTCGATTTCACTTGCCTTAACAGGTCTTCGCAAGCAGAGTTTAGTGTCCAATGAAGGAAAGGTATGCATAAGTGGGCTGGTTACACCCCTGGCATAGGCCACGATATTATGGTCTCACTTGGCAGGCCGGGTCTTCTCAAGCACAGCATATTTCCAAAGGTCTCGATCACTAGACATTGCCTCGGTGAGGCCTAATGTTCGAAGGTCGTGCTTCACTACTTCATCCCAGGTCTTCCTAGGTCTACATCTTCCACAGGTTCCCTCAACCGCTAGTGTGTGACACTTTTACACGCAGCTATCCTCATCCATTCTTGCCACATGACCATACCAGCACAGTCATCTCTCTTGCACACCACATCTGATGCTTCTTAGGTCCAACTTTTCTCTTAAGATGGTGGTGGTGGTGACGGCAGTGGCGGCGGCGGCGGTAGTGGTGGTGGTAGTAGTAGTATTTGTTGTTGTTGTTCTTGTTCTTGTTCTTGTTGTTGTTGTTTGTTGTTGTTGTTGTTGTTGTTGTTGTTGTTGTTGTAGTAGTAGTAGTAGTAGTAGTAGTAGTAGTAGTAGTTACAATAACAATAATCTTATCTGCGGAGGGATGAGAAAATGGATTAAAAAGACAAAAATAGTATTAATAAAGGATATGTCCATGTATGTGTGTGAACAGACATAATTGCTACCATGGCAGATCAAAAACTCTTAACAGTTTTTCTTCCGGCTCTTTATGTTCTGAATTCAAATTCCACTGAGGTCAGTTTTTCTTTTTAGGTGCAAGGGAAGGTTGTGTAGTAAGAACTGTGATTCCTAACCACATGGTTCTGGGTTCAGTCACACTGAATGCTACCTCTTCTACTATCACTTTAGGCCAAGCAAAACCTCTTGAATGGATTTGGTAAATGGAGACTAAAAAAAAGTATGTTGTGTGTGTGTGTGTGTATGTGTGCCTGTGTGTGTGTATTTATGTATATATACTCTTTTACATGTTTCAGTCGTTTGACTGTGGCCATGCTGGAGCACCCCAGGACTTTGTAAGCCTAGTACTTATTCCATCAGTCTCTTTTGCCAAACCGCTAAGTTATGGGGACGTAAACACACCAGCATCAGTTGTCAAGCGATATATCATCATCATCATCATCATCGTTTAGCGTCCGTTTTCCATGCTAGCATGGGTTGGACGGGTCAACTGGGGTCTGTGAAGCTGGAAGGCTTCGTCAGGCCCAGTCAGATCTGGCAGTGTTTCTACGGCTGGATGCCCTTCCTAACGCCAACCACTCCGCGAGTGTAGTGGGTGTTTTTTACGTGCCACCAGCACAAGTGCCAGACAGATCTGGCGAACGGCCACGAACGGATGGTGCTTTTACGTGTCACCGGCACGGGGCCAGGCGATGCTGGCAACGGACACGAACGGATGGTGCTTTTACGTGCCACCAACACAGGGCCAGACAGAGCTGGCAACCGGCCACGAACGGATGGTGCTTTTACGTGTCACCGGCACGGGGGCCAGCCGAGGCTGGCAACGGACGCGAACAGATGGTGCTTTTACGTGCCACCGACACGGTTGCCAGACAGAGCTGGCAAACGGCCACGAGCGGACGGTACTTTTACGTGTCACCGGCACGGGGGACAGCCGAGGCTGGCAACGGACACGGACGGATGGTGCTTTTACGTGCCACCGACACGGGGCCAGACAGAGCTGGCAAACGGCCACGAACGGATGGTGCTTTTACGTTCCACCGACACGGGGCCAGACAGAGCTGGCCAACGGCCACGAACGGACGGTGCTTTTACGTGTCACCGGCACGGGGCCAGGCGAGGTTGGAAACGAACACGAACGGATGGTGCTTTTACGTGCCACCGACACGGGGGCCAGGCAGAGCTGGCAAACGGCCATGAGCGAATGGTGCTTTTACGTATCACCGGCAAGGGTGCCAGATGAGGCTGACAGCGGACACGAACAGATGGGTCACTTAACCCCTGCTTTCTGATATATGATTTGATTTTGATTGTTCTCACTGGTCTTGCCGGGTCTTCTCACGCACAGCATACTTCCATAGGTCTCGGTCTCTGGTCATTTCCTTGGTGAGACCTAGAGTTCGAAGGTCGTGCTTCACCACCTCGACCCAGGTTTTCCTGGGTCTACCTCTTCCACAGGTCCCCTCAACTGCCAGGGTGTGGCACTTTTCACACACCTATCTTCATCCATTCTCACCACATGACCATACCAGCGCAATCGTCTCTCTTGCACACAACATCTGATTCCTCTTAGGTCCAACTTTTCTCTCAAGGTACTTACACTCTGTCGACTATGAACACTGACATTACACATCCAACGGAGCATACTAGCTTCATTTCTCGTGAGCTTACGCATGTCCTCAGCAGTCACGGCCCATGTTTCACTGCCATGTAGCATGGCTGTTCGTACACATGCATCATACAGTCTGCCTTTTACTCTGAGCGAGAGGCCTTTAGTCACCAACAGAGGTAAGAGCTCCCTAAACTTTGCCCAGGCTATTCTTACTCTAGCCGTTACACTTTCAGCACACCCACCCCCACTACTGACTTGGTCACCAAGATAACGGAAGCTATCAACTACTTCTAGTTTTCCCCCTGGAAAGTGACGGAAGTTGTTTTCTGCAGATTTTCAGAGGTTAATGCTCCCGAGCATCTGCCACATACAAAAACATTCTCCTAGTTAGCCTTCCTATGACATTGCTGCACCTCTTATGTGTCCATAGCTTACACTTGGTGCATCTTATAGAGTTTCTACCTACACCTTTTCTACAGATCGAGCAGGGCCATCTACCTGAAGGCGTTTGTGATTTGTCTACCTTCCTACTTATTAGGACTTGGTTTTAGCTAGGTTGACTCTAAGGCCCTTCGATTCTAAACCATGCTTCCACACCTGAAACTTCTTCTCCAGTTCTGATAATGACTCAGCAATAAGAGCAAGGTCATCAGCATAGAGGAGCTCCCAGGGGCATCCTGTCTTGAATTCCTCCGTTATTGCCTGGAGGACTATGATAAATAGGAGGGGGCTGAGGACTGAGCCTTGGTGGACCCCTACCTCTACCCGGAATTCTTCACTGTACTCATTTCCAACCCTCACCTTACTAGCAGCGTCCCTGTACATGGCTTGCACAGCTCTCACTAACCATTCTTCTATTCCTAGTTTCCTCATTGACCACCATATGAGGGATCGGGGGACCCTGTCGAAGGCTTTCTCCATGTCAACAAAAGCCAGGTACAGGGCCTTATCTTTGGCTAGGTATTTCTCTTGCAGCTGCCTTACCAGGAATATAGCATCAGTGGTACTTTTCCCTGGCACGAAACCAAACTGCATCTCATCTAAACTAACTCTCTCTCTAATTAGTTGGCTTATGACCCTCTCTGTAACCTTCATCACCTGATCCAACAGCTTGATACCTCTGTAATTATTTGTATCTAGGGCATCACCTTTACCTTTGTAGCAGTTGACTATATTATGCTGCTACACCAGTCATTGGGTATGACTCCTTCATGTATCACCTGATTAACTATACAGGTGACTAGGCTATAGCCGACACTACCAGATATTTTGAGCATCTCTGCAGTGATACCTGATGGGCCTGGGGCTTTCCCTGTCTTCATGCTTCTAATTGCCTTAGCTACTAAGGAACTATCAACCTGATAGCTGGTCCCTCTGTTGGGTCAACGTTCGGCAGACTCTCTTTATCCCATTCATTTTCTTTATTCAGCAACCTTTCATAGTGGCATCTCCAAGCCTCTCTCTTTGCATCCTCGTTTAGCGCAAGTGAACCATCTTCATGCAAAACACACTTCTCTCCCACCACATCACAATTCTCTCTCACACACTGTCTTGCAACGCGAAACACCTCCAGTCTTTGGTCCTCACGGCGCAGAACATTGGCAAATTTTTCTTATCTGCTTCCCCTCTGGCTAGATAGACCTGTCTCCTAGCTTCCCTTTTAGCAGTCTGATACAATTCCTGCTACCACCATTCTTCCAGTGCTTCCAAGTCTGTCTCTTTTCTCTAATAGCCCTGTCTACGACACTGTTCCACCACACGTTACCTTGGGACGAGAGGGGACTTTGCACCAGCCACAGATCTGGTCAGTGGCTCTCAGCAGGTTGTCCCTTAGAAACGTCCAGTTGTCCTCTACCCCATGTGATACACTATCCCCTTCTACTTCGTCAAAGGCTTCAAGTAACATGTCTCTAAATCTCTGTCCATTCACAGGATCCTTAAGCTTCCAGATCCTTCTTCTCTATGTTGGTCGTCTTCTGGTTGTCCTCCTACTCCTGATCCTAAAGTCACTAACTACCAGTCTATGTTGTGGGGTGCATTCTTCGCCTGGGAAGGTTTTGGCATTTATAAGTAGCCATCTCTCCCTTTGCCTGGCAAGGATGTAGTCAATTTGGCTGGTATGTTGGCCCAATACCAGCCAAATATATATATATATATATACAACAGGTTTCCTTCAGTTTCAGTCTACCAAATCCTCTCATAAGGCTTTGGTCGGCTCGAGGGTATAGTAGAAGACACTTGCCCAAGGTGCCACACAGTGGGACTGAACCCGGAACCATGTGGTTGGTAAGCAAGCTACTTACCACTCAGCCACTCCTATGCCTATATATGTATATGTATAATATATATATAAGTATACATATGTGTGTGTACATGAATACATATGTATGTGTGTGTATGCGTGTGCCAGTGCTGCCTGACTGGCTCCAGTCCCAGTGGCATGTAAAAAGCACCATTCGAGTGTAATCAATGCCAGTACCATCTGACTGGATTCTGTGCCAATTGCACATAAAAAGCACCCACTACACTCTCGGAGTGGTTGGCATAAGGAATGTCATTCAGCTGTAGAAACTTTGCCAGATCAGACTGGAGCCTGGTGCAGCCTCCTGGCTTGCCAGTGCTCAGTCAAACCATCCAACCCATGCCAGCATGAAAAACAGACGTTAAATGATGATGATGATGGTGGTGGTGGTGGTGGTAGTGGTGGGGATGATATTTGTGTGTGTGTCTTTGTGTTTGAGTTTGTTGCCCGCCACTACTTAACAACTGTTGTTGCTTGTTTACATCTCTGTAACTTAGTGACTCAGCAAAAAGAGACTGATAAATTAAGTACTGTTTTCAATTCATTCGACATTGCTCCTGCATGGCCATGATGACTGACAGAAGTAAAAAGTAAACAATGTGGTCATAGTTGGATGATTGAATCCAGTAAAACATTCTTTTATTCTTTTGCTTGTTTCAGTCATTTGACTGAGGCCATGCTGGAGCACCGCCTTTAGTCGAACAAATCGACCCCAGGACTTATTCTTTGCAAGCCTAGTACTTATTTTATCAGTCTCTCTTGTCAAACTGCTAAGTTACGAGGGATGTAAACACACCATCATCGGTTGTCAAGCAATGGGGAGGGGGAAGACACAGACACAAATAGATACATACATACATACATACATACATACATACATACATACATACATACACACATACATACATACACACATACATACATACATACATATATATATTTGTGTGTGTGTGTGTGTGTGTATGTGTGTAAATATATTATGTGCCTCTTTCAGTTTCCGTCTACCAAATCTACTCACAAGGCTTTGGTTAGCTCGAGGTTACAGGAGAAGACACTGCTCAAGGTGCCATGCAGTGGAACTGAACACAGAACCATGTGGTTGGGACGCAAATTTCTTACTGCACAGCCACTCCTGTGCCTATGTACAAAATATACCAGACATGTAAAAAAATCCACTCTGTACTGATAAAATATGTGGGATTATCAATACACCACAGTACTTCTTTGTTAATTGGCTTTATATTGGTTCCAAATTTTGGCACAAAGCCAGCAATTTCAGGAGAGGGGATAAGTTGATTACATTGACCCCAATACAGTTCTATATTTAAGAGATGAGGAATTATGTACATTATTTACATTATTTACATTCGACGGATAGCCCACTGGCATATGGTATAGTGGTTAAGAGCACGGGCTACTTACCCCAAGATTTCGAGTTCGATTCCAAGCAGAGACCTGAACAATAATAATAATAATAATAATAAGGATAATAATAATAATAATAAAAATAATAACATTGAAGAATACCTTAGGAATGAGAACCCCAGGTTCAAAATTTCCTCAAGACACCCGAAGAAGGCTTGGAGGGTATATCAGCCGAGACGTTGTGTTAACAACAAACAAGATGAGGACAAATATCCGTCGAATGTAAATAATATAAATAATTGACCCCAATGTTCAACTGGTATTTATTTTTATCAACTAATTAGAGAGAGAGTTAGTTTAGATGAGATGCAGTTTGGGTTTGTGCCAGGGAAAAGTACTACTGATGCTATATTCCTGGTAAGGCAGCTGCAGGAGAAATACCTAGCCAAAGATAAGCCCCTGTACCTGGCTTTTGTTGACATGGAGAAAGCCTTTGACAGGGTCCCCCGATCCCTTATCTGGTGGGCAATGAGGAAACTAGGGATAGATGAATGGTTAGTGAGAGCTGTGCGGGCCATGTATAGGGACGCTGCTAGTAGGGTGAGGGTTGGAAACGAGTACAGTGAAGAATTCCGGGTAGAGGTAGGGGTCCACCAAGGCTCAGTACTCAGCCCCCTCCTATTTATCATAGTCCTCCAGGCAATAACGGAGGAATTCAAGACAGGATGCCCTTGGGAGCTCCTCTACGCTGACGACCTTGCTCTTATTGCTGAGTCGCTATCAGAACTGGAGGAGAAGTTTCAGGTGTGGAAACAAGGATTAGAATCGAAGGGCCTCAGAGTCAATCTAGCTAAAACCAAAGTCGTAATCAGTAGGAAGGTAGACAAATCACAAACGCCTTCAGGTAGATGGCCCTGCTCGATCTGTAGAAAAGGTGTAGGTAGAAACTCTATAAGATGCACCAAGTGTAAGCTATGGACACATAAGAGGTGCAGCAATGTCAAAGGAAGGCTAACTAGGAAGATGGTTTTTGTATGTGGCAGATGCTCAGGAACAATAAACACTGAAAATGCTCTGAGACCAACTTCCGTCACTTTCCAGGGAGAAAAACTAGAAATAGTTGATAGTTCCGTTACCTAGGTGACCAAGTCAGCAGCGGGGGCGGGTGTGCTGAAAGTGTAACTGCTAGAGTAAGAATAGCTTGGGCAAAGTTCAGAGAGCTCTTACCTCTGCTGGTGACAAAAGGCCTCTCGCACAGAGTGAAAGGCAGACTGTATGATGTGTGTGTACGAACAGCCATGCTACATGGCAGTGAAACATGGGAAGTGACTGCTGAGGATATGCGTAAGCTCGCAAGAAATGAAGCCAGTATGCTCCGATGGATGTGTAATGTCAGTGTTCATAATCGACAGAGTGTAAGTACCTTGAGAGAAAAGCTGGACCTAAGAAGCATCAGTTGTGGTGTGCAAGAGAGACGATTGCGCTGGTATGGTCATGTGGTGAGAATGGATGAAGATAGTTGTGTGAAAAAGTGCCACACCCTAGCGGTTGAGGGAACCTGTGGAAGAGGCAGACCCAGGAAAACCTGGGACGAGGTGGTGAAGCACGACCTTCGAACTTTAGGTCTCACTGAGGAAATGACTAGAGACCGAGTCCTCTGGAAGTGTGCTGTGCGCGAGAAGACCCAGCAGGACAAGTGAGTCCATAACCCGTGGCCTTCTACTTGGGATGGACCCAGCCTACGTATGCATACCTTCCCTTCTTGGGACACAAAACTCTACTTGTGAAGACCTGTTGAGGCAAGTGAGGATCAGAATCGAAATTGATCAATGGAAATTGCAGATGTGTTACCAGTGCCGGTGGCATGTCGAAACTCTACTTGTGAAGACCCGTTGAGGCAAGTGAGGATCAGAATGGAAATCGATCAATGGAAATTGCAGATGTGTTACCAGTGCTGGTGGCATGTAAGAGAACCTTCCGTTTCGCGACAGTTGCCAGCACCGCCCCGTTTCGTGTCCGTTGCCAGCCTCGCCTGGCCCTTGTGCCGGTGGCACATAAAAAGCACCATCCGTTCGTGGCCGTTTGCCAGCTCTGTCTGGCACCTGTGCGGGTGGCACGTAAAAAGCACCCACTACACTCACGGAGTGGTTGGCGTTAGGAAGGGCATCCAGCCGTAGAAACACTGCCAGATTGACTGGGCCTGATGAAACCTTCTGGCTTCACAGACCCCAGTAGAACCGTCCAACCCATGCTAGCATGGAAAACGGACGCTAAACGACGATGATGATGATGATGATGAACCCTGAGAGGATGAAAGGTAAAATCAGCCTTTGCAGCATTTGAGCTCAGAACATAAGGAGGGGCAAAATATCACTAAGCATTTTGCCTGGTGTGCTAATGATTCTACTAGCTCGTTAACAAAAGTAAGATGCTTACAGAACCTAATTAATTGGCTTTAGATTAAATATAACAACTATATATAATTTGTTTTTATAAACTTGTTCAATGGGATATTTGTATTCTGCATTAAGGGTGGTGAAAGAAAAGAAACAGAGGATGAGGGTAAGCGTGGTTGGTGGAGATGACGTATTGAGAAAACACATGTAAATAGGGATGAACAGGCAATCAATCAACATTCTGTTTATGGGGACCAAATTGAAAGAAGTATAATTGACATATCATTGACATATCATTGACAATCAGACAAAGCAATAAAAATCCCATTATTTGGTTTGTCAATCACTCGTGTTTATACAGTTTCTGTTTAAGTGTATGCGTGTGAATGTGTCTTTTATATAACATAGTCAGTATTAACCATCTATGTATCATACATAATGTAAACACATTATGAAAGGCAAATTTACTGTGATAATCATCCTGGCGGCTTATTTACAACAGCATTGATTGTTTATTCACTGTTTTCCAATATATCTGTCATGAAAAGTTTCTATAACATCTTCTTTGTCTTCCTTTATTTGTGTCACTAATTGAACTGTGACCATGCTACAGTATTACCTTCATGGCTTTAATTGAACAAATCACTTCTCTTACTTAATTTTAAGTGGGAGAAGGGATTTGTTCAGCTAAAGCCTTCAAGTATCAAACTTGAAATTAAATTTGGTACTTATTCAATTCAATTAGTCTCTTTCCCTGAACTGCTAAGTTACAGAGATGTAAACAAACTAGCTCTGGCTGGCAAGACACACACACACACATACATATGTATAAGTATGCATTTTTTTTTTTATGACTTGTTTCAGTCATTAGACTGTGGCCATGCTGGGGCACTGCCTTGAAGAATTTTTAGTTCTTATTTTTGCTTTTTAAAGTCTGTTACTTATTCTATTGGTCTCATTTGCCAAAATACTAAGTTACAGAAACCAACATCTGTTCTCAGGTGGTGGTGGTGGTGGTGGTGGTTGGGGACAAACACACACACACACACACACGCACACACACGCACACACACATACACACACATGTATGTATATATGTATGTTTATATACAATGGGCTTCTTTCACATTCCATCTACCAAATCCACAAACAAAGCTTTGGTCAGCAGAAGGTACTTGCCCAAGGTGCCACACGGTGGGACTGAACCCAGCATCATGTGGTTATAACTCAAGCTTCTTACAATACAGCCACACCTGTGTGTACATATTATAAATAACTGTATATATAACTATATAAATATATATATGCTCTTTCTGACACATTGACAAAAATGAAACTATTATGTTGGCTAGTCATGTATGGGCTCTGAAGACCAACTGCACACAACTTACAATCAAGCAAAGAATCGTAGAGAAATCTATGCCAAATGTAAATGGATCAAAGAGATGCAACTAATGCATAGCTGAAATATTTCACATTTTTAGATCCAAGAATTCCACCATACTACTTAATTCAACATCTGAAATTTTAAGCAAATGCAAGCACATGGGCAAATTTCTTTTGTGAAACTGAAGGACACCCACCTCTCCAGTCTGAACAGCTGTCTGGAATTATTCTACACCAGTTAGATTAATAATATTTCTACGGTTGAAGGGGGTGTAACTTTTGATTTTCTTTTTTTTCCTTTCTTTTTCTATTTTTATTCAGTTTTTGTTTTCTCATTTCATTTTTGTATCAACCTTCTCCTCTTTTTGTCTTGTGGTTTCTCATGTACTAGCCTCCTGGTTTTCAAACAGAACCAACCATGTTCCCTAAGCCTAAAGATTGCTTAGAGACAGGGTACATCATATAAATCTGTCTAATTACAGTGTTTTCATGACAAGGATTTCTTAGTAGCTCAATCTTTATACTGTGCACATTAAATGATATTTATCTGTCACTGGATGTAGTATTTTTTGTTGGTCCTACCTTAATGAAACAGTAAGCTATAACTATGTGTATATGTATGCATGTGTGTATGTATGTATGTATGTATGTATGTATGTATGTATGTATGTATGTATGTGTGCATGCATGTGTGTGTGTGTGCATGCATGTGTGTATGCATGTGTGTGTGTATCCTCCCACCTTCTTTATGTTTGTTCCTTCTCGAGCCATGGCTGGTTCATTAGGGCCGGTTTCCCGGTTTCCTTGGCGTATAGGTTCCCCACCTGGACGGGACGCCAGTCCATCGCAGGTGAGCTGCAAGATGCAGGAGGAAAGAGTGAGAGAAACTTGTGGCAAAAGAGTCAGCAGAGGTTCGCCTTAACCTTTTGCCGGAGCCGTGTAGAGCTTAGGTGTTTCACTAATAAACACACATCGCCCAATCTGAGACTCGAACCTGCAATCCCTCGACCGCGAGTCCGCTGCTCTAACCACTAGTCCATGTGCCTCCACCAACTTCTTTATAACCAGTGTTAATTTTTTATATCCCCTTAACTTGGCAATTCACCAAAAGACGGCCAATAGACTTAAAGAAATAAATGCTGTGATTGACTTGTTTGGTTAAGCTCTTTGAGGTGGTGCCCCAGCATGACCACAAATCAATGATTGAAGCAAGTAAAAGATAAAAGGTAGAAACCATTATTTTGGAGGGGAACAGGTTAGTTGATTACAAATTCCATCTATCATATTTTCTCATAAGGCATTGGTTGGCACAGACACACAGACACACAGACACACAGACACACAGACACATAAATGTTGTAAGCATTTGGGCTGGGTCCCTAGCTTGTGGAACTGTCTTCTCTTCCTCTTGCCAATCTCAAAGATGCCATGCAGTGGGACTGAACCTGAAAGTACATGGTTGCTAAGTAAGCGTCTTAACAACACAGCCATACCTGCACATAGTTGCATAATGAAAGAACAGCTATTCTTGATAATGAATTGAAGAAATTTAGGACATTGCTTATTATTAATGCAACATCATCATCATCATCATCTCATCATCATCATCATCATCATCATCACCATCATCATCGTCGTTGGCGTCATCATCATCATCATCATCATTCCAGTGTTTTAAATCTGGGTTTTGTCCCCGTTAATGGTAGTGGCTGGATCTACCTCAATGTCATAGCAACCAAGGTAGGCAGGTGCAGCCCACCCCAACCTTTGGGCTGGGTGGCTGGTGCCCATTCTCCTTTGCTATCATGGGACTTCTTTGGAGCTGGATTTTCTACGGGGAGCATGCCCTTGCTTACCCACAACTTCAATTTCTAGACATGAGTGGCCTGAGATCAAGGCTTCTACCACGATTTTTAAGAAATGTGGTACAAAACTAGCTCAAGAAAACAGCGACACTACTCTCTGAGACCCCTTTCAGAGCCCCCCTACACTTAACCCTAAGTGTAAATATGTTTGGTCTTTAACATAGGAAGCAAATGAAGCAGAGTTGGCAAGCATGAGACAAAATGCTTTCCAGCATTAATTCCTGCTTTTTGCATTCTGAGTTCATGTCCATCTGAGGTCAGCTTTGTTTTTCATCCTTCCAGGTTCGGTAAAATAAAGTACCAGTCTAGTGTGGCAGGCCGGGGTTAGAGTGTCACACTCAAAATCACAAGGTCATGATTTCTGCTCCTGTACCGTGAGGTGCACTGTGATTCTTGTGCAAAATACTTCCACTTCACATTGCTTCAGTCCACTCGGCTGTAAATGAGTAACCCTGCAATGGACTGGTATCCTCTTTATGGGGGAGGGGGATGTTGTGATTTCAGTCACTTACATGCCAAGCGATGGTGGAGGAATGAACACAGACACACATACACACACACACACACACACACACACACACACACATAGGACAGATAATAATGCCTAGGATTTGATGGTGGTGGTGGTGGTGGTGGTGGTGGTGGTGATGGTGGCGGTGGCGGTGGTTATGATGATAGTGATGATGATGGTGGTGGTGATGATGATGATGATGATGAGGAGGAGGAGGAGGAGGAAGGCAGTATGCAGGGGGAACCATTCTGAGTTCCAATTTTGCCATAAACTCCTTGGATGGCAGACTTAATCAGCTGCACAGTTCAATACCGTTACCTAGTCTCTTGGTACCTTTGGTAGAGTCCACTCCATCATAAGCATCGGGCTAGGTCTCTCTCCCTCGTACCAATCTCAAAAGGCATTGAGGTTGAAGCTAGTATTTGTCACTTTGAGGACTATTCCATTATGGCACAAAAAACGGTGCAAGTAAGGAGAAAAAAACACTCAAGACAAGATGCAGTGTTGAATCATATTTATAAGAGAACTAGCAGTATCGCCCGGCGTTGCTCAGGTTGTAAGGGAAATAACTATAAAGCCTTTTTAGAGAGTTTAGCCAAAAAATAGCAAACAAATGGAAAAAAAATGATGGTAAATTTTTTTTAGAGTAAAAAAAGGTTGAGTTGCGTCCCTAGACAGTCTGTGGTTTGTTTTTTTGATTCTCGACCCATGTCGAATTTATCGATTTTTTCAGAACTGGGGGAACTTTTCAAAATTTTCGCTGCGTTAGTTTTGAATTATGACATTGGGCTATGTGTGTGTCAAGTTTCATCAGAATCGGTTGAAAGCCGTGGTCAGGGTGAGGGTACGAGAAAACAGACACACAGAAACACGCACAGACAAACTGCCGTTTATATAGAGAGAGATGAAAACTTCACTAACGGTTACAATGGTTTTTCACATATCCAGCCTTAAATTCAAGTAAATTTTATATATTCTTAATGAACTCCAGCCATCTCTCTCTATATAAACGGCAGTTTGTCTGTGCGTGTTTGGTGTGTCTGTTTTCTCGTACCCTCACTCTGACCACGGCTTTCAACCGATTCTGATGAAACTTGACACACACATAGCCCAATGTCATAATTCAAAACTAACGCAGTGAAAATTTTGAAAAGTTCCCCAGTTCTGAAAAAAAGTCGATAAATTCGACATGGGGTCGAGAATCAGAAACACAAACCGCAAAATGTCTAGGGGACGCAACTCCACCTTTTTTTACTCTCAAAAAAATTTACCATCATTTTTTCCCATTTTTTCGCTATTTTTTGCTATAAACTCTCTAAAAATGTTTATAGTTATTTCCTTTACAAACCTGAGCAACGCCGGGCGATACTGCTATCTATATAAAAAAAAAATTATACTGTTGCAGGAATGGCTGTGTGATAAGTAGTTTGCTTACCAACCACATGGTTCCAGGTTCAGTTTCACTGCGTGGCACCTTGGACAAGTGTCTTCTACTATAGCCTCGGCCCAACCAAAGCCTTGTGAGTGGATTTGGTAGACGGAAACTGAAAGAAGTCTATCGTATGTATGTGTGGGTGTGTGTCTGTATTTGCTCCCCCAACATCGCTTGACAACCGATGTTGGTGTGTTTATGTCCCTGTAACATAGCAGTTCAGCAAACGAAACCAAAAGAATAAGTACTAGGCTTACAAAGAATAAGTCCTGGGGGTTGATTCGTTCGACTAAAAGTAGTGCTCCAGCATGACCACAGCCAAATGACTGAAACAAATTATAGAAGAAAAGAAAAGAATAAAAGAATGAGGGTACACACTGATACTTAATCTCTGCCATCCTTTCTTCCCTTCTTTTGGGGGTACCCATGTATTTTCTCTTTAGCAAGACACCTATTCCTGTCCCTCTTTCCTATTTTAACTTCTCTACACTTGGTGTAAAGCCATCTCTCTCAATACTGAACCCCAACTTTGTGAAAGGGTTTTGTTTTGCAAGTTGTTTGGTGACCCCACTAAGGCTGGTGCCGTGAAAACAATCACCTAGCACACTCTGTAAAGTGGTTGACTTTTGGAAGAGGCATCCAGCCATTGAAACCTTGCCAACACAGCCCTCGGACTAGTTAGATCTTTTCTAATCATCCAACCCATGCCAGTGGGCAACATAGGTATTAAATGATGGTAACGACGACGACGACGACGATGATATACATATTTCTGCATGAAAGAAATTTTGATCAAATATGTTTCATACATTTTTCATAGATACAAAAAAATACAAAAAAGGGTTAATTCCCTTAAAAGTTATCTCCCTTAAATCTAATGCCAATAAATTCATTTTTATGAAAGGAAAAAGTAGTTATTTCCCTTAGAAATTATCTCCCTTATATCCAATATGAAAAAATTCGTCGCAAAACTCCCAATGTTGTTGTTGTTGTTCATGATGTCACTGTTACTACTTTTATTGCTTTTATTGTAAGGCAATGAAAATGGTCAGGGATCTTTTCGGTTTGAACGGCAGTTTTTAACATAATTTCTAGGTAACTAAAAAATTTTAAACTTCGTATACTGGTAGAATGTGTTTATTAAACATCTTTTTCTCGTGGCTTTATTGAGAAAATTCTATAGTTTGTAAGATATTTGTTGTTGTTTTTCTTCAATTTCTGCAATTTCAACCAATCAATGACGTCTATTAAGTTAAAAAAAACATTCTGTGCCGTATGAATATGTCCCTCGTTTAAAAAACAGATTGGGTTTATTTACATTTGTGAAGAAAAAAGATATCCTTCCCCTCACCCCTAACCCTAACGCCGATTGAAATGCAATAGATCGATACTAGGGTCATAATTATGGGTAACAATTTCATATGACACCGCTAGAAAAAACAGCCGTTCAAACCGAAAAGATCCAATGGTCAGCAGCACTTCTTCTGGCCCTTTACATTCTGTGTTCAAAATGCCAGCGAAGTCAACTTCGCCTTTCATACTTCCGCTGTTAATAAAACTAACAGCTAAACACTGGAGGGGAGGATGATTGGAGTGGGGTTTCGATGTAATCAACTAATCCCCTTCCTTCAAAAAAATTTCTGGCCTCATGACAAACTTCGAAACTATTAAAGGTGACGACTTGCTAGAATTGTTAGCACACTGAACAAAATGCTTGGCAGAATTTCTTCTGGTTTCACGTTCCGAGAACAAATTCATCCAAGCTGCATGTTGTCATATCAATAGCTTGCCAAGCAGTATCTCTCTCCCAGTTTGTAATCATTGCTGTTGTCATCTGTAAAAGGTCAACACAGTTTGTCTTTATGTGCAATAATAAAAATCTTCTGTTAAATGTCCGTGAGTATTGTTCAGTTATTTCTATGCACATCCCAAGGAACAATTTCATTCATAAACTCAAATAGTCACCACTACAGATCAACAAACCTACAGATCGCAACAACAGTAATTTGAGGGAGATTTAGCTGATATTTCCAGTATGATGAGAGACTGCATAGATACTCTCTCACTGGTGCAAATAATATAATTTGATCATTTTTTTGTAATAGTCCTACCTTTAGTGAAATTTATCATTAACAGCTAAATGAAACAATTAAAATTGAATTGTTATATAGCAAGCTGCATGCAATAAAAGGTCAGCCTATGGCAAGGTGAGATAGTATTATGATAGAAGTCTATCCTCATCACTTCCATTGTTAAAACCTTTGGAAAGGGCTTTAGCAATACCTATCACATTTTCTTCTCGACCCAATGAGGGTATCTCTACATGGTCATTTACCTGCTAGTAGTACCTGTAATTCAAAGAGCCAGCCTTGTCACATTTTGTATCGTGCTGAATCTCCCTGAGAGCTATGTTAAGGGTATGCATATCTGTGGAGCACTCAGCCACTTACACATTAATTTCATGAGCAGACTGTTCTATTGTTCGGATTAAATGGAACTCTTGTTATTGATGTACTCAAAGTGACCCAGAACAGGTTGAAACATGTATCGTACCCAATAAAATCTTTTCTCCTCCCATTTATTTTATCAATACTGTTACTCTAGCCATCACTATGATGTTCCTACAATAAATCTACAGATAACAACAGGTAATCGAAACTGTGCCGGTGCTTTACTCAGCATCTATTTATACATTTTGTATAATTTCTCCATTATATATATATGTCAACCCATACCAGCATGGTAAATGGTCGTTAAAGGATGATAAGGAGGAGGATAATAATGTGTGTGCACACATGCATATACAATATGCGTGCATGCACACACACACAGGGTGTCCCAAAAGTCACTGATGGGTTTCAATTTTTAATAACTTCCTTAACTTTACAAATAAATGCATGAAATTTTGATACAATTATAAAGGACATAACAGAAATTAGTATGCCCAAGTCAAATTTTGCAACACTACTACATCACATATGAAAAATGACATTGCTTAAATGGCAGCCGTTTTCGGCTTTGCACGCCCGTGCTCTTTCCAAAGTTTGCACCATAACACCCTCAATAATTTCAGACCCCATTTCTCTGATTTCTCTATTGATGTTCTCCTTCAGTTGCACCAGGGTCTCCAGTTTGTTGATGTAAATACTCTGTTTCAGGTATCCTCACAAGAAAAAATCCGGGCTAGTCAAGTCTGGGGAACGTGAAGACTAGTTGGCATTGCCGTAGCAGGAGATTATTCTCTCTTCAAAGCACTGCCATAGCAACTGCATTGTTTCTCTTGTGGTATGAGCAGTTGTCCCATTTTGCTGGAACCATGTGTGAGGTCTACTTTAAATGGCCATCATGTTCCCTAGACTTGACTAGCCCAGATTTTTTCTTGTGGGGATACCTGAAAGAGAGGGTGTACGTCAACAAACAGGAGACCGTGGTGCAACTGAAGGAGAACATAAAAAAAAATCAGAGAAGTGGGGTCTGAAACTCTCAAGGAACAAGTTTTGAAAAGAGCATGGGCATGCAAAACTGAAAATGGCTACCATTTAAGCGATATCATTTTTCATATGTGATGTGGAGGTATTGCAAAATTTTACTTGTGCATATTAATTTCCATTATGTCTTTTATATTGTATCAAAATTTTATGCATTTATTTGTAAAGTTAAGGAAGTTATCAAAAATTGAAACCCCTCAGTAACTTTTGGGACACCCTGCATATATATATATATGTAACAGTAAAAATTTGAAAATTGTGATATTTATTTTTGATAAAGGTATGGTAATTAATTTGCAAAAAATAATATGGAATGTCAGAGTCATAATCAGTTTGTAAGGATTGGTTCTTTGTTGATAGCCATCATGTAAAGATGAAATAACTGTGATTGAAGTTGTGAAGAAAATATTTATTTTTTTACCATTATATTATACAATACCTTACCTCGACAGGCAGGTGATGAATTCGTAGAGCATGCGAAGTAAAAATGTTAATTTCGGCCTGTATGTTCTTATTATAGTTGTAAACCACAGAAATATGGTAATGTACAGTGAAGAGAAAGTGAGTTAGTGAAAGTGAGAGAGTGTGGAACAAAACAACTGCTCTGTTGGTAAGTTACCATAGTTGTTCTCTTTGTGTCCTTTTCTTTAGAGATGACGTTTGTTCGGCCGGTCAGCCAGACTCCGTTCTCATTAACTGAGTTGTCACCAAGTGACTAACTGATTTTTCCTTGGGGGTTCTTGTTTTTATAACTATCCAGAAGGATAGACATATCGTTGAGAACAATGGATTTCGTTGGTGGTACTTATTATCTTAATTCTAGCTTTTGGTTGTCTAGGAGAGGTGAGGTTAGAAAGGGTCAAGTGGTGAAGACATTATTTCAGCCTAGCTAAGACAATCTGGCAAATGTAAAACTGCTTTCACAGAAAAAGTATTGTTCTAGCGTGAGAAAAGTTCTGTTGAACTGTTACTTGAAATTTGACTATGGTGGATTGAATCCACTTCATGCCTGCAAGATCCACAACATATAAATATAAATACATATATATATATACATATAAGAAATTAAAATGACAAAAGAAAAGAAATCATGTCATGAACTTCATTAGTGTACATTGTTTCTGCAATGTACTCATAGTTGAATGTATGTGAATCACCCTATACGTTCATCAGAGCTTCAAAACTGAAGTGCAATTTTATGTGGGAAAACATTTACATATAAATATAAATATATATATATATATATATATATATATATATATATATATATATATATATATATATATATATATAGATAGATAGATAGATAGATATATATAGATATATATATATATATATAGATATAGATATAGATATATATATAACATAAGGGACATTAGCCAACTGAATATGGCTAGGGACAGGGCAGGGTGGTGAGGGTGTCACTGTTGCATTTAGCCCCAGGCGAACATCAACGTCACCAGATAGGCCGACGCCGTCACGGCGTCCTCTATCTTGCAAAGGGAGATCATTCCCCAAGAAGCGGATGCCACATACGGACCTAGATTTCAAGGTGTATTGCCTATTATCAACGTATGGTAGGCACCGCTTCTCGACGAACAACTCACCGTGCAAGATATATATAAAGATTTTCAAGTAAATACATTTACTGATTTCGAAAATCTGTTCGACAGCAATAATAATTCTCTAAATGAGATATAGACAGTGACTGCTCCATATTCAGTTGGCTAATGTCCCTTATGTTATGGAGCAGTCACTGTCTATATCTCATTTAGAGAATTATTATTGATATATATATAAATATATATATATATATATATATATATATATATATCTTGGACAACTTCCTGGTGGGGGCCAGAGTATGAAGATGTCACCAACATGTCACAGCTATAGCATTGACTTTAGTGGTCTTCAACCTAGAGCCATACTCTCAAAGTATTCCATGTGCATGTTGACCATTACTGGTGATAATGGTAAACCCATAGCCAGGCCCATTCTTGCCCATACTGATACATGTCAGTACCTTTTCTGAAGCAGGTCGTTTCTATGCAGTAGGTCGACATTTCCGTCGAGTTCCCTATAGGTATACTAGTATGTTTCTTTAGAGAGGTGTCCACAACTAGTTTGTCATGAATTACCGATAATGCTTCATCAGTTGAGACTTTGGTGAACAGACTTAATACATCTAGACTCACCATGGGGTATCTTTGATCAGTCCTGTGAAATGTGTGGAATTCTCCACATGTGATACTGACTTACTTGATGAGAATATCTCAACCAGCTTATGAACTTTACATCCGATCATTGTACATACTATTTCCTGTCTGTCTCAAACAATATCTAACCTGTTATATTTGCACTTGTTTGTTTGTTTATCTGTTTGCATGTGTGTATGTATGTATGTATTTATGTATGTATGTATGTAGCACCAGTAACAGTTAAGCTTCGTGCAATGGCCATACTCGATAACGAGGGAGCAGCCATAATCTATCTATGTATGTATCTATGAATGTATGTATGTATTTATCTATGTATGCATGTGTACACAGAAGTGTGCATATACATGTGAAATCAAATGATAAGGTTGTTAGCCTGATATACTTTGGATTTTAATATCTAATCAAATTAGATATTTTTAGAAAGTTGCCACCAAAATATTGATAATTTTATCTTTAGCTAAAGCCATTTCAAATTTCCATCCTTTCACCAATAAATAAGGAAATGTGCAAGAAAGTCTATCAACTGAAGTCAGAAAACATATAAAACAAGAGCATTCAGAGAGTGCAAACCTCTGTCAAGGCAACACCAGTGTCCTCTCAACAATTAGCTAGAGATTATTTTTAAAATGAGAATATCTGAAATAAACTCGACTGCTCTCACAAATGAGAATACTAAAAATGAACCCAAACACTCTCAAAAATTAAGTAAAAAAAAACAGGAAAAATAATCCGGAATCCTTGTCCGGTACTGGATTGATCCCAAAATCTAATCAGTTTATGCCAGTCATGAGGCCAAACACCCCTAAAAGTTTCATCTGAATCCACCCAGGTAGAGGTAATAATTACCAAAATTATGTCACTTGCTCTTCCATTTTTCATAACATTTTTAACTATCAAGAAGTATTTTTAATTTGTTGCAGAGTAATTAGTCGAATCCTTTTCATTTCGTTTTTCTTTTCCCTTTTCTATGACTTTCTGTACCTATCCCACCAATCAACCAACCAACCAACACTTTTCAAGAATGGCTTAAGTTGAACTAGTTTCAAACATAGGTATTAGTCAAGATATTCTTCTTCAAAAGTGGCACAAGAACCTCATCCATATTGTTAAGGGGCACGCGTGCGCGTGCAAACACACACACACACCACACACACACACACATCATAGATTTAAAATAGGCATGGAAAGAAATCATGTTATATATGTGTGAGCATGTGTGCATCTATGTTTGTCTCTCACCACTTGTCAACCGGTGTTGGTTTGTTTATGTCCCTGTGACTCAGTAGATCAGTAAAAAGAAACAAATAGAATAATTACTAGACTTTTTTTTTTTTTAAATTTAAGTACTGCAGTCAAGTCAATCAACTAAACTCTTCAATGAGGTACTCCAGCATGGCCACAGTCGAGTGACTGAAGGAGGTAAAAGAACAAAATAAATATTTTGAAATTTAAAAATAAAAATGTGAAACAAAACTTCCGAATAGCTTTTTATATTATTACGTATAATTATGTACTCATACCACCAAAAACTGAATATTTCAATTTTATTTTCCAGTAGTATTTCTTTATAATAAAATCTTCCCTTTGCCGTAAGCTGGTTCTGCTAAATCTACTCTCTTCCCGTATTGACAATGATGATGTTGATGATGATGATGATGATGATGACGATGATGATGGTGATGATGATGATGATGATGATGAGGTTGTTGGTGGTGGTGGTGGTGATGATGACGATGATGACGGCAGCGGTGATGACAACAGTGAAGAATTTATTCATTAAACACAAGTATTTCATCATTCAAACAATACGTGCATGTTCATTTTTGGATGAAAGTTTTATTGAGACCTTGTTTTACAACAGGATATCCTTCCTCTACATATGCCATAGTAGGCATCCGTTGGTCTTGAGAAGCCAGAGATCTGTGCTTGGAGAATTTGTGTCAGCTGCTGATGGTGATACATCAGCCGTGGCTGTACAAACCCACACAAGAGTGGCAGACACACATACAGTGACTGCATTAGAAGAAGCTCTCTATAAGTGCTACTTTCTTTTCCTTTCTTCAAGTGCACTTTTCCTTGGTGGAAAGTTCTGGTTTCTCTTCTCCTCACTTCATCCTCTTTTGCAATTTTTTAGTCTCCAGGAAGGCAGTGACCTGGCAGAAATGTTAGCACACCAGGCAAAATGCTTAGCCGTATTTCGTCTGCTATTATGTAAGGTTTGTTTCACAGTTTGTCAGATATAATACAATTGATAAAATAATAAAAATATATTTTCTGTGAATGATAACACACTTTATCATAAATAGTAATAGAGAGAAAACAACAAATGCACAAAGAGATAGACATAAATCATGAGTCATTTCTTTCAATTAGTGTCCTATTGTTTAAACAATAATAAAGTACTATAGATATATATTGTCAGTAAATCATAAATCAAAAAAAGTAGCACACTAAGTTACAGAGCAGAAGATTATATGCATAGAGATAGATATGCCCAGTTTATGCTAGAAATACCATGGAGTCTAAAGAAATGCTGTAAAACTAAGCGTTTTATGGACGTGAAACCCAGGGTAACCCCATAGACTGGCCATGTCTATCTTTATCTATTTATCTATCTATCTATCTATCTATCTATCTATCTATCTATCTATATATATATATATATATATATATATATATATATATATATATATATATATATATATAATATATATATATATATATATAATCCAGTTGCCATGATTGACCGCTAACTCCAAAAGTTTTTTTTAATTCCTCTCTGTTTATTTCCTCATGTTCCTTTCTCTTGAAGAGAGTAGGCTTGAAACATAAAAGACTTTCTCACCTTTCTGAGCATCAAGCCAATACACCTGTCTTTGTGTTTTGTTTATCTCTAAATTTCGACTATATATATATATATATATATATATATATATATCCTTTCTACTATAGGTGCAAGCCCTGAAATTATGGGTGAGGAGGCTAGTCAATTTCATCAACCCCAGCACTCAAATAGTATTTATTTTATTGGACCCTCAAAAGGATGAAAGGTAATGGTTATTCCACACAGTTTCCATTTATCAAATTCACTCATAAGGTACTGATTAGCTGGGTCAAACCATAGGACATATATATGTAGAGGACATATATATGTAGAGGACATATATACGGGGGGCAGTGAATAAATTGCTGTCTAAATTACGCAAAAATGAAAATAACACTGACATCTCATTTTAACAGATATATTTACCAAAATTACATAAAAATATCTTGAAATATTAAAGAGTAAATTTATTAAATAAAATCACCATTGGCTTCAACCATGGTCTCCAGAGGACTTTGGAATCTCCTGCAACTCTTCTGGGTGGTCTCCTTGTTTAAGTTGGTGAATGCTGCCATAATCCTTGCCTTCAGTTCATCTTTGGTGTCACAAGGAGTTTTGTTGGTCTCTCGCTCAACTGTACCCCACACATAATAATCAAGGGGTTTTCAGTCTGGGGAGTAAGGTGGCCAGATGTTAGGTGTGATGTCTGACAGCCATGACTGGGCTCTTTTGCTAGTGTGGCATGGTGCAGGGTCCTGTTGCCAGACATAAGATCTTCCAGCAGCCACCCTATTGACTCAGGGCAGCACTACCACCTCTAGGCACTTGATGTAGGCCTCTGTGTTGAGTCTGAGGTTGTGTGGGAAGATGAATGGAGGCATCACATCACCATCACTAGTGATCACTAGGAATTTTGCTGGTATCTTGCTCAACTGCACCTCCACACATAACGATCAAGGGGGTTGCCATCTGGAGATTTAGATGGCCAGATGTTAGGGGTTCCCACAATACAGACAAATTCCTTTGAGTGAACTCATAGAGAGATGTGCAAGTAATATCCAACCAAACTTCACAGTTTTCTTCAGCTACCATTGCAAAGAAACAATATCTATACAAGAACATTTAATAAAGAAAAATTGTTCATCTAAATATACAGAACATATCTACTTTGATCTCAGTGTATATTTTAATTCATGATCACATACCCATCACTGTACATATTTCTTCTCACTACTTTAGCTTTAGAAATTTTGTGCATATTTATCCCTTCCCCTAAAGATGAACAATTACCTCCCCTATCCCCAGTAATATATTAATGCTTTATGTTTTAGAGTGTGCTTCTTTTCCAGATATATGATACATTGATGATATATATAAGCATGTACATAGATAAACAGATTGTTTATCATTTGTTGAACAAGTGATTAAAGTCAAACTCTGAGTAACAACAATGTGATATTTCAGATTTTAATAAATACACACACACACACACACACACACACACACACATGTATATACACATATCATCATCATCATCATCGTTTAACATCCGTTTTCCGTGCTAGAACAGGTTGGACGGTTCGACCGAGGTCTGGGAAGCCAGGAGGCTGCACCAGGCTCCAATCTGATCTGGCAATGTTTCTACAGCTGGATGCCCTTCCTAATGCCAACCACTCCATGAGTGTAGTGGGTGCTTTTTACATGTACCGGCACAGGTGCCAAGGGAGGCTGGCAGCGGCCATGATCAGTTGGTGCTTTTTATGTGCCACCGGCACAGAGGCCAGTCAAGGCGGTGCTGGCATCAGCCACGTTCGGATGGTGCTTTTTACATGCCACTGGCACAGGTATCACAACTACAATATATATGTATTAATAGGGGCGGTGAGCTGGCAGACACGTTAGCGCGCTGGGCGAAATGTTTAGCGGTATTTCGTCTGTCATTACGTTCTAAGTTCAAATTCCACCGAGGTCGACTTTGCCTTTCATCCTTTCGGGGTCGATAAATAAAGTACCAGTTTCGCACTGGCGTCGATGTAATCGACTTAATCCCTTTGTCTGTCTTTGTTTGTCCCCTCTATGTTTAGCCCCTTGTGGGTAATAAAGAAATATATATATGTATTAATAAATATAAAATACATCAAGTATAGGACATCACCAACGAGTGAAAATTATGTAGGCACATGAGCGATAAGTACAGGATGAATTACCAAAAAATATACAATAAGAACAGGAGGTCACCAATGAATGAAACACATGAGAGATAAGTACAGGACAAAATACCAAAAGAAGTCTAGCCCCTCCTCAGTTGTCGACTGATAACTACTCCCTATTTTGAGCTTTCAGTGACAATATAGGAAAACTTCATAAAACAGCAGCATCCAGAAATTTTTTAGATATAAAATTTCTGGAGAGTTAGAGCTTTGAATGAACAAACAACAACAGAGTGAACATGCTGAGTAAACAATCGACAAAGACAGACATTAAGGGTCATTAGGCCAAGAAGCACTGTAATGGGTAGCACCAGGGAGAAATTTTGGAAAGACTTTCGCCTGACCCCACCCCC
Organism: Octopus sinensis; assembly: GCF_006345805.1. Classification (NCBI taxonomy): domain Eukaryota; kingdom Metazoa; phylum Mollusca; class Cephalopoda; order Octopoda; family Octopodidae; genus Octopus; species Octopus sinensis. Next base: position 28,847,749 of record NC_043001.1, on the reverse strand, counting down.
ATTTTCTCCCAAATTTGTTTATTAAAAAAATTTTTTTTACCAAAAATCCCCGTTTTCAGATACAGAGATCCTGGAAAATGGCCAAAAATTGGCATTGTGAAAAATTTGCCCACCTTTCCCACCAACTTCTTCAATTTTGACTTTTTTCTGCAACACTAACCCTAAAACTGTAACCGTAAGTACAGAAATATTTAGAAATTTTTGTCCGAATCCTCATGTTTGTATTTATCTGCATATTTAGAAAAGAAAAATTCTTAAAAAAAAATTTTACAAAGATTTTAGGAAATTTTTTTCAGAATCATAATCTCCGTATTTTTCCGCATATTTTGAGAAAACAAAATTAAGTGAAAACTGAAGTAAATGGGGGGGGGGGGGGGGGGCTTAATTTAGAAATGTCGATTTTTTGCCAATTTTTCGCAGATTCGTAACCGAAAAGTGGGGTTTGTGTCGAAAAAAAATAGTTTTAAAAAAGGGTGGTTTTTGGGGAGTGGGGGGACAGGCGGAAGTCTTGCCAAAATGTGGAAAGGATATAGAAGAAATACAAGAGAAGAAAATAGCAGAAGAGAAAAAATGTTGGGAGGCAAGAAAAAATGACGTCCAGAGGAGAGAAAAAATGGCCAGTAGTCATGTGGGAACAAACATCAGCCGTAAACATAAATCCGAAAAAAGAAGCACACTCTAAGTTATAGAGCAGTATATATTAAAGTTAGATAAGGCTGGTTTATGGGATTACCTTAGGTTTCACATCCATATAGAGGCCTTTAGCCAACAGGTTTTGGGATCTGATGATACACCATAAAGCTAAGCACTTTATGCACATGAAACCTTAGGTAATCCCATAAACTGGCCCTATCTAACATATATACTTATATATATATATGTATGTATATATATATATATATATATATAGGTGCAGAACAGGCTGTGTGGTAAGTAGTTTGCTTACCAACCGCATGGTTTGGTTTCAGGTTCACTCTCACTGCTTGGCACCTTGGGCAAGTGTCTTCTACTATAGCCTCAGGCTGATCAAAGCCTTGTGAGTGGACTTGGTAGACGGAAACTGAAAGAAGCCCATCGTATATATGTATTTACATATATATATATCAATATATATATGTATGTATTTATGTATGTATGTATGTATATGATTGTGTGTCCGTGTTTGTCCCCACAACATCGCTTGACAACCGATGCTGGTGTGTTTACATCCCCGTCACTTAGCGGTTCGACAAGAGAGACCGATAAAATAAGTACTAGGCTTACAAAGAATAAGTCCTGGGGTAGATTTGCTTGGCTAAAGGCGGTGCTCCAGCATGACCGCAGTCAAATGGCTGAAACTAATAAAAAGATAAAAAAGAAAATATATATATATATATATATATATATATATATATATAATGTTTTTGTTATATTTGTAAACACTTATGCCTATATCATTATTGCATATTGTATCTCTTTCTCTCTCTTATACTATTCCTGTATCTGTGTCTCTCTGTCTCTTTCTTTATCACTCTCTCTCTCTCTCTCAATATGTTATTATATCAGCTTAATGATGAAATGGAAAGTTACACATAGGAAAACATTTTAAGATAAGGAGAACAAATAGTTACTCATTGCTTGTTGAATAACACTCAGGGAATGTGGATAACATTTCATAAATGTATAGAGAGCTGTCGTGACTGAACTGCGGAAAAACAGAGATGTGTGCGTGCGTGCGTGTGCAGTGAAAACTGCAAACATCTCCCACACCCTACATGTTATCTTTTTCTTATTTCAGTCATTGGACTGTGGCCATGCTGGAATACTGCCTCGAAGGTCATATTTTTTGAAAGCGAGGTACTTATTTTATTCATCCGTTTTGCCAAACTACAAGGTTATAGGGACTTAAACAAACCAACACCAGTCATTAAGTGGTGAGTGACAAATACACACAACACCACCCACAAAATTTTAGGATCTTTTCGGTTTGACCGGCAGTTTTTAAAAATAATTTCCACGTAACTAAAAAATTTTAAACTTCGTATACTGGTAGAATGTGTTCATAAAACATCTTTTTCTCTTGGCTTTATTGAGAAAATTCTATAGTTTGTAAGATATTTGTTGTTTTTTTCTTCAATTTCTGCAATTTCAACCAATCAATGACGTCTATTGAGGTAAAAAAAAACATTCTGTGCCGTATGAATATGTCCCTCGTTTAAGAAACAGATTGGGTTTATTTATACTTGTGAAGAAAAAAAGATACCCTTCCCCCCACCCCTAACCCTAACCCTAACCCTAAAACAGATTGAAATGCAATAGATCAATACTAGGGTCATAATTATGGGTGACAATTTCATATGACACCGCTAGAAAAACTGCCGTTCAAACCGAAAAGATCCCTTTTATTAGTTCCTAATCAATAAATTTAATGTTTCTATAAGTTACTGGTAAGTTTACATTATAGCTTGTAAGGGTAATAAATATTAAGCGTATGTAGTGTTTTTATTATTAACTTCTGAATTATGAAATAATGTATTTCACTCATAATCATTATATTATTCGTTAATTTAATTTCAATTGTGTTGTTTTGGTGAGAATTGAAACATAGCTTTCCCTTTCTTTTATTATAGTAGTAACTATGGAAGACCGGTGGGATAATTACTTGTATGAACTTAAAGATTGGTCGCTATTTAGTATATAATTTAGTTATTGTAGGTTTACTATTAATACTGATACAGATGTACATAGATTTATGTGTTTCTTGTAGTTTAATTTTAAAGTTAGTGTTTAGTCTTGCCTATATTTAGATTGAATACTGTTGTACATAGGGTAAGTGTGTTTGAAAGTTGTGGGGTTTTGTTTTTTTGTATGTTTGTTCCCGACCAACACTTCTTTTAGTGCTGTTGACACCACCGGATTGGATGGTACTGCCCAAGTGTCGAAACCATAATCATATCTGATGATGGAGGTGTGTTGGATTGTTGGTATGACTGTTTTTGTATATGTGGAATAGTCATAACACATCTTTTTGATATACATACATACACACACATATATACAGAGAGAGAGAGAGAGAGAGAGAGAGAGAGAGAGAGAGAGAGAGATACATACATATTATACATATTATACATATTATACATATTATACACACATATATATTTATATACATATATATATATATATATATATATATACATATAATAACAAATTAATAAATAAAACATATGCATATATACATACATATATATATGTACCTACATCTATATATATGATTGATTGATTGATTGATTCTAGTTTCAGCTTATGAGCTGTGGCCATGCTGGGGCACCGCCATTTGGTGTTGCTACTTGGTTTCACTTCATGGAGGCTTTCTAGCAACTGCTATTTGGTGCATGAGAGAGTTCGATGCAGCTGCCCTCATCTGCCCCTCCTGCCGTGAAGTTGGTTCATCTGGGACACCTGTTCTTCGGGAGGATATTGAAGAGCTGTGGGCCTCGGAAGCCCAGGCTATCACAGAATCTTGTCTTACATCTTGATGGCAGGTTTGGAGTCCTAGGCACCACGCAGTGGCGCCCAGTTCTGGCATTTGCGTAACTCTCGATGCCAAAGTTCAGGACACTTCCCTCCAGGATCTTCCAGATGTATATTATGGCATATCTTTCCCGCCTACGCTCCAGGGAATATAATTTTAATCTCTTGAGTCTTTCCCAGTAGCTTACATTCTGCATAGAGGCTATCTTCTTTGTGTAGCTTCGTTGGATCGCCTCAAGTTCTGTGATCAACTTGACACTGGATGGTGACCATAGCTGAGAGCAATAGTCAAAGTGGCTTAGGACAAGTGTCTTCCAGAGGACCATCATGGTTTCTTGTTCTCTTGTTCTAAAGGTTCTAAGAATCCATCCAGCCAGCCGTCTACATTTCATTGTCAGTTTAGCAACATGTACATGAAAGGTCGCGTCATCACTCGTGTGAATACCCAGGTCACGCACTGATTGTGCCTCTGGGATTGCAATCCCTCCGGGTCCAGTGTATTCATTGGGTATTGCATTCAGTTTTGCATGCTGATAGTATAAAGCTTGAAACTTTCCAGCATTGAACTGCATGCTATTCTTTTCAGCCCACTTGTATATTTCGTCCAGCTCACATTGCAGGTGTTTAGTGTCCTCAGGGTTCTGTATTGCCTGTGAAACTTTTGTATCATCTGCATAACTTGTGATCGTGGCTCTCTGCGTGGCTGAGGCATGTCTGAGAGGGCCATTATGAACAGTAGTGGTCCCAGAACAGTGCCCTGCGGAACACCGCTCACTATTGTGTGTTAATGGAGGTGGCCCCATTGGCTACTACCACCTGACTTCTATCCTTCAGAAAGTCATGAAGCCATTCTCCCAGTTTTCCAACTATGTTGAGATCATGCAGTTTGTGACATATCATTCCATGATCGACTTTATCAAAAGCCTTTGCAAAGTCGAGATATATCACTTCCACATTTGAGTGGTTGAGCAGCCGTTTCAGCACCCAGTCATAGTGTTGTAGGAGCTGAGTTAAACAGCTTCTCCCTGGTCGGAAACCATGTTGGGTGTCGGGCAGCAAGTCATTCTCTTCAAGGAAGGTGATCAGCTTCCTTCTGACTATTCGTTCCATGACCTTGCTGATGTGTGAGGTCAGAGAGATAGGTCTATAGTTCTTGGCTTCCGCTCTGCTACCTCCTTTATATATACATGCATATATGGGTACAGGACACCAAAAAAACGTCGAACACAATGAGAAACGAAAACATAAACACAAAACCAAGGAAATGGACATTTTTCATAAGCAACGAAAAAATAGAGTACAAGACATTACAACACAAGGAACAATCCCCTTCTTCAGCCGCCACATATATTCATACATTTTATATATAAAACATATATTCATACACACACACACATATCAGGCTGAATAAAAAGTAAGCAATGTTTTGAAACATGGAATTCATCACAATTTATTTCAACAATGTGAAGTAAATACCATTTCAACCAACACATTTTTGCCAATGAGTTACAAGTTTGTTTATTCTGGTAACACAAAAATCTGGTGTTCTGGAGCTGACAAACTCTTTGAACACATTTTCAGCAATGGTTTGATTTTTGAACACCTTCTCTCACAGGAAACCATCAAGGTGCTTGAAAAAGTGGTAGTAGGTAGGAGAAAGGTCTGAGGAATAAGCTGGGTGGAGAAGAATTTTGTAGCCAAGTTCCCTCAACTTCTGGAGCATTATTAGTGAAATGCAGGGTCGAGCATTGTCATGAAGAATGATCAGCCCTCTTCTGTTGACCAGTCTGGGATGGAGGAGTTGTAGTTTTTCGTTCATTTTGGCAATTTCATGGCAGTATGTTTCTGCAGTAATGGGTTTTCCAGGTTTTAAGAAGTTATAGTGGATGAGTCCAGCAGTACACCACCAAACAGTCACCATAACCTTCTTTTTGAAGAGCTCAGGTTTAGGGGAGGTTTTTGGTGTTTCGCTTTGATCCAACCACTGCAAGTTACAATATGGTTGAGAAATGGATCAGTCTGGTTACAGAGAAGAAATAACAAGCAAATTTCATATCTGTGCATTTTCTGATTTTTATTCAAATCATATGTTACCCATTTGTCGAGCTTTTTTGATTTTCTGATCACATCCAAATGGTTGCAGGCAGTTTTCTGGCTAACTTGAAGTTCTTTTGCCATTTCTTGAGTGGTTTTATGTGGATTTTTCTCAAAGATAGTCTTTAGTTGGCCGTCATTGATGACAGATGGGTGTCCATTACACTCATGATCTTCAAGGCTCAGGTCTCCACTTCGAAATCATTTAAACCATTTTTGAGCTGACCACTCACTGGTCATTTCCTCACCAAACGTTTCATTGATATCATGAGCAGTTTCAACTGCTTTACATCCTTTTTTTTTAATAGCAAAATTGGTCGAATATTATGCTCTGACAGTTCCATTTCAGATGATTATAACAATAGTGAAAAAATATCAATGTTAGTTTATTGATGCATTTGGACAAGTCCATGTCTGTATTATCAATTTCAAAAAAATGTTTAAAAAAAATTCAAAACTCTGCAAAAATCCAGTATAAATTCTTCATGGTTCAAAACGTTGCTTACTTTTTACTCAACCTGATATATATACACATATATATACAATGTGGTTCCACACAGTTTCCATCTTCCAAATTCCCTTGTAAAGCAGTCCTATAGTAGCAGACATTTACCCAAGGTGCTGTGCAGTGGGACTCAACCCAAAACCAAATGGTTGCAAGTGAGTTTCAGAACCACAATGACTTAAAAGAGATATGAAAGTGCCTGCGCCCCTTTTCAAGGCTTCTATGCCTGATAGCAGGAAAGAGATAAGGTTATCCACAAGCTGGGAACCTGTCCTGAATGCTTGCAGCAGAGTGGACTCTATGAAAGGTACCTAAGGAAGAGAATAGTGTTAAACTGGGCAACAAATTAAGTCTACAAACCATCCAAAAACAGAAACAGTTAATATGAAGAGATTTTTAAGGCAGTGAGGTGGCAGAATCATTAACATGCTAGGCAAAATGCTTAGAAGTATTTTGTCTGTCTTTAGGTCCTAGGTTTAAATACTGCTGGGATCGACTTTGCTTTTAAACTTTTGGGCTTGATAAAGTAAGTACCAGTTGAGCATTAGGATTGATTTAGTTAACTTAACACCCTCTTCCGAAATTTCTGGCCTTGTGCCAAAATTTGAAGCCAATATGAAGAGATTCCTAAAGCAGTGAGCTGGCAGAATTGCTAGCATTCTGGGCAAGATGCTCAGTGACATTTCGTGCGTTGCCCGTCTTCACATTCTGGTTTCAAATACCACTGGGGTTGACTTTGCCTTTCATCATTTCAGGGGTCAATAAAATAAGTACCTGTTGAGCTTTCAAGTTAGTCCCCTCCCCCCAAAATGCTAGCCTTGTGCTAAAATTTGAAACCAGTATGAAGAGATTCCAAACTTCACTCACGCTCTCACCCTGACCCAAACCCCATCCTACAGGCAAATATTTCTCATACTGTGGTAGCCCTGTTTTGCTCCAAATCCAAGAGGAATAATAGAAGAAGAAAAGTAGGAAGGAAGGAAGGAAGAAAGGACCCCTTTCAGTCATGAATGACCATGAGATTGCACCCAGAAAGTTCCCCTCCAAGGCACAAGTCTGGGCAAGGCTGTTTATTGAAGACCAGCAGTCGCCCATGCATACCAGCTTCCCCGCTCCATAGCATTGATGTTATCCAAGAGAACGGCAAACACCAATACCAGTGGTGTCACACAACTAGTTTCTACAGCTGAGTGAAGTAGAGCAGTATGGAATAAAGTGTCTTGCTCAAGACCACAACACACAGCCCAGTCCAAGAAACGAACTCACTTTCTCATGATTGTGAGCCCTACTCTCTTACCGCTGGGCCATGTGCCTTCGCAGGGGGTATAATAACAGTCTAATCAATTAAAATAATTTACTTTCTGGGTTTTGACCTGGATAATTTTGCTCCAGTTTTTTTTTCAATAGCTGACAGACCCACAAACTGGATGTGACATTTTCAGACCTCAAGTGACAAAAGAGTCCATCCTATACTATTCCTTTCATCTTTTCTGATGATCGCTGTGGTTTTCCCAATTTCTGGTATGAAACTGATCAGTAAATTAGTTAATATTAGAATAGTATATTAGATTTTATTAATGATTCTTTCTACTAATAGACACAAGGCCTGAGGAGTCTAGTGGATTATATTGACCCCAAAATGATGAGAGACAAAGATGACCTTGGCTTTATTATTAACAACACTCCCTTTTTTTTAAACCAGCATGTGAGTACTTTTTCTTTTTCTGATTCACAGATTTTTAATTTAGGTGTTAGCCTCACCTCTTCCCAACTCCCATTCCTAATAATTTTGAGCCACATAGTTCCGGATTCAGTCCTACTGCATGGAACCTTAAGCAAGTGTCTTCTACTATAGCCTCAGGCCGACCTAAGCCTTGTGAGTGGATTTGGTAGACGGAAACTGAAAGAAGCCTGGTCGTATATATGTATATATAGATACATGTATGTGTGTGTATATGTTTGTGTGTCTGTGTTTGTCGCCCCAACATCGCTTGACAACCGATGCTGGTGTGTTTACATCCCCGTAACTTAGCGGTTTGGCAAAAGAGACTGATGGAATAAGTACTAGGCTTACAAAGAACAACTGAAACAAGTAAAAGAGTATATATATAGATAGATAGATAGAGAGAGAGAGAGGGAGAGATTGATTGATAGAACATATGATGTATGTGTGTGCATATTTGTATGTATGTATGTATGTATGTATCTATCTATCTATATATATATATATATAGAGAGAGAGAGAGAGAGAGAATTCAGAAAAAACAAAAGACGAAGACAGGTGAAGTAGACAACAAACAGATATATTAGTTTAACGTTCGGGAAGTCAAAAAGTCTTTAACATTTCGAGCCTACACTCTTCCACAGAAAGGAACACAGAAGGAAACAAAGAGAGAGAAAATAAGGAATGTGTAGTGGCTAGCGATCAAAGAAATAACTAAGGTTCAGTTGAATTAGATTTAGTAGTTGATAAAGAGATAAATGAATTAGAAATGAATTACTGTTCTTTACAAGCTATGACCCCAATGGGCTTCATGCAATTCTTGGAAGTGCATATATTCTTAGCTACATCAATTTCTTCCATCTTCTTGCTCTGTTAAAGTATTTGAGAGAAATTATGTTAATGTGTCCGACTGGTTAAAATTCTATTTATCTATTTGTGCAGCTGAAGATGGCATTGCTTTTAAATTGATGTAATGATTGCATTATTAAATTAAATGGAGCCACAGGAAACTGTCGTACTGCATTACTACCCAATATGCTGTAGCTTATTTTGATTTTATATATGTGTGTGTATGTATGTGTATGTGCATGTGTGTGTGTATGTATCTATATATATATATGTATGAATATATATATATATATACATACACACACATATGTGTGTGTGCATATGTGTACACACATAAATTTCCAAGGCACAAGGATGTTTATCTTGCTTTGTTGAGTCAAAATGAATTTAACTTAACAAAATACAATTATGTAATAGAGAGTTTAGGAATATATATATATATATATATGTGTGTGTGTGTGGTGTGTGTGTGTATACATTTGTTTCAAAATGAAGACTTTATAAGGGTACAGCAGCTAACTAACATTTGATATATAATCATATCCAAAATATCAATAAATTATTTGATATCTGAGTTACGAAATACACAGAGCTTAAACATTTACACTTTTTCAAATTTAAATCTAGTCTAAGTTAATTTAGTTTTCTGTTTCATAATGGGGATTTTTCTGATTAAGAATCATGTCATGAGTCAAATGAAAAGCTGGCTTTCAAAAAAATGAGGAGTGGTATTCCAAAAACCATATTAAGGCAGGAACCAAAATGTATGTGTCAAACATACTGTAATGCACTTTTCTAGCAAAATCACATTTTTCTGTCTGTCTTTTATTATTTTTTTTAAATTGAATATATCTTTCTCTAAGACATTTTTTTCTGGAGAGAAGGATCAGCTTTTCTAGATTTCAAAATTATTTTAAAGGTTTTCGAAACGTATCATTTTTGAAAGAAAATGGTTATGAAAGACCCCTTGGAAATATTTAAGGAGGTCAACTGTGTAAACCCTAAAAATACCTGTTGCTACAAACATCACTGTTGTCATCGTCGTCGTCATTGTCATCACCATCATCATCATCATCATCATCATCATCATCATCATCATCACCATCATCATCTTCATCATCATCAACATTCTCATTCTCACCATCACTATCATCCTCATCACCTTCATCTCCTCCCCCTCACCATCATCATCATCATCATCATCAGCTTCATCTCCTCCCCCATCATCATCATCATCATCAATCATCATCATCATCATTAAACATCATCAACAAACATCATCATCATCATCATCATCATCATCATCATCATCATCAATCATCCTCATCATCATCAATCATCACCATCAATCATGATCCTCAATCATCATCATCATCTTCATCAACGTTCTCATTCTCACCATCGCTATCATCCTCATCACCTTCATCTCCTCCCCCATCATAATTGTCGTCGTCATCATCATCATCATCATCAATCATCATCATCATCATCATCAAACATCATCATCAAACATCATCATCATCATCATCAATCATCATCATCAATCATCAATCATCATCAATCATCATCATCATCTTCATCAATGTTCTCATTCTCACCATCACTATCATCCTCATCACCTTCATCTCCTCCCCCATCATAATTGTCGTCGTCATCATCATCTTCATCATCATCATCATCATCATCATCATCAATCATCTTCATCATCATCAATCATCATCATCATCATCATCGTTGTTGTTGTTATTATTATTGTTGTTGTTATTGTTATTACTGTTATTATTATTACTGTTATTATTATTATTATTATTATTATTATTATTAAGGCAGTGAACTGGCAGAATCATTAGCATGCTGGACAAAATGCACAGTAGTATTTCGCCTGTTGTTACTTCCTGAGTTCAAATTCCACCCGGGTCGACTTTGTCTTCGATTCTTTCGTGGTTGATAAATGAATTACCAGTGAAATGCTGAGGTCAAGGTAATTGATAGTGTCCTCCCCACAAATTTCAGGCCTTGTGCCTATTGCAGAGAGGAGGAGGAGGAGGAGGATCATCATCATCATCGTCATCGTCATCATCATCATCATCATCATCATTATTATTATTATTATTATTATTATTATTATTATTATTATTATTATTATTATTCAGGCAGCTAGTTGGCAAAATTGTTTAGCATGCCAGGCAAAATGCTTAGCAGTATTTTGCTCATCGCTATATTCTGAGTTCAAATTCCACCAAGGTAGACTTTACCGTTCATCCTTTTGGGGTCAATAAATTAAGTACCAGTTTTCACTTAATTTAATCAATTAGTCCTCTCCTCCTCGATTTAATCAATTAGTCCCCTCCTCCAAGATTTCAGGCCTTGTGCCTATAGTAAAAAAGGATTAATATTACTGTTATTCAGAGTCGAGTGTACTATGAGTCAAATTTTGCCTGGAGTGACTTAATCTTTCTTCTGACAGAAAGTATAAGAAAAGTATTAAACTGACTGCATATTAACTATAAAACAGGATGTGAATTTCAAGAAAGGAATGTCATACTTGGTATGGCAGTTGTTTGGACAAAGGGTGTGAAATTACTCCCATGGAACTCCTATTAATCTTGGCTGGGGATTACAAACTATGCAATTATGTACCATTATGTAAATGAAGCCTATCAGTCAAAAATTTTAATTATTTTTATAAGTGACCTCCCACTCCTACAATCAGCTGTTTTAGAGTGAATGTTGATGAAGTGTTAAGTGAAAAATTAAACCAGCTTATCCTAAGCTGTTGAAAAGTCCCTCATAGCTATAGTATTTCGGTAAAAACCAAATACATATGACACATGCCCATATATTTATTTATTCATAATCCACATTTTATTGTACAGTTAACTTAATGTCACCATATTTAATACTGACAACATGAAAGTAATTTTATTTGAAATAATTCTGCAAAGATGAAGAAGCAATATTAGTCAATAGCCAATATCAATTTATGCATTTTTTTCCTTTAGCAAATAGAGGACATAACTCTAGTTATGGTCTTATTCTAACCTCATCAATCAAGGCACAGCATTCATTATACTTACAACTATAGTGATAGGAAAACACACTAAGTAAATGTTTAACCCTTTCATTACTGTATTTATTTTGAGATGCTCTGTGTTTCTTTCAATTACTTTAAATATAACAAAGAATTTAGTAAAATAACTTAATTATCATTAACCTAGTGTTAAGAGTATAAATTGTGACTAAGGTTTGGTGGAAGATTTTAATTCAAAACTTATGAAAACAAGACATTTGTACTCAGAGTCAGAGCCAGTTTCAGCCGGGTTGGTAATGAAAGGGTTATGAATATACACTGGTTGGTGTTGCAAAATAGGATGGGTTTTTTTATAGCAGATAGAGAAACAACTCAACAGGTTATGGTTTTATTCTGACCTCATCAGCAAGGCACAACCTTCATTGAGCTTGCAAATTTAGTGATGGAAAAACCTCACATAGTAAATGTACAAGAATGTATGCAGGTTAGTACAGGAAAACAGAGACTAAATACTTCACCAATACCATCCACAAGAAAGGCAATACTTATGTTAGTGTTGTGGTATTTAATGTTTGAGACATAAAAAAAGCTAACTAGAAATAATTATGATGTTTACAGAAATAATTATGATGTTTATAGGCACAGGAGTGGCTGTGTGGTAAGTAGCTTGTTTACCAACCACATGGTTCCAGGTTCAGTCCCACTGCGTGGCACCTTGGACAAGTGTCTTCTACTATAGCCTCGGGCCGACAAAAGCCTTGTGAGTGGATTTGGTAGACGGAAACTGAAAGAAGCCCGTCGTATATATGTACATATATATATGCATGCGTGTGTTTGTGTGTCTGTGTTTGTCCCCCTAGCATTGCTTGACAACCGATGCTGGTGTGTTTGTGTCTCTGTTACTTAGCGGTTCGGCAGGGGCGAGCGATAGAATAAGCGCTGGGCTTACAAAAGAATAGGTCCCGAGGTCGAGTTGCTCGATTAAAAGGCGGTGCTCCAGCATGGCCGCAGTCAAATGACTGAAACAAGTAAAAGAGTAAAAGAGTAAAGAGAGTAAAGATATACAGTATGCAGCTAAAATACCTCCTCACCATTTTAAACTTTCACCTATGTGTTGCTAATGAACTTATGCAAGTGCCAATAATGTTTTCATTTAGCTAATGAACAAAAACTGTAACCCTTTGTTGAAACAACAGTAAAATTAATTTTTCATAAATGTTGTTTCTTTTTCCTTTTGTCAACCTTTCAAATGTAGGAGGTATTTCTCCCACACCCTGTATAAGTCACATTCTCCAGAATATATTATCAAAGTCCACCATGTCAAAAAATATTTTCTTTGTAGATATAATAGTTTCAACAGACAGTGTTTCTCCAAAAGAATTGGAGAAATTATTCAAATAAAAATTGAAATACAGATATTATAAAGGTGCAGGAGTGGCTGTGTGGTAAGTAGCTTGCTTACCAACCACATGGTTCCGGGTTCAGTCCCACTGCGTGGCATCTTGGGCAAGTGTCTTCTGCTATAGCCTTGGGCTGACCAATGCCTTGTGAGTGGATTTGGTAGCAGAAACTGAAAGAAGCCTGTCGTATATATGTATATGTATGTGTGTGTATGTTTGTGTGTCTGTGTTTGTCCCCCTAGCATTGCTTGACAACCGATGCTGGTGTGTTTACGTCCCCGTCACTTAGCAGTTCGGCAAAAGAGGCCGATAGAATAAGTACTGGGCTTACAAAGAATAAGTCCCGGGGTCGATTAGCTCAACTAAAGGCGGTGCTCCAGCATGGCCGCAGTCAAATGACTGAAACAAGTAAAAGAGTAAAAGAGTATGGTGATTCAAGGATGAAAAAATCTCCTGGTATGAAAATGCAGTTAAGAATTTTGCTTTGAAATCATGTTGTTTCTGGTTCGCTCATGCTACGTGTCGTCTTAGCCAAGAGCCTTCTATTACAACACTAGATCTAGAAAAAAGCATATGAGTGAAATTTGGCTGATGGAAACTATGTTGAAGCTTGTTAGATTTATATGCATGAGTGTGCTGTATATGTTGAATACAAGGTTTAATGGTGGTAGTGGCGGCAGAGGTAGAACCTGCAGGTGAGTGGAAACAACAATTTAATTTTTCCTTTTTGTGTTTCTCATTATTGTTTTTGTTGTTGATGTATTCATTTTCCTTCTAGTTGTTGTTGTTGCTGTTTCAATCGACAACAGTGTTGGTTGTGGTGGTGGTGGTGGTGGTGGTGCTGCTGCTGTTGCTGTTGCTGTTGCTGCTGTTGTTGTTGTTGTTGTTGTTGTTGTTGTTAAGCAACAAGGCGAGTATGGGTGATTAGGTGATGGCCTAGGGCTTAGGGGCAGGAGACCCCCAGACCTTGAAAAAAAAAACTTTGGTCGTCTTGTTGTAGTCGAGGACTCTTCATTGACGCCTGACACCACTGGGAGGTGGCCCTCGAAGTCGCTGGAAATGGAGGTCTCCAGGTCCAAATTCTTGAACAGCTGATGGTGGTGGTGGTGGTGGTGGTACTTTGTTTTAACATGGGCAAAGCATAGCGAAGACAGCTCTTTCAATCACTAATCTCACTCCCACTGACTTTCTGCTAAAAAAATTAGATGCCATAGTAACTTGGTTAGATGGGATGCTGGATATTTTGGTTATTTGGTTATGTTGAATTTGGATGCATGCTGCTTCCAATATAAAAGAAAGTCTATTTTAGGTTTTTGATGAGACCATTTATCTATACATAAACATAACAGTGATTACAAAAGTTTCTTGCTGGAGGCTGTATCACCATTTAACAGCAGAGAGCCGTGCATGTATGTTGCGTTGGGGTAAAAATTGACTAGATACACATTCATGTGGCTAGAGGTAGGAAATTCCGCTTTAACCATAAACAAATAATTCTTTTTAACCTGAATAGTTTGTTTGCAAATTCAAGGATGATGTTGTCTAAATCACATTTTTTGTCTCCAATTCTTTTGGAGAAACATTGGTGCATGGACACAAAGTACTGAAAAAGACATCGTAGCAAGGAAAGCTCTTGCCTGGAGCACTTGCCATAAATTGAGAAAGGTACAGATTTCAAAGTTAGCAAGGAAATTGAAAGTGAGGTTGTTTCTGGCAACAGTGGAGTCTGTTCTTCTACATGGGGCTGAAACATGGATGGTCATTAAAGCATTGAAGAAGCAGTTGGATGGTTGTTATACAAAGATGCTTAGAATGGCACTTAATGTTTCCTGGAAGAGTCATGCAACAAAAGCTGACTTATACCAAGAACTACCAAAAGTAACATTGAAGATATAGCATAGAAGGATGAGGCTAGCTGGACATTGCATGAGACATACCTATTTCTTTACTACCCACAAGGGGCTAAACATAGAGGGGATAAACAAGGACAGACATAGGTATTAAGTCGATTACATTGACCCCAGTGCGTAACTGGTACTTTAATTTATCGACCCCGAAAGGATGAAAGGCAAAGTCGACCTCGGCGGAATTTGAACTCAGAACGTAACAGCAGACAAAATACCGCAAAGCATTTCGCCCGGCGTGCTAACGTTTCTGCCAGCTCGCCACCTTTGAAATTGCTAACAAGCTAGTGCTCTGGCAACCAACAGAAGGAAGAACCAAGAGAGGAAAGAGGAAGGCAACCTATATTGACAACTTGCTGGAGGATACTGGTATAGAAGGGGTACAGGAGCTGAGGATTATTATGGAACATCGAGATGAGTGGGGAAAACGTGTGGAAACAGTCTTGGGGCATCCTGAGGGACAACCTAGATAGACAGATAGATTAACCTGAGGTCAAGCAGCAACAAAGAATTCTGTCTTCTCAGGAATCCCTGAAACCTCAACCTCATTGTTTCACATTTTTACATTTTTAGCCATGTTTAGGCAGGAAAGTAATAGAATTTTCCATTGATTGCAGTTGAAATATTATTGGTTAAAATTCATTGTGAGTTACCTGATATGCTATAGCCTGTCTCTTGTTACTGAGCTAATGCAGTTTCAATTCTAAGCCCCACTACAGTAGTGCCTCATCAGTGAGGTTGTTGGAAGGTAACTGAATGAAAATGAAAAGGTGGCAAAATCATTACATGCCAAAGAACAACGTGTAATGTGAGCATTAAAATGAGTAAAACAAGTATAAAAATAAAAGACATGAAGCCAATTATGCACAGAACAGAAATGTAGATCCAGGATGAGGTGTTAGGCTGAAAACTACAGGGTCAAAATACTGTTAACATTAACAAAACATGCAGCAAATTGTGTACAGACAATAACAGACACAAGATAAAAGAACAATACATGTATGCTTGTGTAAAGTTTAAATTGTAAAGCTCTTGCTGGCAATACCGCAAACAAAGCAAGTACTAGAATATTAAATACAAAAAGCCAAATGTGAAATTAAATAGAACATTGTCCACATTCAGAGGTCATAGATGCAAAACTGTGCTGAAATGTGAAACACATGCAAGTGAGGAAAAAGTTCATGTAATGCCTTTAAAATGTAAGTTTTGAGAACAGTGCAGTGTTTGTGTTCAGTTTGTGTGTGTCACAGGAAACAGTGTGAGATGGTACTTTTCTGCAGATTGAACAATGTGAGTCTCAATTCCAATATCTTTCAGTAGCATTTTGAATGTAGTGCCAAGTGCACCAGCTATCACAGAAATAATTGCTATCTTCATCTTCCACAGGAATAATTATTGTTTTAGTTTTCAGCTCCCTTACTAGACCCTGATATTTCACAGTTTTTAAAATTTCTTTGGAATCAACTCTATTATCATAGGGAATTGCATAGTCTATGATCTTATACTGTTTGTTTATTTTGTTCTCTATAATAATATTTGGCTGTCTTGCTTCAATAATATGGTCAATCTTAATGGGGAAGTCTCATTAGATCCTATAATTCTCGTTCTCTATCACTGTCTTGAGTTTGTGTTCATACCACAATCCTGTTATTTCAAATCCACACACTCAGCTAACATTCTAATGTACTCTTCTACCTACACAGTTATGCCTGTGCTTATACTCTTTCTGTGCTAGCTGACTGCACTCACTCAAGAGATAATTGATACTTTCATCTTGTTCCCCCAAAATACTACATTTGCAGTCTGAGATTTGTCAATCTTTGCTTTTATCAGATTCATCTTTATGGTGTTCTTGGGTGGTTATAAATAACACTATGCTCTTTCATTTCAGGTTTCCATCTCTCACCTAGTGCCAGTGTTCTTTACTTCCAACATCCTTGGTTTGTTGCCTGAATTGACCATGCGATTCCATTTCTTTCCATCTGCTTGTTTTGTTGTTCTTGAATTCCCCTGCCACTTCAATAACTTTTAGTGCATCTCTAACTCCCAATAGTATATTTTCTTCATTCCACATAACAAAATTTTTCAACTTTACTATTGCAGTACTAATGGTATCTTCTGCATTTAGCAATCTGCTTCTTCCTTTCTTGATAGGTAGAGTCTGTTGGTATTACTTTTAGGGTGGTGTGTGTTGTGCATTGTAGGTCATTATTATTATTATTATTATTATTATTATTATTATTATTATTATTATTATTATTATTATTACTATCCTCATCATTAGATAAATTTTGTAAAAAAAAAGTGATAAATAAATGAATAAAAAGTAGATTGACTTCCCTTATTTAAAACTTCAATAGGTCAAAGTTCAAAATACCATCTAACTTTTTTTCCTGTAGCCAGTTTTATTTCTGGCCAGAGTCATGATTAATAGTAGACTAGTCAGGCTGAAAGTAATTTTTGCTGGTGATTTTGGTGGTGGTTGTAGCGGCGGTGGCGGCATTGGTAGTGGTGGTGGTGGTGGTGGTACTGCTGAGAGTGATGCTGGTGTTAGTGGTGTCGGTGCAATTTGTGGTGATGTTGTTGGTGGTGGTGGTGGCGTTAACAGTATTGGTGAAGTTGGTGTTAGTGGCAGTGTTGGTGTCAGATGAGATGGTAATGGCAGGAATTTCATGTTTCATTTAAAGCAGCATCCTATAAATACAATAGCTTCAACTCCCCCACTCAAGTCTACTAACTGCAAGCCAATAAGGGAACCTCTATGTTGCTGATCAACCTACAAGAAATGGCTGCCAAATTTTCCTTGAATTACATCCCAGAATTCAATGCTAGTGGAATGGGGAAAACAATAAAGCACTGGTCTAAATGGTTTCCAGTATTATGTTCTTTGTAAGATATGTGACTTGAAAGGCAGTGAGCTGGCAGAAACGTTAGCACGCCGGATGAAATACTTAGCGGTGTTTCATCTGTCTTTACTTTCTGAGTTCAAATTCTGCCGAGGTCGACTTTGCCTTTCATCCTTTCGGGGTCGATTAAATAAGTACCAGTTATGCAACTGGGGTCGATATAATCAACTTAATCCATTTATCTGTCCTTGTTTGTCCCCTCTGTGTTTGGCCCCTTGTGGGCAATAAAGAAATAGGATATATGATTTGAGTTTAAATGTACTTATGTCAACTTTGTCTTTCATCTTTTCAAGGATGTTGTTGCAGTTATTGTTTAGCCCTAGGATAATCTTAACTGGACAGATGTATGATAAAGGAATTGCAGCTATGACGATCTCATTTTTTTCTAACTCAGAACCACATTATCCAATGTGTCTTTTTTCTGAGGCCAGATATTTGGCTGCTATCTCTAGTAGATCAAGCAAATCCTGGATTCAGTTCCATAAACTGTTTTCCTACTCTCTATGAATCTGTGAACTTGAGCTAGTATAAAATCTCAGCGTGTGTGTATGTGTGTACATACACATACATACAGACATATATATATAATAATATTGGGTTGTCTGGAAAGTTTGTGCCGATTTATTGTAGCTTACCTTTCGACTTATTTTAGAACATGGTTGAGTCCATAAGATAGGATTTGACTACACCTCCATTTAGAGAACAGTTTAAGCTATCTTTTCGTGGAAGAAGGTTTATGTTCCTATAACCTGTGTTAATTCTGTAACCCTTTAAAATGGAAGATAAGAAAGTTCATTTTCGGCACTTGATGCCTTGGGAACCAGACAAAAATTGCTACAGCTCGACTGAGATGTGTTACCCCACCCTCCATATTCACCAGATATTGCTCCTTTGGATTTCCACTTATTCAGGTCTCTGCAGAATAGTTTTAATAGTAAAAATTTCAATTCCTTGGATGACATAAAAAGATACCTCGTTGAATTCTTTGCCATGAAACCTCCTCAATTCTGGGAAGAGGGTATTTTCAAGTTAAAGGAAAGATGGAGACGCATTGTGCAACAAAATGGTTCGTATTTAGTTGATTAAAAATGTAATGGCAAGTATTTATTGACCTTTTTCTTTCCTTTAAAAATCGGCATGAACTTTCCAGACAACCCAATGATATACACAATTGTATTTTACATTATATATATACACATATATATATTGACACATACATACATATATACATACATATATAGATACATATATCTATATACATATACACATCTGGATTGTAAAGTTACATGTCTAAATACATGTTATTCGGATATTGTCTTTTTTAGTATATGAGGTTTTAACTCAAGGAGATTAATCCGAATTGTGGGTGCTAAGTTTGCATTAGTTAGGTATGGTTTAGATTGTAATATGTGAATGTGTGTTTAGATGCATGCAGGCACCTGGGTAATTGTTCCGTAAATCTGTTTATAATGTACTCCTTTGATAACAATATTGAGAGTGAATCTTCGGAACATAACTGGCATTTCTGGGATAACAGATTAATCTCCATGAGTCAAAACTTCATATACTAAAAAAGAACAGTATCCAAATAACATGTCTTCAGACATGTAACTTTACAATCCTGCCAGTCCTGCTTTAATCAACATACTAATAGACATATACCCAAAGTCCAAATAGTTATATATATATATATATTATATATATATATATATATATATATATATATATATATACATATATATATATATATGTTTTCATGTTTGGATTAACCTTATATATATATATATATATATATATATATATATATATAAAGGGAAAGTTTATGAAAATAAGCAAAAGACGAAGGCAGCTGAAGTACAAACAAACAAATGTATTAGTATAGCGCTCAGGAATAGAAAAAGTCTTTTACGTTTCGAGCCCACGCTCTTCGACAGAAAGATACACAGAAAAAAACAAGGAGAGAAACAAGGTCTGATCAATAAGTATCCGGACTATTGTCATAGTATTGAAGCTAAAGCATGCAGAGTGAAGCCACTTGGCAAAGATTGACTTTGAACACTTCTGTGCATGCACACTAAGTTTTAATGTTCTAGCACACTTCTGCTGTTTACAGCAGTGCTTGGAAGGAAGGTGTGTAGCATGTTATTGTTGCATTGACCATGACAGAGAAAGTTGTCATGGTGATACCTGCTCAGAGGCCTATGCAAAGTTGCAGAAAGTGTAGGGAGAGGAGTGTATGAGCCACACACAAGTGTATGAATGGCTCAGAAGTTTCCAAGATGGCCACAAAAATGTTGATATTGATGAACATTCTGGGAGACCTGCAACCAGCTGAACTGAGAAAAACATTGCAGATGTGCATGCAGCGGTGAGGGGGAAATCACCGAATCGCCATGTTTGAGTTATCAGAGAATGTGCAGATTAGTTACAGTTCAATTCAGTCCATTATCACTGAAGATTCTGGGAATGAGATACATGTTGCCAAGTTTGTGATAAACCCACTTTCAGCTGACCAAAAGGACACTTGGGTTTCAGTTGTACAAGATCTCCTTGATTGTACTGAGAACTATGAAAACTTTAGAAAACTTTATGTAGGCCCCTGAGCAGGTATTGCCAAGCTTTTGGTAAAATTTGATGCAGATTCTCAACTTAACTTTCTCTGTCATGGTCAATGAAACAATCACATGCTACACACCTTCCTTTCAAGCACTGCTGTAAACAGTGGAAGTGAACTAGAATGTTAAAACTTAGTGTGCAAGCACAGCAGAGTTCAAGATCAATGTGTGTGTGTGTGTGTGTGTGTGTGTGCATGTGTATACACATACAGAAGCTAAGTTGCCGAAATTTTAACCACTTTGTTGTTTTGTAAAAAAAAAAAATTTCTGGGTCGGGAAATAAAATCACTGCAAGGAGTAAAAAGCTGAAACACTTGCATAACGTGGTGAGGTTTCTTTTTGAAGACTTTCTGCTGTTCACTTCTTCCCAGAATTTCTTACTTCCTCCCTCCATTAAGAATATTTCTTTATTAAAATAATATTTAAATAGGGTGGAATCTGGAATTTAAAAAAAAAAAAAAAAATTAACATCTGCAACAGAAAAAAGGGAAATCAGTAAAATAAAGTCTATTTGCCAGAAAGATTATACGAAATAATATTTCTTTACTTTGGCTCATCTGACAGTTAGGGAAATTGGGGCTAAAACCAAAGTTGAGGGACTGGTTTGGTTGGCAAAAGGATTACCAAACAAGAAGGTGAGAAGCTGAGGATTCAAGGTGAATGAAAGAGGTAAGGTAAAAAAAAGTTGGACAGACAGGTAGATAGATATGACAAGGGGTAGTTAATGTCACTGATTAAAGTAATGTGGGGGATAAAAGGGTGGGTAGGAAAATAACTAGGTACAATATATCAGACATTCACACACAGAATTACAGTTCAAAGCAGTGTTGAAGTAGTGGTGAGATAAAAGAATAAGGAGAAGATAAAGGAGTAGAAGCAAAGAAGCAGAGAGAGGGATGGAAAACACAATTACAATGATATACAATTACTCTACCACACACACACACATACACACACACACACACACACACACACACACACAACATACACACAAAGACACAGATACAAAAACACACACACACATACACAATACACACACATCACACACACAACACACACACAGTGACACAGACACAAACACACATACACGGTGACACAGAGACACAGATACAAACACACACACACCACACACATAGTGACACAAATACAGACACACACAACACACACACACACATCACTCACAACATACACACAGAGACACAGATACAGACACACACACACACACACACAACACACACACAGCGACACAGACACACACAACACACACACACAACACACATAGACACAGACACACACTCACACACATCACACACACACACACAGACACACATGACACAGACACATACACACATGTACACACACACACACATACACACACACACACCCTACATATATGTACATGTGCTAGCATAAATGGGAACACAGTCAATGCTGTATTTTATAGCATACAAGACACACTTATTTTTCCACCACCCCACAAAAAATGTCTCTAGAAAATCATCCTGGGTCCGATATGCAAATTTGAGCCAATATTATATACTTTAATGCATTAAAAACTTTTTCCTAGAAAATGCAATGCAGAAATTGAGGTGCGTCTAATATGCTCATGTGTCTTTTATGCCATCAAATATACTATGTCTGTTGCCCATGTATCAATGTAATAAATGGAGTTTGCGTATTTTTACCTGAAAGGATGAAAGGCAAAGTTGACCTCGGTGGAATTTGAACTCAGAACGTAAAGACAGACGAAATGCCGCTAAGCATTTCACCCAGCATACATTTCTGCCAGCTTGCCACCTTATATCATCATCATCTATCTATCTATCTATCTATCTATCTATCTATCTATATATATATATATATATATGTATATATATATATAGAAAACAGACATTTAACAATGGTGATGATGATGATGATGATGATGATGATGATGATGATGAGGAGGAGGAGGAGGAGGAGGAGGAGAGGAGGAGGAGGAGGAGGAAGAGGAGGAGGAGAAAGAGGAGGAGGAGGAGGATCAATATCTCGGGAATTTAAGACCTCTTAAAATATTTTTGGCCCAAGACCTCTTAAAACTATTTTTAAGAGGTCTTGGATCAAAAATATTTTAAGAGGTTTTAAATTCCTGAGATATTAATCCTCGTCATCGTCATCATCATCATCAACATCACTATTGTTTAATGTCCATTTTCCCTCCTGGCAGATGGTTTGACAGGATCTGGCAAGTCGGAAAGCTGTGCCAGGCTCCAGTTGTCCGTTTTGGCATGGTTTTGACGACAGACCGTCTTTCCCAATGTCAACCACTTTGTAGAGTGTAGCAACTACTTTTTATGTGGCACCAACACAGGTGCTTTTTACATGGTAGTGACATAAATGCTTTTTATGTGTCACCAGCACAGATGCTCTTTATGTGACACTGTCTCATATGGCTTTCACATTGCAATAGCACACATGCTTTTTATGTGACACCAGCACAGGTGCTTTATACGTGGAAGTGACATAAATGCTTTTTATGTGGATCCAACACAGATGCTCTTTATGTGACACTGGCTCATATGGTTTTCACATTGCAATGGCACACATGCTTTTTACGTGTCACCAGCACAGGTGCTTTTTACATGGCACCATTACCAGTATCATCACCAAGTAACCTGCAAGACAAAGACCTCTCATTTGAGAGAGGGAAGAATCAATTACAATAAATAAGTATGAGATCTTTTATAATGAATTGGTTCCTCTAACCTTTTGTTGTTTAGAAATGTATAAAACTATAAGCTGGTCTAAGCCTAGAAAGTATTGTTAATCCTTAAAGATCATTGGAGAGTACAACAGTCAAAATTTTGTGACTATAACAACCAAGATGAGAACACTTATCTAAATGTATCAGTGTATAATAATGATAATTTCTCATCTCAGAAATTCAGGTATCAGTTAGAAATCTTTATTATTTATCTTAGGAAAGGTTTTTTTTTGTAGATAGGCATGACCGAGTGGTAAGAAGCTTGCTCCACAACCACATGGTTCCAGGTTCAGTCTCATTGCATGGCACCTTGGGCAAGTGTCTTCTGCTATAGACTTGGGTCAACCAAAGCCTTGTGAGTGGATTTGGTAGATGGAAACTGAAAAAGCCTGTCATATATGTATGTGTGTGTGTGCATTTGTGTCCATGTTTGTTCCCGTAACACCACATGACAACTGGTGTTGGTGTGTCTACGTCCCCGTAACTCAGTGGTTTGGCAAAAAGAGACTGATAGAATAAGTACCAGGATTCTAGAAAAAAATGTAAGTCCCGGGGTCAATTTGTTTGACTAAAACCCTTCAAGGTGGTGCTCCAGCATGGCTGCAGTCAAGTGACTGAAACAAGTAACAGGATAAAAGAATAAAAGAATATTATTTAAAAGTAATATGCAAAATAAGTGGTTTCCTTTTTCTCTTTAACTGTAATGAGATCTACAGAATGGTAAGAAATAAGCAAGATTGTCTTTTTTAATTAGGAAATATCAATGTTGTAAGGCATTATTCTCGAAACGTTAAATGGCAGTTTCCACAGAGGAAAGAAAGAAAATTTTTAGTATTGATGACAAATTCTGAACAAGAAAGTCAAGGGAGACAACTCTGAGCTCTAAATTAATTAGACAAAAGAGACATTAGACAGTGAGGACTGAGTCTGACCTTGTGCATTAATGAGTGCAATTAAGTGGGTGTTAAGATGCTAATTTGAGCCCCCCTCCATCATCACGACCAAATTTTAGTTACTCAAAATGAAGAGAAAAGAAATCATTAGCTTTTAATTCACATTGAATAATTGTATCATATTTTACCACCCTTGCGAGTGGTACATGTATGATTACAGTATGGTTACTGTATGGTACATGTTGATGGCTTAGATTACATAGCGCCACCCTGGAAAATTTGGAATTTCTTTGTATTCTTGCTTTCACCCCTTCTCCTCTTACCTCTATTAAAAGAATTTGGAGAAAAACTGCACACGTTTATGATTATCTGATATGTTGTTGTTATACTAGTTTGATTTTAAATTTCCTGAAATTCTTTAAATTTCTTGAAATTGTCGCATTCTTTGTGACAAAGAACATTGGATTGAATGTGTTGCAGTATTTGTTGTGACATTTGCTCTGAGTTCAACTTTGCCTTTCATCCTTTTGATGAAAAAATTCTAATCTAGGATGCAAAGTTATCTTTTATCTTTGACTTGTTTCAATCATTGGGCTGTGGCCATGCTGGGGCACTGCCTTGAAGGGTTTAGTTGAACAAATCAACTGCAGAACTTATTTAATTTTCAAGGCTGCAGTCAAATGACTGAAACAAGTAAAAGAATAAAAGAATATATATAGGTGTAGGAGTGGCTGTGTGGTAAGTAGTTTGCTTACCAACCACATGGTTCCGGGCAAGTGTCTTCTACTATAGCCTCAGGCCGACCAAAACCTTGTGAGTGGATTTGGTAGACGGAAACTGAAAGAAGCCCGTCATATGTATGTATATATACATGTGTGTGTGTGTGTTTGAGTGTCTGTCCTTATCCCCCCCACCAACATCGCTTGACAACCGATGCTGGTGTGTTTACGTCCCCGTCATTTAGCGGTTCGGCAAAAGAGACTGATAGAATAAGTAGTAGGCTTACAACGAATAAGTCCTGGGGTCGATTTGCTCGACTAAAGGCGGTGCTCCAGCATGGGCACAGTCAAATGACTGAAACAAGTAAAAGAGTAAAAGAGAGTAAAGAGTATATACATATATACGTATATGTACACATACACCCACACCCACACATGTATGCACGATATGCTTTTTTTTCAGTTTCCATCTATGAAATTTACTCACAAGGCTTTGGTTAGCCTGAAATTATAATAGAAGACACTTCCCCAAGGTGTCACACAGTGGAATTGAACCCATAACTCCGTAGTTGGGAAGCAAGTTTATTTCCATTCAGCCTGTGGAGCTATAAGAAATTTGAATAGGAAGCCTTGTGGTATTTGTTCTAGCTCCTTGCATTCTGAGTTCAAATCCTGCTGTGGTCTGCTTGGATAGCTGACTTAATCTAACACCCATTTTGGTATAACTACCTGGCATTTTAGGTGCCTTTAGGACACCCAACACAGTTACAAGCTAGGCCTTTGGTTTGAAAATAACTTCCTCTATCTCTCACCTGTCTTGGAGGTAAGGGTTTTGTTTTCTTTCTTCATTTAAGAGTCAACATTCATCTAGGGCAGTGTTCCTTAACCATGGACCCTTTTGACCCGTGTTTTCCTAGGATGAGTCCTCCTAAGTTATTTGATGCATATGGACAAGGACAGCTGTGTAAAGAAGTGCCGATCTCTAACCATGGAGGGAATCTGTGGAAAAGGTAGACCCAGGAAGACATGAGGTGGTGAAACATGATCCTTGAATGTTAGGTCTCATGGAGGCAGTTACTAGTGACTGAGACCATTAGCGATATGCTTTGCATGAGAAGACTGGTCAAGTCAAATGAAATTGTAGTCATGGCTGTTGCTGGTGTCATATAAATGGCACCTGTGAAATTGTAACTGTGACTGTTTCGGATAGCATGATTTTCGAATGTAGGGCCTCACAGAGGCAAGGACGAGGTAGTGAAGCATGACGTTTGAATGTTGAGCCTCACAGAAGTGATGACAAGTGACTGAGACCTTGGCGATATGGGGTGCTTGAGAAGACAAGTTAAGCAAAGTGAAACTGTTGTCGTGGCTATTGGCACCCATGCTGGTGGCCTGTAAAAAGCATCCATTACACTCTTGGCGTGGTTGGCATTAGGAAGGGCATCCAGCCATAGAAACCATGACAAATCAGACTGGAACCTGTTGCAGCTCTCCAGCTTACCAGTTCCAGTCAAACCGATGCCAGTATGGAAAGTGGACGTTAAATGATGAAGATGATATTTTTGTAATTAAATATTATTAGGAATTGTTTAAAAAAATTATATTTTGTGTATTGTAGAAGTTTAATAAATTTATTGTTGATAAATTTTAACAAAAAAATCTTGTATGGATCTCCAGAGGGCTACATAGACTCTGGTTGAAAACCACTAATCTAGAATATTAACCGGCTGTATTTCTTGGGTGTTAGACTTAATGTGTTGCCCAGGTTAACATCACCACCTGTTTCTCATTCACAAGCATTCGAACCAGCATTTTGGTCGCACAAGAAAAATTAGTTTTCTTCTTAGTCATGTGAGAAAAAGGAAAAGACACAAAATAACAAACCCTACCCGGCCGCACCCCACCGCTAAAAAAAAAAACCCCAAAAGAACTCCTACCCGAACTAGGGTACTGCAGAGAAAGAAACTCGAGTTTCGAAGTCATTGTTTCTCTGTAACAGATTAAGTAAAAGCGGATTAATTCTTTATTCAATTTCCCATTATTTGGTAATTTTTTTTAGTGGATTTAAACTAGATAATGCTTTAAAACAGTAAAACATGTATATATGATAACTTCCAATTTTATCGATATAACTTCAATAATTTTATCAAAGCGAGTCAAAGAAAGCTCAGTCGAAACCGAAAAAAGAAAAAAAAACCCCAAACACCAGGAAAATGTCTAAATATTTATAAAAGGCAAATTTATCCGAAGTATAATATAAGTAAAAAAAAAGAAAATCTAAACAAAAAGAAGTTATGTTAACCAGAAAATATAGGTTTGGCGATAGAAAATATGAGATATAAAACAGAAAGTAAATTTAAATCTACATAAAAGACGCATTAATAAAGTTTTAAAAACGTGTTGTCATTTTTTGATGAGGGAATAAATTAACTAAAGTATTGCCGACGCTAAGAGAAAAAACTTTGGAGGAGTAGATGGGACAGGGTAAAATTGGAATATACATATATATAGTGGTCAGAAGAGCTGAAAAAAGAGAAAAGAGAGATGAGAGAGAAGCTGGAATAACGAAAAATAAGACAGCGCAAAAGAGTACGACATGGCAGGAAGGATTTGCAGGGGGTAAAAACCAAGAAAGAAAGAGAATAACCAGGGAGAGGGAGAGAGACAAATAAATATGTATAAGAGATAACTGTGACATAGAGAAAGAATTGTCTGGTAAACAGCTCTTTAAGAGAGAAGCTTAGGATATTAGAGAGAGGGGTACTAATAAAGATAGATATGTGTTTATGAGAGAGAGAGAGAGAGAGAGGTGCATCGTAGAAAGAGAGGGCGAGGGAGGAAGGGAAAAAAGGAAGAGAATGTACGTAGGAGAGAAGGAGGGAGGGAGAAAATAAAGAAGGAAAGAGGGCTGCGGGGGGGAAAGAGAGAAAATATATAGAGTGATGAAGAAAAAAGAAAGGTAGGATCTTAGAGAGAGTGAGGGAAGGAGAAAAAAGAGAGAAGTAAATCAGAGGGAGTGAGAGGGGGATGGGGAGAAATTAAATAAGAGAGAGAGAGACAAAGAGAGAGTGAGTGAGGGACGGGGAAAATGAGGAAAAACGTGATTAGATGGTAGATGACAAAATAAATAGGACATAGGAGTGTCGGTGAGGCACCGAAGAGAGAGAGAGAGAGGGTGAAAAAGTTTTGTCAACCGGTGCGGACATTTCTACAAACTTTAAGTTCGACGTCCTCGTATTTTGTATATAATATATATAAGCCCATGTATATATTGTATATATAAGATGTGAGAAGGGATTTTATGGCATACTTAAAGCATTTTAAAGTGGTTAAAGCTATCTAAATTCTCTCGGAAATTATACATTAGCATCTTTTTAATTCACACTTGTTAATGCAACTTGTCTAAATAGTTCTACATTCTACATAAACATACACACATGCTTGTGTGTGTTTATCAAGCACGGTGAGTGATTTGAAAATGTTACTTTTTAAAACACTACACACATATACGCATACATGCAAACAAAGCTTCATTGATATAATATATATATAATATATATATATTATTCCTTATAAAGGCTGTAGTTGATTTGTATTTTTTTCTCTCTTTAAATTCAGATTCATATAAAAAGGTAAAAGTCCAGATCGTTATAAAACTTTTCTGATGTAATAATCACTGAATACTGCACTACTGAGTAATTGTGTGTTTGTGTATGTGTATATATATTTATTTGTGTATGTGTATATATATTTATTATATCTCTCTATCTCTCTCTCTCTCTCTATATATATATAGATATATATATATATATCTATCTATATATATATATAGATATAGATATATATATAAATAGCTGTAGTCAATAAGTTATTTTTGTTTTGTAATTTCACATTGATCCATAGATATCTAGAACGTTTTAAAAACTTTTTTGTTTGTATAATAGTGTTTAAACTATGTAAACTACACTCACTGGACACTACATTACTTAGTAACTATATATAAATAAATAAATATATATATAATAGCTGTAGTCAATAAGTTATTTTTGTTTTGTAATTTCACATTGATCCATAGATATCTAGAACGTTTTAAAGACTTTTTTGTTTGTATAATAGTGTTTAAACTATGTAAACTACACTCACTGGACACTACATTACTTAGTAACCATATATATATATATACA
Organism: Octopus sinensis; assembly: GCF_006345805.1. NCBI lineage: Eukaryota > Metazoa > Mollusca > Cephalopoda > Octopoda > Octopodidae > Octopus > Octopus sinensis. Next base: position 28,818,673 of record NC_043001.1, on the reverse strand, counting down.
CATACACACAGACATAGATAGTTCCACAAAATGAAGGCGTTAATTGCTGTCAATTATGTGACACATTTTCCAGTGACGGCTACCCACATTTTCGTTTTCTCTTTGTGCTTTTTCACGTCTGTTTTCTATATACTTCACACAATGGGTTTAAATCGACACTTATTTTATATTGTTTTTATTCATAATCTAATTGCATGTCAAAGATCTTAATTGACATTTCTGTGCTACGTGTTTACTTCCATTCTCTTTGTAACGTGTTTGTTATTTTGTTTTTCTTGTTTATTATTTTTATTTGTTGTGGTTGTTTAGTCTCACATAGTCCTTATCTAGCAGTCCTATGATCAGAGACATTCCAGTCATGACCACCCTATCTTTCACTCAAGCTTGATATAAGACTGCACTATCCAATGTGTCCTTCTTTTGGCGGGTTTTCGTTTAGACTGTAACGTATAATTTGAAAGCGATTTGGTTGCTATTTTTAATAGGTTGATCAGTAAGGTCGAGAGGTTTTGTTGTTGAATCATACTTATTATCTTAAAAATTTATTTTGATAAAACTGTTTGCTACATTATATATATATATATATATATATATATATATGTGTGTGATGAATAAAAAGTTTTGAATGGTATATATATATATATATATATATCTCGAACATTTATCTTATATAAGTATATATCCATAACTTCCACTCCTGAATGCTCAAAGAAAACTCTGTTGTACTCTTATATTTCTCTATATAATGTTTACTTGTTGATTTAATTAGTCGACCAACCATCCTTCCTAAAAGTCGCGTCCCGCTCTAAAAAAAAAAAAGTTTTCTCTGTACAGACAGCTGCTCATTCATTATTCAGCAACTCGCCTCTTTTGCTTTGCCAGTATTGTGTTGTCACCAACGAGGGAATCTCTACGCAGTGTATAGGCCTTTCTGAAATAGCAGCAGGATTTCCATCAAATCACACGCTCTGGTCTTGAAGGGTACATTGAATAATAATAATCTTGGACATACAAAACGATAGCATGGTCACATGCTAACCTTGGGCTGAAATAGAGTTCCGTCTTGGTGGCTATAATTGCATTCTCTACGTCAACGCCAGCCAACAAGGTCCTGTGTGCTAAAAATAGCAGCCTAGTATCTTTCAAATCATATTCTGGTGTTTCTGTAAGGAATATGTTATATAAATATTCCTGTAGAATAGAGTCGGAAACCAGTGATTTCTTTGGATTTGTATATTTTAAGTAAGCTTTGTAGATTACAAATGAGCTGAACAATTTGTGGGTATTTTTGCTCTTCCTCATTTCCGTTAATTTTCAATTTTGACATGTTTAAGTTTTTGTTTTTTGCTCGAATTTACAAAAGTAATTTTTAAAAAAATCATATGTTTAAAACATTAAATCTGGGGAAAATAATCTAAAGAAAAACAAAACTGAAAAGTCACTGGAAAAACCGTGCTTCTCTCCTCGTCAATATGTTATTTTTTATGTTCTTAGTTTACAATACTTTAAACATTACAACTTTTGTATCTTGATAAATTCCGACTCTATTGTATAGGGATGCCCTTTAGATACCCAATGCCTGAAGACAATGACAGGATGGTCTCAAATAGAAAGCATTTGATCATGTCTGCTCGCTCAGGACTGATCTAGAGTTAAGCAACAGCGCTATACGTCCATAACCACTATAGCACCACCACCTTCATCATCAGTACTACGATTATTACCACCTTGTCACATCTTCAACCTGCTCCACAGAGCCTGCTTTTTATATACTATTTGATTTGAGTCAACGAAAGAGAATCTCTCAGTACTCGACCTGCTGGTAATAGCAAACAAATCCCTTTCCACTTCTCGAGAACTATACCTATTTTTCCTAAATAGGGAAAAGACAATCAATAATGTTGTTAAAGAACGGAGTGAAGATGTATTTAATCATAGGTCTTGCTGGATGTCTGGTTTGACCTGGTGTTAAAAAACAATAAGAATAGCACACTGGTTGCTCAGTCAAACTGTTTTGTCCAAATTACGTTTTCTTGAGTCAAGTTGCCTTAGATCCATGGATGAAGCTAAGCTGTTGGATAGATAGATAGAATGATAAATTACCCATCTGACCGATTTTTTCTGGGTGTCAGTCAAAATACTGTGTTTTAATTATTTGGTTTTTAACTTTAAAAAAACAGAAGCCAAACTTTTGTTTACTGTACAGCTGACTGGTTATTCGTTGACTTCAAATAACTGCTATAATATAATTCTGTTTTTGTTCTAAAAATATGCGCACATGCACAAATACAAACACAAAAAAGAAAAATAATAAAAAAAAAGAAATGAAAATAGATGAAATTAGTTTTTCCTCTTTTATTTTATTTATTTATATATTTTGCTCAAGTTTTTGGACTTTGATTAAATGTTGCAGTTAAATGTCAGGAAACAACCTCCTTCCCCTCATATATATATATATATATATATATATATATATATATATATATATATATATATATATATATATGGCCTTTAGGTCTGCCTATAATGTGCGTGTGTATACAAGCACACACTTAGATAATTGAAAGTTTTGGCCGTATCTAAGTTAACAGCACCACCTGGAGTACTTTTAAGTCATGTTTTAAGATATGGCCCACTTGAGTAGGGAGTTGTTTCACAAGATGTTTTTAGGTGTCAGTGGTTTGTTATTTCTTGGAGGAATTTGTCCATGTTCTGTTGGAATATTATGGGTCATTTTCTTCTGTGTTATCTTTTGGAATAATGTTGGATAAGACAGGATCAGTTGAAACCAAAAGTTGTGTTGCATTGTTATGTGATGTAAGCTTGACTTTTTTTTGTAATGAGGCATTTTCGTTCTGGGGCCAAGTCTTGGGTGACACGTATGAACTTGATACCACCAAGGTTTGGACTGTGTTGATGGAATACATTCCAGAATATATTGTGCAAATGATGTTGCGCTCAGTACAGCGTCGGAGAAAATAAAGTTTGAGCTTTTTGGCGCGATGCCAATAGTCAAGGTCTGTCATGTCCTTTATTCTTTTTCTTTGATCGATCTCTGTATGCTTTAGTTCTTATAAGGATTTTTTTTGTGTGTAGCGAGATAATAGGTGGCAGCAGAATTCAAAATGAAACCTGTTAAATGTAGAGAAGAGGAGGCTGATCTCTGATCTGGAGGGTTCTAAGGATCCTTGAGCACATTCTGCAGGCCATATCGACTGAATTGTTGATGTGTGCTTTCCAGCTAAGGTTGTCTGTATTTACAGTTAAGTCACTGATGTTATTTGACACTATTAGGAGCATCACCCGAGGGAAAAGAAGGTTTTAAGCATATTCTCTTTCCTAAAGACGATGACCTCACTGTCACATACTCCTTTGAGCACAGTCAACTGTAAAATTTCTCATTTGTAAACGAATATCATCGTCATAATTGTAAACCAATTTGATTGCACTCCGTCGGTTACGACGACGTGGGTTCTGGTTGATCCAATCAAGGGGAGCAGTCTGACGTTGAATTAACGTGCAAGTGGCTGAGCAATCCAGACACGTGTATCCTTAACGTAGTTTTCGGGGGAAATACAGAGTACAGAATGTGGATCTTTTCGGTTTGAACGGCAGTTTTTCTAGCGGTGTCATATGAAATTGTCACCCATAATTATGACCCTTGTATCGATCTATTGCATTTCAATCTGTTTTAGGGTTAGGGGTGGGGGAAGGGTATCTTTTTTTCTTCACAAATGTAAATAAACCCAATCTGTTTCTTAAACGAGGGACATTCATACGGCACGGAATGTTTTTTTACATCAATAGACGTTATTGATTGGTTGAAATTGCAGAAATTGAAGAAAAACAACAAATATCTTACAAGCTATAGAATTTTCTCAATAAAGCCTAGAGAAAAAGATGTTTTATAAACATATTCTACCAGTATACGAAGTTTAAAAGTGTTTAGTTATGTGGAAATTATTTTAAAAAACTGCCGTTCAAACCGAACAAAGGCTGGCCATTTGAAATACAGGTACTACTCATTTTTGCTAGGTGAGTGACTTAGTGGTTAGAGGTAGGTATTCGCCTCACGTTCGTAAGGTCGTGGTTTCCATTCCCGGCAGCGCAATGTATCCTTCAACAAGACACTTTATCTCACGTTGCTCCAGTCCACTCAGGTGTAAATCAATAGCACAATCACAAAAGCAGCGTCGTTTTTTTTTTTTTTAACCTCCAATGTTTCCGTGAAAATATGTCTGGTCACGGGGAAAATATTACTTTGCTTTGAAATAGGCGAGAGTTTGTGACAGGAAGAGCATCTAGTGCTAGGAATCATGCCGCCAACGGATTATGTCCGATTCATACAAATATGGAAAATTGGACATGAAAACGGTGAGGATATACTCACGCATATACAAACATCCATACATAGAAACATACGTGTGTACACACACACACACACATTTTATATACATATATCTACTTATATCTATACATGTGTGTATATAAGTACGTATATATATATATATGTGTGTGTGTGTATATGTGTCTGTGTATATATATATGTGTGTGTGTGTGTGTGTGTGTGTATGTGTATATATGTATGTGTGTGTATATGTTTATATATGTATGTGTATATGTGTATATATATGTTTATATATGTATGTGTGTGTGTGTATATGTGTATATATGTGTGTGTGTGTGTATATGTGTATATATGTATATGTGTATGTATGTGTGTGTATATGTGTATATATGTGTATGTGTGTGTGTGTATATGTGTGTATATGTGTATATATGTATATGTGTGTGTGTGTATATGTGTATATATGTATATGTGTGTGTGTATATGTTTATATATGTGTGTGTATATATGTATATGTGTATATATATATGTTTATATATGTATGTGTGTGTGTGTGTGTGTATATGTGTGTGTGTGTGTGTATATGTGTGTGTGTGTGTGTATATATGTGTGTGTGTGTGTATATATATATATGTATACATTTATATATATAAACACTCCCCCCACCACATACACGTGTGTGTAAAACGAATAAGTGTTATTTTTCTCATAGACACATTAACATTTCACAGGCGAATCTTCGCTCGCGCCTTCCCCATCTGTTTTTTAAGTCTGAGATGAATAGGACATGTGAATTCGTAATGTCTTGTCTTAGCAGTCGGTAGTTGACTGGTTATCCCCAATTATTTATTTTTGTCGTCCGCAAGCTTTGGTATGGATGGAAATGAATGCCATAAAGTGCTTCTTTTTGCGTCATTTGTGTGTGTGTGTGTATGTTTCAAAATTAATTCTTCCGTTTGTGCGATGTGTGTACGATATGCCAATTGTTCCGTGCTTTTTAGCAACCCACGCACACAACCACATGAGCCATTCACAGACGTTCACATGTGTATGAAAGTGGGCCTGCTGGATCCGTTTTGTTTGTACGAGTTACTAGGTACTTGGTGGGTGGCTTCACTTGGAAATTATAACGTCTGATGATGGAATTATGTGTGTGTGTGTGTGTGTACATATACACACATACACGTATATATATACAAAGGCACGGGTAAATACATATGTATGCATACTCTTTTACTTGTTTCAGTCATTTGGCTGCAGCCATGCTGGAGCATCGCCTTTAGTCGAGCAAGTCGACCCCAGGACTTATTCTTTGTAAGCCCACTACTTATTCTATCGGTCTCTTTTTGCCGAACCGTTAATTTACTGGGACGTAAACACACCAGCATCGGTTGTCAAGCGGTGGGTGGGGGGGGACAAATACAGAGACACAAACACATATACATATATACGACTGGCTTCTTTCAGTTTCCGTCTACCAAATCCACTCACAAGGCTTTGGTCGGGCCGAGGCTATAGTAGAAGACACTTGCCCAAGGTGCCATGCAGTGGGACTGAATCCAGACACATGCACATATGCATATATCCTATCACATACACAGTACATGAACATTTACAAATACTGAAAGAATAAAGAATGCACATACATTTATCTGAATCTTGCCAAATATTCTTTCACCTAGATACCTTGATTTTTTATAGTTTAATACCTTATTAAATCCACATTATATATCTTTGTTTCATTTGTTGAACTGCAGCTATGCTCGGGCATCTTCTTGATCCGATTCATACAAATATGAAAAATTTTCCTCACCCCCAATATTTGTTTCTTTAAGTTGGTGCTTATTCTGTCAGTCACTTTTTGCTGAACCGTTAGTTTATGGGGATGTAAACATACCAACACTGGGTGTGCAGCAATGACGGGGGACAAAACACAGTCTCATCACCACCATCATCATCATTTAACGTCCGTTGTCCATGTTTGAAGGCTGTACCACACTCCAGTCTGATTTGGCATGGTTTTCTACGGCTGGATGCCCTTCCTAACGCCAACCACTCCGAGAGTGTAGTGGGTTCTTTTACGTGCCAATTTGCATGACACTGCTATCTGCCACCCACAGCACACACATGTATACATGATGGGCTTCTTTCAGTTTCCATCTACCAAATCCACTCACAAGGCTTTGGTCAGCTTAGGTCTATAGTAGAAGGCACTTGCTGTAGGTGCCATGCAGTGGGATTGAACCCAGAACCATGTGGTTGGGAAGCAAACTACAATGACTCCAAATAAATTTAGCTAAGCATCCGAAAAAATTAATTACATGACTCGGCACCCATGCCACTTAATCATATATCACAACATCACATTCTCTTATTGTCTATAAATTTAGAATCTTGACCATTTGTAAATATATGAAGACCACCACATCACATTTTCTTATCCTCCATAAATTTAGAATCTTGACCATTCACAAATGTATGAATATCTCAACACATCCCCTTATCCTCTTTATTTTGAGTCTCGACCATTAGTAAATGTATGAACCTCACAACATCACATTGTCTTATCCCCTTTAAATTTAGAACCTTGACTACTAGTAGTTCTTATCCTTTGTAAATTTAGGACCTTGACCTTATGCTGATGTTGAAATAAGGCTTTAGAATTCTTTCCTTCCCCTGCCCGCCTCGGTCTGTTCCTTCTGGTGGTATTCTTCATGTTTAATATTATTAACAGGAGAGATATCCACACTTGCTTCTGCATATTTTTTTTTCTGTGACAGGGGGCTACCCTTTATTTTTTTTCTTCTATCTTCAGTTGTTGTTGTTGGTGGTGGTGGTGCTGATGTTGGCCCTGAAATTAGATTCCAGAATCATATGTTTGTCGTTCTCTTGTCTCTCACACCCCACTGATATTCCCCCAGTTTTACTATCCTAAGGCAACCGTAGTCCTATTCTGATAAAAGGCTTATGTTTCTGTTTTGGAAGTTTATAGCACTTGTTCTCAAACTTTATAGACATTCACACCCATTACAAGCTTGTCAGGGTGGGAGTGTGTGTGTGTGAATGACTGTGTGTATATATATTTGTGTGTTGTGTAAATCTGTCAGCCTGTCTGTTGCATTAAAATTTCCTTTAAAAAGATTGGTAGTAGTTTTCTTGAACATAACATTTTATTTCAAAATTTAATAATAATAATAATAATAATAATCCTTTCTACTAAAGGCACAACGCCTGAAATTTGTGGTGAGGGATTACTCAATTACATCGACCCCCCCCCCGTGTTTCATTGGTACTTAATTTATTGACCCCCAAAAAATGAAAGGCAAAGTCGACCTCGGCGGAATTAGAACTCAGAACGTAGTGCTGGGCGAAATACCGTTAAGCATTTTGCTCAGTATCCTAACAATTCTGCCAGCACCCTGCCTTAATAATAACAATAATAATGATGGTTTCAAATTTTTCCAAAAGAGCAGTAGTTTTGGAGGAAGGAATGAGTTGATTATATCAACCCCAGTGTTCAACTGGTAATTATTTTATCAACGCCAAAAGGATGATAGATAACGTTGACCTCGGTGGAATTTGAACTCAGAACTTTGTGACGGGCAAATACCATTAAGCATTCCGTTCAGAGTGCTAATGATTCTACCAGATCACCACCTTAATAATAATAATAATAAAGTTAAGATAAGTTTAATTGACATGTAGATTTAAAAAGAAACGGATAATGTAATTAAAATGATTTTACCAGAGGAGTTTGGTGTAAATTACAATAAGATTATGAAATTATTAAGAAATGAGATTTTTAAAACAGATTTAAAATTGAAATATACAATGACGCATTGTGAAAGTTAAAACACACACACACACTAGTTTGCTTCTTTTCTTTTACTTGTTTCAGTCATTAGACTGTGGCCATGCTGGGGCACTACCATGAAGAATTTTTGCTTAGATGAATTCACTCCAGTACTTACTTTCGTTAAGCCTAGTATTTATTCTATCAGTCTCTTTTACTGAACCACTAAGTTACGGGGACATAGACATACCAACACTGGTTTTTAACAAGCAGTAGTGGGGGACAAACATATACAAAGACACAGACACACATATATATGATGGGATTCTTTCAGTTTCCATCTACCAAATTTACTCGCAAGGCTTTGGTTGGCCTGAGGCTTTAGTAGAAGACACTTACCCAAGATGCCATGCAGTGGGACTGAACCCAGAACCATGTGGTTGGGAAGCAGCCACACCTGTGCCTTCAGAGGAAAAAGTAAAAAGACACGATTTGCATTCTGTTTTGCCAAATTCTATATTATAATATTTTTCACCATAAATTGTAACTGTGTTGTCTTATTTATTTTGTTATAAATAAATTTGAGAAAATTGTGTGCCTCATCCTTGCCAGTTTGGCCCTAGTTTAGCTTAATTTTGTCGCTAGGTTTGCACAGGCATGGTTGTGTGGTAACAAGTCTGCTTCCCAACTGTATGGTTCTGGGTTCAGTACCACTGCATCACAATTTGGACAAGTGTCTTCTACTATAGTCCTGGGCTAGTCTTGTGAATGGATTTAGTAGACAGAAAGTGAAAGAAGTCTGTCATGCATTCATATATCATCATTGTTTAACATCCGCCTTCCATGCTGGCATGGGTTGGATGGTTTGACTAAGGACTGGCAAGCCAGGTGGTTGCACCAGGCTCCGATCTGGTCTGGCAAGGTTTCTACTGCTGGATGCCCTTCCTAACGCCAACCACTCCAAGAGTGTAGCAGCTGCTTTTTATGTGCCACGGGCACGGGAGACAGTCAGGCAACACTGGCATCAACCACACTTGAATAGTGCTTTTTATGTGCCACTGGCACAGGAGCCAGTCAGATGGTATTGGCATCGACCATGCTTGAATGGTGCTTTTTACGTGCCACCAGCATGTATGCCAGTCAGGCGGCAGTGGAATTGGCCACGACTACGATTTCACTCGACTCAACAGGTCTTCTCAAGAAGGGTACTTTTAAACGAGCCTATTTCACAAATAATAGGACATAACAACAGGTGGCTTTCGACTAAGGATGAATTAAATTAAGCTGGCGTGTGTGGCAGTAAAGCCTTATGGCAGGGATACAAGATTTCACAGGCACAAGGAAGAATATAGATGTTGCATGGACAGCAGTTGAACCAAGAAAGAAAGGTCAGGCTTGACTGAACACAGGTCACATGGGAAGTGAAGAGAGAGAGGCAGAGGGACAGAAGAAATGAGGAGGGGGCGAGAAAAAATGACAGGAACCGGCTTGGACTGACCAAATCCTTGTGAGTGGATTTGGTTGATGGAAACTGAAAGAAGCTTATCGTATGTGTGTGTGTGTTTGTCTTTGTGTCTATGCTTACATCCCTGTAACTTAGCGGTTTGGCAAAAGTCATCACCATGTTCATGATCATTTAGCGTCTGTTGTGCATGCTGGAAGGCTGTGCCAGAATCCAGTCTGATTTGGTGTGGTTTCTATAACTGGATGCCCTTCCTGACACCAACCACTCTGAGAGTGTAATGGGTGCTTTTACATGCCACTGGTATGGGTGCCACTTGTGTGACACCAGTATCTGCCATGACTGTGATTTTGCTTGACTAGAATAAGTACTAGGCTTACAAACAATAAGTCCTGGGGTCAGTTTCTTCAACTAAAACCATTTAAAGCGGTTCCCCAGCATGGCCACAGTCAATTAACTGAAACCAGTAAAAGAATAGAAGAATTTGTGTGTGTGTGTTTTTTGTGGTTGTGTTTATGTCCCCTCCCCAACAACCAAGTACTAGGCTGACAAACAATAACTCTTGGGGTCAATTTCTTCGACTAAAACCCTTTTAAGATGGTTCTCCAGCATGGCTACAGTCAAATAACTGAGACAAGTAAAAGAAAAGAATATGTGTTTGTGCTTGTGTTTATGTTTCACCCCCAATGACTAGTGTCAGTTTGTGTACATCCATAACTTTGTGGTGCGGCAAAAGAGACTGTTGGAATAAGTACTGGAGACAGTTTTCATTTGAATAAAACTCTTCAAGGTAATGTCCAAGCATGACTGAAGCAAGCAAGTAAGAGGAAAGCAAAAAAGTGAGGAAATATTTAGTAATACTTTTTTCTGTCTGGGGAGAGTCCTTCTCTTTTAGTACCTTATTAATCTGACACACACACCGGTCTGATTTTCACTCAATTACTTCTTTTTTTTTTTGTGCACATGTGTAAAATACAACAAAAATAACAAATCAACAGACAAAAAAAAAACTAACAAGCGCATGCATGCACACAAACAAACAAAAAGAATACAGTGAAAGCCTATTGAAAAGGTTACAAGTCGCAATGAAAATTTTAGTAAAAATCAATAAGTAAATGAGTGGAAATCGAACCGGTGAGTGTGTTAAGTAATAAGGCACTAAAAGAGAATGACTTTCCCCAGACACAATAAAATATGCTTCAACACACAAATTCAGATAAAGAATCTTGCAAACCAAATACAAAAAACGAAATTTAGTTATGTTTATTAGTAATGTCATTTGTCTGGAATTATTTTACTGTTCTGACACTGAATTGGGATGGTCTCTCAACTGCTGTGTAATTGCTCATTTGTACAGAATAATTAAAAGACTTTTTAAAATTTTATTTCTTATACATCATCACTGCTCTGAGTTTTGCATTTTTGCTTCGAGCTATGGCTGGGGTTGTGAAGTGAACATGCAGAACTTGGCGGTACAATAGTGCAAAATCTCAGTTTTTAACTATTGTTATCATTAACTCTTATGTTCTGAATACTTCCCCTCATATATCTTATATCTTTATATATAAAAGTCAAGTTGTGTGTCTGTCTCCTACGATTTAGATTCCTAACTCCTCCCACATTTTGCGGTGCAGTTTAACCAAAACCGGGTATCTTATAGTCGTGATTCATATCAAGCCCTTCTGGGTATTAGCGCGCGTCTACGATGAGTCTACGATTTTAAAAATAATTTAACATAATTTTTTATTCCATTTTAATGCATAATTTTTCGTGTGTCGATGGCGGCGGAGTTGGTGTCCACGCTCAAACACCTGCACCTGTTTGCTTCTCCCCCTTCCCTCCCACGTGAAGCTGTGGGGAAGGGAGTGTAAAGAAATCAACGTCGTAATGCGTTGTCAAGGAGACCAGCGTTCTTTTAGAACAACGACTTCATGGCTTGAAGACACCAAAACAGAAATGGCTAAGAAAGCCCGAATTGACATCTATAAGGGAAGTAACTCTCTAAAAATGCTTATATAGTTATTTCCCTTACAAACCCGAGCAACGCCGGGCGATACTGCTAGTATATAATAAAGTATTTATATATATATATATATGTGTGTATATATATATATATATATAATATATATATCTTTATATATAAAAGTAAGGTTGTGTGTCTGTCTCCTACGATTTAGATTCCTAACTACTCTCACATTTTGCGGTGCAGTTTAACCAAAACCGGGTATCTTATAGTCGTGATTCATATCGAGCCCTTCTGGGTATTAGCATGAGTCTACGATTTAAAAAAAAAAATTACCATCATCTTTCTCCATTTTAATGCATTTTTTCGCTATTATATAAGGGAAGTAACTCTCTAAAAATGTCTACGATGAGTCAACGATTTAAAAAAAAAATTTACCATAATTTTTTTCCCATTTTTAATGCATTTTTTTGCTATTTTTTGGCTATAACTCTCTAAAAATGCTTATATAGTTATTTCCCTTACAAACCCGAGCAACGCCGGGTGATACTGCTAGTATGTAATATATTTAAATAGGGAAAGAGAGTCACTCACAGACTGACAAGCAATATGGTATTTATTCCCCCCCTCGAAGTGGGAAGGGAATTAAACACTTTTTTTTTTCCCATATATTTACTTTTTTGTGGAGCTTGTAGGTCATGTTTTATGTTTAATAAGTGCCAGCTGTTGTCCCAGTACCCTGTTTTGACACATGTGACTGAAAAAAAAATAGACACAGACTTTTAGAACATGGAAACGACTCAGCAAGGTACAGCAGATTTGGGGCTAACGAAAATGAAGTAACTGCATAGGCATGAAAGACGTTTTAATGAAACATGCAATAGTTTTATACCATTGAGTAGTAATGATCTTTTCTACTCTAGGCACCAGGCCTGAAATTTTTGGGGAGGGGGCTAGTCAATTAGATTGACCTCAGTATGCAACTGGTACTTAATTTATCGACCCAAAAAGGATAAAAAGCAAAGTCGATTTCGATAGAATTTGAGGCCTGAAATTTTTGGGGAGGGAGCCAGTCAGTTAGATCAACTCCAGTACGCAAATGGTACTTAATTTATCAACTCCGAAAGGATGAAAAGCAAAGTCGATCCCGGTGGAATTTGAGGCCTGAAATTTTTGGGGAGGGGGCCAGTCATTTAGATTGACTCCAGTACGCAACTAGTACTTAATTTATTGATCCCGAAAGGATGAAAAGCAAAGTCGATCTCTGTGGAATTTGAACTCAGAATGTAAAGACAGACGAAATATCGCTAAGCATTTTGCCTGGCGTGCTAGTGCTTCTGCCAGATTGCCACCTTAGTAGTAGTAGTAATAATAATATTCTTTTCTACTATAGGCACAAGGCCTGCAATTTTGGGGAGGGTTAAGTCAATTACATTGACCCCAGTGTTTCACTGGAATTAATTTATTGACCCTGTAAGGAATGAAAGGCAAATTTGACCTTGGTGGAATTTGAACTTAGCGGCATTTCATCCATCTTTATGCTCTAAGTATTTTGCCTGGTATGCTAACAATTCTGTCACCTTGCTGCCTTAGTTAATAATAATAATGGTTTTAAATTTTGACAAAGGGCTGGCAGTTTTTGTGGGGAGGAAGATGTTGATTATATCAGAATTTTTAGTCAAATGAGTTGACCCCTAGCACTTATGTTTTGCTAAGCTTGGTATCTCATCCTATTGCTCTCTTTTACTGACTAACTAAGTTACAGGAACGTAAACACACCAACACCAGTTGTCAAGCGGTGGTCGGGGAGAGACACACACACACATATATATAGGATGGGCTTTTATCAGTTTCCATCTACCAAATCTACTCAAGTCTTTGGTTGAACCAAGGCTATAGTGGAAGACACCTACCCAAGGTGCCACACAGTGTAACTGAACCCAGAACCCATGTTGTTGGGAAGCAAACATCTTACTACACACTCATGCTGGGTTACCACCTTGAAGGGTTTTTGTCAAATTGATTCCTGTACTTTTTTTTGTTTGGTACTGATTCTATTGGTGCCTATTGCTAAGTTACAGGGGTGCAAACAAGCCAATCATGGTTGTCAGGTGGTGATGCTGGTGTCAAACACAAAGACCCACACACACACATTTACAGGTACATGTGAGTGTGTGTGTATGAATGACTTTGACACAGTTTCCATGTACCAAATTCACTCGCATGGCACTGGGTGGCCCAAAACTGTTGTATAAGATACTTGCCCAAGGTGCCATGCTGTAGGACCTAGCCTGGGACCACATGATTGCAAAGCAGAACCATGTGTGAAATGTTAAAACATTTCCACTTATTCCTTTGAGTTTTAAGCTCTTTGATAAATTTTCTGCCAATCTCATCTTCGAATCTGGTATGATAGAATGGTGATTAAAACCTGTGATATCTCCATTTTTTGTTGTTTTGTTTTGTTTTTTAAGTAAATTTAAATCAGTACTAGTATAGTATGCGGTCTACCATGGTGTCAAACAGTATAGCCAGGGTTATCTACCTTAAAAACTACTTGTCATCACCCCACCTTTCCCCCTTGCAGTTTACCTTACGTTAATATGTTGCTGAAAGATTTTTATACCCATGTCATCTTGACAGAGGGAACAGCAGTCACATTTTTACTAGATTACAGTCTGCTGGATACACAACAAGAAGCAGATCCTTGACATCGAGGTGGTGCTGTCATGCAGGAAAAACGAAAGTGTAACCAATTTTTCCATTATTCGGACATTAACAACAAATGAAACTGCAAGTTGAGCCTGAGTGAGATTTTAGAACTACTTTTCCTTGTCATGGCTATACCCATGACTACAGCAGGGACTCGAACATGAAAATCTAAAAATACAATAATAGACTGGTACAATATGTGCCGTGAGGCATGTGGAGCCATATATAAACTATATAAGGAGAAAGAAAGGAAAAAAAAAATTAGTGTCAAATATTTTCCCTTCCTAGAATGCAAGGGACAACTTGCTGACAAATTTCAACCCTATTCTGATTTCTTATTTCTTTATTGCCCACAAGGGGCTAAACACAGAGGGGACAGACAAAGGGATTAAGTTGATTACATCGACCCCAGTGCGTAACTGGTAACTTAATTTATCGACCCCGAAAGGATGAAAGGCAAAGTCGACCTCGGCGGAATTTGAACTCAGAACGTAACGGCTGACGAAAGACTGCTAAGCACTTCGCCCAGCATGCTAACGTTTCTGCCAGCTCGCCGCCTTAAATCTCTTCTGATCTCTTAAGTGAATCATAACCCTTATGTATCTTTCAGAATCATTGTTTAAGGTTTTGATAATCAAGTTTTTATTCTACCTTCTAAAATAATGAATGTGCAGAAATTAAATATTCAATATTTCAGAAATGAGTCACATGAAAATTACTAATATCATATTTTTTTCCCCACTTCTTGCATATTCATTTCCGATTAGTTTTGAATTGATCTATGCATTAAATTGTTAACATTAATTTATCTATAGTTTGCTGGATTTGGAAAGTAGGCTGCTTCAAAAAAGCAAAAAACCTATAAATATTTGATCAATACTCTCTCTCTCTCTCCAAAGAGCAACAGGTGTTACCCATACAGTTTACCTATTGTACTGTATTTGATGTACATAAATCAACAAGGTGGTCACACATTTATAAAGACTGCACAGTATAGATGCAATTCTGAATAGGTATTAAACTGCATAGGCAAAGTAAAATGATTGCAATTGGGAATTGATATTCAGTGAAACTCAGATTGTTAATATCTTAATTTGTTTTCTATCTATGACAATTTGATTTTTTCCTGAATCGTTATCATCTCTTTTACTCTTTTACTTGTTTCAGTCATTTGACTGTGGCCATGCTAGAGCACCGCCTTTAGTTGAGCAAATCAACCCCAGGACTTATTCTTTGTAAGCCTAGTACTTATTCTATCGGTCTCTTTTGCCGGACTGCTAAGTTACGGGGACGTAAACACACTAGCATAGGTTGTTAAGCGATGTTGGGGGGACAAACACAGACACACAAACACACACACACACAAATATATATATATATTCAGTCCCACTGCGTGGGACTGAACCTGGAACCATGTGGTTGGTAAGCAAGCTACTTACCACACAGCCACTCTTGTTTAATTTTTAGAATGACATTGCAGGGTAGATATGAAAAGCCTGATCTGGTCAGTTTGAACACAACTTGTAGAGTATTTGGGCTGGGTATAGCTGGTTTGAATGCTAAAAGCTTAACCTGGTCTCCATGGTTTGTATAAGTGACTAGGTTTACAACACCTCCCCCAGAATGGGACACCAGTCTCTCTCGGGGTTAACTTCAAAGCTATTGTTGGAATTCATTTACAGTTGAGTGGACCAGAGCAGAATGAAATGTATTTTGATCAAGAACACAACACACTACCTGGGCTAGGAATTGAAACTATGACCTTACAATCAGGAGTGTAACACCCTAACCACATGGTCAAAAGCCTTTGCTGATTCTAGTTTACATCTGTATTATATTTTATGTGGTTTAACCCTTTAGCATTTAAACTGGGTCATATCTGGCCCGAACATTCTACTTGTTTTATGATCAAAATAACCAGATCCAACCTTTCACACTTACTCTACAATATCATTCTAAAAAATAAACAAACACTTCATGAAAATTTTGAAGTTACTAGATAATGCATGATAAATTCTAAATAAAGTGAATAAATAAGTTTTACATGTGGCAGAGTAATCTGAATGCTAAAGGGTTAATGGGCATGTGTCTTCTACTACAGCCTTGGGCCTACCAAAGCTTTGTGAGTGGATTTGGTAGGCAGAAACTGAAAAAAGGCTGCGAGCTGGCAGAAATGTTAGCACGCCGGGCGAAATGCTAAGCAGTATTTTGTCTGCTGTTACGTTCTGAGTTCAAATTCGGCCAAGGTTGATTTTGCCTTTCATCCTTTCGGGGTTGATGAAATTAAGTACCAGTTACGCACTGGGGTTGATATAATTGACTTAATCCCTTTGTCTGTCCTTGTTTGTCCCCTCTGTGTTTAGCCCCTTGTGGGCAATAAAGAAATAAGAAACTGCAAAAAGCCCATTGTATGTGTGTGTGTATATAATATATATATATATGTGATGTATGTCTTTGTGCCTGTGTTTGCCCCACCCCCTCCTGACAGTTGGCGCTGATGTGTTTATGTCCCTGTAACTTAGTGGTTCAGTAAAAGAGACTGACAGAATAAGTACTAGCCTTAAAACAGTCCTTGGGTGTTTAAAAAAAAAATTTTTTATACTA
Source organism: Octopus sinensis (assembly GCF_006345805.1). Lineage (NCBI taxonomy): Eukaryota > Metazoa > Mollusca > Cephalopoda > Octopoda > Octopodidae > Octopus > Octopus sinensis. The sequence goes on along the minus strand of NC_043001.1, from coordinate 28,801,791 downwards.
AAACCATTCAAAGTGGTACCCTAGCACAGCTGCAGACGAAATGACTGAGACGAGTAAAAGCTAAAATAACCACTTCTTTTATGCTTCCATAGGTTACGCTGGGTATACTGTATAAGGTTTCTACCTATTACTTTCCTGAATAGTCTTTTCCCAGATGGCAGTAGGGTTCTGTCTTCTTTCCTCTTAAAATTTTTGTCTTTGCTAAGTTTATTTTGAAGTCCCTTGATTATAGATTTTGCTTTCATTTCTGGAATTTCCTCTCTAAATTTTCAATAAATTCAGTTATAAGAATCAGGTCATCAATATGCAGGATTACCCATGGATAACCAATATTAAACTTCTTTGTTATGACCAGGAGAACTACAATAAACAAGAGGAGCCTCTTCCTATTTATAGTAGTTCTCCATTCTGATGAATTCCTCCCCTTTTTTTTAAGACATCTTTTGGTCATGACTTACCATGGGATTGCACTGAGAAAGCTACCCTCCCAGACACAAGTCCAAGCAAGGTTGTTTATGGAAGACCACCAGTCGCTCATGTATACCAGCCTCCCCTCTCCATGCCACCAGTGTTATCCAAGAGAAAGGCAAGGGCCAATACAGCTTGGCACCTGTGATATCACAACTCATTTCTACAGCTGAGTGAACTGGAGCAACGTGAAATAAAGTGTCTTGCTCAGGAACACAACACACAGCCTGGTCTGGGATTTGAACTCACAACCTCGCGATCGTAAGCTTGATGCTCTAACCACTGAGCCATGCATGCTAAATTCATTGCTGAAATTATTGCTAACTCTCACTTTGCTGACATGGCATGTACTGTTCTCGCAAATCATTCATGTACACCTAGTTTTTCATAGTAACGAAACAGTATGTGGAACCTTGTTGAAGGCCTTCTCCAGGTGATGGATATTAGAAGATGTGATTTACCTCCAGTTAAGTACTTATCCTGCAGTTATCTCACTTGAGGCATCAGTGGTTTCCCAACCCAACAAAAACTTAAACTCCATCTCATCTTGACTAATTCTCTTCCTAACTGGCACTGCTATAACTCTTTAGGTAACCTTCTTTTATATTCTCCTTGGAGCCTGGTGCAGCCTTCTGGTTTGCCAGCCCTCGGTCAAACTGTCCAACCCATGCTAGCATAAAAAGTGGACATTAAACGACAATGACGATATGTTGGATATACAGATTTCATGAAGTGGGGATTGACACAGCTGTCTTCTCACAACGTACTTCAAATTATTCCACTAAACACAATACTCCAATAAATACAAATTCACAATGATCTCAACGACTTCCAGGAACTCTCAACGACTCTTCTGACTTCCCCCATCTCAATGCTACTTTTTATAAGAGTTCGGCTCGTCCAATCCCACAGGTGTGTCAATGACTCTCACCACAGCACCTTCATAATTTGGTCCATCAGTTTGACTCTTCTGTAATTGCTATTTTCTAGCATCTCCTTGGCATTTGTGACAGTTGGTGATGCTGCTGCATCAGTCATTTTGTATGATGCCTCTCTCTATTACCTGATTGACTATGCAAGTGCATGACCTACTTCACTACATATTCTAAGTGTTTCAGTAATTATCTCTAATTATCCCTGATACTGCAGCAGCCTTTTCAGCTTCCATTTCCTTAATTGCACTTTCAACTATATAGTTGTCAAAATTAATTGTGCATTTGACAACTTAGCTGTTATCTTTAACTGTGTATTTATGATATCAAAAATAAGGTGTGTTTATGGCATAAGGTTAAAAAAAAGTATATTTATGATATTAAGAAAAATGAGATATATTTTTTTATAGTATTTGGTGGTAGGGAAAGATATAAAGTTATTATGATATTAGGCAAAATATGTATTTATGGTACTGAGAAAAAAGTGATACTAGGATGAATGATATTTATGATTTTAAGAGAAAAAGTTGCATTTATGATATTAAGAGACAAAAAGATGTATTTATATATATTTTTTATAGGTTTGGAAGAAAGGGCATTGTTCATGACTCTTTCAGACCCTCCAATGCTAACGAGACTGACATCATTAACTTTATTTAAACTGTTGCAAGTCAGTGATAGTAAGATAGACAATTGCAAAGAGATTAATTCTAGAGGACCAGCATTCTGGAAAAGAGGGACTGGGCTTGGTAATTAGTTGGAGTTGGACACAACAAGAGTAAAGGGAGGAGGAAAGAGGAGCAAGTTGGAAGTACTTGATTGGAGGTGGTATGAATCAACTCCAAGGTGGCGAGCTGGCAGAAACGTTAGCACACCGGGCAAAATGCTTAGCAGTATTTCATCTGCCGCTACGTTCTGAGTTCAAATTCCGCCGAGGTTGACTTTGCCTTTCATCCTTTCGGGGTCGATAAATTAAGTACCAGTGAAACACTGGGGTCGATATAATTGACTTAATCCATTTGTCTGTCCTTGTTTGTCCTCTCTGTGTTTAGCCCCTTGTGGGTAGTAAAGAAATAGGTATGAATCAATTCCAAAGAGCAGATATAATTGTAGTAGTAGTAGAAAAGAGAGAGAAGTTAATGAGTCTCGACCAGATGCTAGATTGTGTCTGTGAGTGACTTTATGCTATTTAGTTGGGTGGCCTTTCTGTAGATTCAGTCTATGATGCCTGCATGTTTCACCCGAGCTTCATAGGAGTTCATTAATTGTTTGGATTTAAAAGTACTTTTTGATATTTCCCTATTATTGACAGCTTGGATTAGTAAATAATGAACTATCACACCCATGAAAGGGGTGTAATAGTTGATCACTGGACTTTCATAATAGCTATTACTACCCCATGGAGAAAGAAAAGGCAAGGTGATTGTTTACTTCAGTGAAAGATTTTTTTTGTCCAAAACTTTTCTTAATACATTTTTGCCCTCCATTTCCATACTATTTTCCAGTAAATTTTTACTGGGAGTTTTCACTGTGAGATACTGATAGCTATTCTGAAAGTCTGCCAATCAATTGTAATAACCTACTCTTAAGTGTTATAGATATTTACTAAACCTTTTAGTGTGTGTGTGTGTATATATATATATATATATATATAAAAGTGGCTGTAGATAATAGGAAAGTACTGTATTTTCTAGTTCAGAAGAGAAGTGTCAGTCTTTGATTTGTGGTTTTAGCTGTGTTAAAGACGTGTGTTTACCAAGAAAAATTCTCACTGGTATATGGCGCAATCTCGAAAGATCTAGTTACATGATGTTCCTGTTTAAGATGGGTGAAGTGCAATGATGTTTTCATGAAGCCTATATTTCTTTTTTCCAATGTGCAGTTTTTTTCTAGTGTGCCAGTGACCGGTAATATTTAGTAATATTAATTTATACCAGAAACAATATATATAATGAATATGATAAAAGTTGACATTTTTTTTTTATCTTATATTTATTTTGTAACCAAATAATACAATATCTTATAAATATTTTATAATGTTTCTTTGTTTTCTGGAAACTCTCCACATACCGACAGCTGATGGCTTGCGGACTGGCACCGGTTTGTGGACCCCCACTTTGAGCAGCACTGATCTAGAAGATTAAAATATTGCTCAATCTCTATTAAAAAGACCTAGTAAAATAGTGCAATGTTGATCTCAAGTCACAAATATTTTAAAGGGCTGTAGTTGATTCAGCTAATCACTTTATATATTACTTGTATGTAGTTTATAGACAGTCAAAAAATTTGAATTCAGGATACAGAGGGGCAAGACTAAATGCTGGAATGAATTTCATTTGGCATTCAACTGATTCTGTAATCTTACTCCTAGAATAATACAATACTCTTTCTTTCTCATCTATTATATTTCTATTCACATTTAACATGCTTTATTTTATGCTCCTCTCTACCAAAGGATGAAAGGCAAAGTTGTTCCTGGCAGGATATAAAAATATACAGCTAAATATCGCAAGGCATTTTGTATAGTACCCTATTATTTCTGCTGATTGTAATATACACTTACTACCTCACACTGGCATATGGCTACATATTTTTGTGAAGAGGGTAATGGTCAATTGAAATGACCTCAGTACTTGACTTGTATTTCCCCTTTTATTGTCTTTCTGAAGGATGAAATATAAAGCTGATCTCAATGGGATTTGAATTCAGAATGTAAAGGGACATGAAGTGTGTGCATGTACGTGCACATATGCATGCATGTGAGTGACCCACTTGCACCTTTTCTTTCCTTCATGCACCACTTTATCCAGCCATGCATTATGTGAAGTCTTCTACTCCACTCTTACACTGAGGACTTGTTCACATGACATCCATAGACTGGTTGGCTTGAGTGAGGGCTTGAGTGATGCATGTTTAGGAGCAAGCTCTTCTTTGTATTCCTGTTTGCTTTGATTACAGCAGAGGTTCTCAGTGTGGATGGTACTACTCCAAATGGAGTACTAGGCATGTTGAAGGGGATGTTAGACTTTAGGGGGTGCAGTTAGGTAACAATTAGTATACTAAATTTAACGTACAGTAGTAATTATATTCTACATGATAAAAACTTGTAATGGTTATTAAACTAAAATGAGAGATAAGTATATATCATGGCTAAAGACATGTTTGAACAAGAACAATTAATTTTATCTCTCTGCCTTGATTAGTATTTTTAAGGCACACAATAGTACTTGTTTCCTATGTATATTGCGATTGCTATTTAAATAACATTTATAAAATATTACGGAGATGTACTTGCATAGCAAGTGACCTGATCTGAGATCGTTTGCTGGAACGAAAACAATTGCAGCGTGGAAGGTGTTTATAAGCAATTTAAAAAACTCACAAAAACCGTTAGATTCACTTCAACATTTAAATTTAATTTGTCAAAATATTTTTGTCACTTTGAGACCGCAACCTGTTCACTGACAAAATTCTGTGCTGCACAGAGATGCAGCACAGAATTTTGTCAGTCGATTTAAATGTTGAAGTGAATCTAACGGTTTTTGTGTGTTTCTTAAATGGCTTATAAACACCTTCCACGCTGCAATTGATTTATAAAATATCTTCCATATTAAGTTTACTTTAGTTGTGATACCTCACTCATCACTTTGGTGGGTGCAAGGCATGACAACTACTTAAAAAAGGGCACTAGAAAAAGGTTAAGAACCACTGGATTACATATAAGATCATCTTTTGCTATTTGATACATAACTATGACCCTTAACAGTTGGTAACCAACCACCCCAGGCCAGGGTGAACTTGGGAATAGTGGTAACTTAGGGGTACTTTCATACTCCTTGAAACTCCTGAATTTCCAAGCTGAAACCTCATTGCTGGATGCAGTTTAATGTCTTGCTCAGCGTAAGACAACATTATTCAGTATGTCCTTCTTGAAGATGATAGGTGATTGTAATTCAGGAGGGATTTGGTTGCTATTTCTAGAAAATCAAGTAACCGTTATAGAGGATCCCTTATTTTATTGACAGCTGAATGGTGTAAGTACTAAATTTAAATCTCAGTAGGATTTGAATTGTGAGTTGAAAATGACAAATTTGGGAGACAGTTATTTGTTTCAGTCTAGTGTTGACTTTAAGACAGCCTATAATTATCAACTGGACATCTGTGCACAACTTTTAGTCAGTGTTCTCATTAAAATGATTTGTCAACTACTACTACTACTACTACTACCACTATTACTGCAGCAAAAGTGAAATTTATAGCTAAGTTGATAAAAAAAAAAATTCTAAGAAACTCTTGTTTGCTTTCTTAACCCTTTAGTGTTCGCATTATTCTGCCAAAATTAATGCTTCTTTATCCACATTGTTTTGAACTAATCATGCATTATCTTGTAGCTATGAGATTTTGATGAGGTAGCTGTTAATTTTTAAAACGATATTGTGGGGTTGGTGTGAGAGACCAGATCTGGCCAGTTTGACCATAAAACACGCAGAATACTTTTGGCCAGATATGGCCGGTTTAAATGCTAAAGGGTTAAACATTCTCTGTACCCGACACTTCTGTCTCCCCATCCTGAAGATGGAGACTGGATCTACCTGATGTTTATATGCTTCTACTACTGGCTGCATATCTTTGGACCTTTTGCAAACTACATTTGCAAACATTATTACATAATTCCGAACCCCCAGAAACAACTGTCGGGTCTGTAATACCATACCTTCTCCCCTTAATTTCCTGTGACTTTCTACTATATGTAAGTTTGCTCTGTTACTCTTTACTCTTTTATTTGTTTCAGTCATTTTGACTGCGGCCATGCTGGAGCACCGCCTTTAATCAAGCAACTCGACCCCGGGACTTATTCTTTTGTAAGCCCAGTACTTATTCTATCGGTCTCTTTTGCCGAACCGCTAAGTAACGAGGACATAAACACACCAGCATCGGTTGTCAAGCAATGCTAGGGGGATAAACACACACACGCATATATATATACATACATGTATACGACGGGCTTCTTTCAGTTTCCGTCTACCAAATCCACTCACAAGGCTTTGGTCGGCCCGAGGCTATAGTAGAAGACACTTGCCCAAGGTGCCATGCAGTGGGACTGAACCCGGTTCCATGTGGTTTGTAAACAAGCTACTTACCACACAGCCACTCCTGTTAATATATGAATATCTGTATTTATGCATGAATATTCATAAGATGAATATTTTCAGTCTTTTTTTTTCTATTTACATGTATATATGTATGTATATTTTTATATATCTAGCTCAGGTGTTTTTTTTGGGTTTTTTTGCATCCTTCTCTCTCTTCGGTGATAGAAATATCTATAAATGGATTTTCATTAAAAGCTCTCTTAGACACTGGAAGCTTGGAAAATTTCCTTTCGAAATCCTTGGTTAGCTCTCTTCAGCTTCCTACTTCTCTGTATAATGGTACTATATTGATGGCTGCAGTTAATTTAAAGTCGTCTGTCAAAGCGTGCTGCAAATTAGATATAACTCTTTGAGGACGGATATATCCTGACATTCAATTTCTAGTACTACCCGATTCATGCACTGATGTTATATTAGGAATACCTTTCCTCAGTAAGCACTCTTCCAGTAAAATGAAATATGGGGGACCATGTCCAAACTTAGAAGTGTGTTTCTTAGCATCTATCATAATGGATCCTCTTTGAGTGTTCTCTCATTTATCGCCAGCTTGTAAACCCATAATTATGCAATCCAGAAAATTTGAAATGTCTGATGGCTTGATTTATCTCTTTTGAAACTGAGCGTTTGTTGAAGGAAGGCATCATCAAGCCAAGCAATTCACCATGGAGACCACAAGTACAAGTGGTTATTGATTACCAGTTATTGATTACTCAGCTTGTGTCAGTTTACACAATTTCCTTATGGTTTGATGAATGGTGTCACTTGTTTTCAGCAAATTATTGACAATTTCATAAATTAAAATAAATTAGAAAAGATTCCTGCATATTTTGACGATATTGTGATTGGTGGTAACACTAAAGAAGAGCAGAATAATAATCTTTCTAGGTTTTTGGATTGTGCAAAAAGGTACAATATTACGCTAAATAAGAATACATGTGTGTTAAATACTACTTCTATTAATATTTTGGGATATCAGATAAGCTATAATGAATGTCAACTCGACCTGTTGCACTTTTCTGCTCTGAAAGATATGCCTTTACCACAAAATAAAAAGTCTTTGTCACATATTTTGGGATTATTTGTGTCCTATTCGAAATGGGTTCCACACTTTTCACACCGAATACAACCGCTAATTACCATTTCCGTTTTTCCACTTTCTAAAGAGGCAGTTGATGTCGTCAAAGACCTGAAATCCATGATTTTAAATTCTGTAAAGATGTTTATCAAGAATAAATTTTCCTTTTTCTGTTGACCATCCTGATTCAACGTATCGGCAATAGCCATGTCAGACGCATCTGTTTCAACAGAAGAACTGTCATCTGTTGCCGAATGACTTCAATGCTCAGATTGTGTCAGAAGAACCCCAGACCGTTATGGGCATTCTTAAAATGTTTCGATTTAGTATCAATGTATGCAAAATTGGTTTAACTTATTCCAGATTGTCTAGGATAAATTTTGAATTGTTTGTAAATTTATTTTAGGTGGGTTGAGTGTTGTGATTTTATGTAATTATGTAGATTGTAGAAAGGCTTTCTTATGTATTTTATAGTTCTCACATACAGCCATTTGATTACCTAAAATATCCATAGAATTTGATCCTGTTTCATCTGACTTTTTGCATTTAAATAAGCTGTTGCCATGCCAGGGCACCGCCATTTGGTGTTGCTACATAATTTTACTTCACTAATTCTTTTTAGAAATTGACATTTTGTGCATGAGAGAGTTTTATGCCACTGCCCTCATCTGCACTTCATGCTCTGAAGTTGGTTCATCTTGGACACTTGACAGTAAGAAGTCTAGTTTTGTTTTGAAAACAGCTACATCCACCCCATGTAAATCTCTCAGGTCCTTCAAGAGGATATTGAAGAGCTATGGTCCTTTAAATCCTAGGCTAATGCAATATCTTGTCCTATATTTTGATGGCAAAGTTGGAGTCTTTGGCACGATGCAGTGGCGCCAATTTTTCTAGCGTTACTGTAACTCTCAATGCCAATGTTTGGGACAAGTCCCTCTAGGATCTTCCAGATGTATATTACGGCATATCTTTCCTGTCTACGCTCCAGAGAATAAAGTCTTAATCTCTTGAATCTTTCCCAGTAGCTTATATGCTGTACAGAGGCTATCTTCTTTATGTGGCTTCGTTGGATTGCCTCAAGTTCTGCAATTAATTTTACACTGGTTGATGACCATAGCTGGAAGCAATAGTCAAAGTGGCTTCGGACAAGCGTCCTTCAGAGGACCATCATAGTTTCCTGAAATGTAGCTGCCTGCATTTCATTGCCAACTTAGCCACATGCACACGGAAGGATGCATCATTACTCATGTAAATGCCCAGGTCTCTCACTGACTGTGTCTCTGGGATTCGAATCCCTCCAGGTCCAATGTATTTAATTGGTATTGCATTTAGTCTTGCATGCTGATAGCACAAGGCTTGAAACCTTTCAGCATTATACTGCACGTTATTCTTCTCAGCCTACTTGCATATTTCATCCAACTCACATTGTAGGTGCATAGTGTCTTCAGGTTTCTGTATCACCTGTGAAACTTTTGTATCGTTTCCATAACTTGTGATTGTGGCTCTCTGTGTGGCTGAGGGCATATCTGAGAGGGCCATTATGAACAATAGTGGTCCCAAAACAGTGCCTTGTGGAATGTCGCTCACTATTTGCATGTCATTGGAGGTGGCGCCATTGACTACTACCACCTGACATCTATCCTTCAGAAAGTCATACAGCCATTCTCCCAATTTCCCGACTCTGCTGAGATCACGCAGTTTGTGACCTATTCCATGATCAGCTTTATCGAAGACCTTTGCAAAGTTGAGATATATTACATCAACATTTGAGTGGTTAAGCAGCTGTTTCAGCATGCAGTCATAGTGTTGTAAGACTTGAGTCAAGCTGCTTCTTCCTGGTCGGAAACCATGTTGGATGTCAGTCAGCAAGTCATTTCCCTCAAGGAAAGTGACTATTTGTTCCATGACTTTGCTGATGTGTGAGGTCAGAGAGATAGTTTTTGACCTCTGCTCTGCTACTTCCTTTATGAGAGGGCATGTTTTACCCTCCTTCAGCTTGCTCGGAAGTTTTCCAGTTGCAAGGAAGCTGTGAAAGAGGGACTGCGGTGGTCTTGCTAGGACTCGCTTACATGCTTTGAGAAGGATTGCTGGGAATCCATCAAGGCCAATAGCTGAATTCGGGTTCATTTCATCTAGCCCTTATTACATCATCTGTGGATGGATATATATGTGTGTGTGTGTGTGTATATGTATGTGTGTATATATATATGCATATGTATATATGCATGTGTGTGTGTGTATATATATATATGCATATGTATATATGCGTGTGTGTGTATTTTGTCCAAGCCATGCTAGCATGAAAAACGGACATTAAACGATGATGATATATATATATATATGCATATGTATGTGTGTGTGCATGTGTATGTATATATATTTATATATATACAGATGGGGACAGTCTAGATACTTATTGAATGCTCTTTGTACTTGCATATGTATGTGTGTATGTATGTGCATGTATGCAGTGCATATATGTAGTGTATGTGTATGTATGTATGTATGTATGTATGTATGTATGTATATAAACGTAAAACTTTTTTTCATTTGTATTCAAATATATTTAAACGCCGGTGCATCAGCATGGCCGCAGCTCTGAGCTGAAACTAGAGAGGGAAAAAAAAAATGCTGCCATAATCCTTGCCTTCAATTCATCTTTGGTGTTACAAAGAGTTTTGTTAGTCTCTCACCCAACTGCCCCACACATAATAATTAAGGGGTTTGCAGTGTGGGGAGTTAGGTGGCCAGATGTTAGGGGTGATGTGGTCACAGAAATTGTCTGACAGCCATGACTGGGTTTCTCTGCTTGTATGGCATGGTGCAGGGTCTTGTTGCAGCCACCCTCTTGACCCAGGGCAGCACTGCCTTTTAGTCAAGCAAATTGACCCCAGGACTTATTTTTGTAAGCCTAGTATTTATTTTATCAATATCTTGCTGAACTGCTAAGTTACAGGGACATAAATGCACTAGCATCAGTTATCAAACAATGTTGGGGGGACAAACAGACACACAAATATATACACACACAGACGTACACACACACACACCCATATATATATATATATTATATATATATATATATATATATATATATATATATATATACGATCTACTCTTATTATAAATATATATATATATATTATATATATATATAGCCCCGAGCTGACCGAAGCTTTGTGATTGAATTTGGCAGGCGGAAGTTACTGCCGTGTGTGTATATGTGCGTGTAGGTGCTTGTGCCTCTCCGAAAGAGAGAGAGAGGGATATACATTCGACAGGTTTCTTTCAGTTTCCATCTACCAAATCCACTCACAAGGCTTTGGTTAGCTCGAAGCTATAGTAGAAGACACTTGCTCAAGGTGCCATGCAGTGAGACTGAGTCCGGAACCATGTGGTTGGTAAGCAAGCTACTTACCATGCAGCCACTCCTGTAGCTATATTTTAGAAAAATCTTTTTAAAAAACACATCTTTGTTGGGATGAGAATGAGTAAGTTTATGATGTTATAGATGAGCAGAAGCATAACTGGTAATGTCCCAAAGTCCACACTAATCTCATTGTATATGTTTCTACCTTTAATAATTTCTATAGAAGTTAATTATAGGAAGCACTCACTAGTCCAGCTATGTAGAAAAAAAAAATAACAGAGGCACATGCTGGATGAGATATCATAAGAAAATCTGGACAATAATAATTAAACTCTGCAAAATAAACTTCTGTTGGTTGAAATACTTTGCAGCTTTTTTATTGTATTTAAAAAAAAAAATTATTTTGCAAAATATGAAAAGTGAAAACATTTGTAAAAAAAAAAAAATCATTTAACGCCTTTTAGCATTTTACTCTATTAAATTTAATACCTATTCACATTGTTTTTACGTGACACTAGTATGGGTGCTTTTTATGTGGTACCAACACAGGTGCTTTTCATGTGGCACTGGCATGGGTGCTTTTCATGTGGCACCAGCACAGGTATTTTCATGTGACAATGGCACAAGTGCTTTTTATGCGGTACCGGCATGGGTACTTTTTATGTGGCATCAGCACAGGTGCTTTTCATGTGGCATCAGCACATGTGCTTTTCATGTGGCATCAACACATGTGCTTTTCATGTGGCATCAACACATGTGCTCTTCATGTGGCATCAACACAGGTGCTTTTCATGTAGCACCAGCACTGGTGCTTTTCATGTGGCATCAACACAGGTGCTTTTCATGTGGCATCAGCACAAGTGCTTTTCGTGTCGCATCAGCACATGTGCTTTTCATGTGGCATCAACACATGTGCTTTTCATGTGGCACTGGTACGACTGCTTTTCATGTGGCACTGGCATGACTGCTTTTCATGTGGCACTGGCATGAGTGCCTTTCATGCGGCACTGGCACGGATGCTTTCCATGCGGCACTGGCACGGATGCTTTCCATGCGGCACTGGCACGGATGCTTTCCATGCGGCACTGGCACGGGTGCTTTTCCTGCGGCACTAGCATGAGTGCTTTTCATGTGGAACTGGCATGGGTGCTTTTCATGCGGCACTGGCACGGGTGCTTTTCATGCGGGAACTGGCACAGGTGCTTTTCATGCGGCACTGGCACAGGTGCTTTTCATGCGGCACTGGCATGGGTGCTTTTTATGTGGCACCAGAAACATAATTTATTTTCTTGGTGTACCTAGCTACATCTTGCAGTGTGCCTGGAGTACTATTTAGGAGCTACCAGCAAAAAAAGCAAAACAAGAGAAAAGAGGAAGTGAATTGTCATGCAAATAAACATAGACTAATCTAGCAATGATTCATTTCAAAGTTGACTTATTTCATTTTAACTGGAACATTTGAGAACTTTTTGTTGTTTAAATTTCATTTGTTTTCCTTTACTTAGATAAGAAATGTTACTTTCTTATCTACCCTGAAATCTCTAAGATTTCTGATATACCGCAGCTGATTGGTTTGCAGTGTCCAACACAAAAAAGAAAGTACTAGAACATAAAATATGTAGACGTATTTAACTCTATCAATAACAATCTGCCTGAGACTACTTCTGCTTTTGATACAAACTTTGTTTTAAAATGCTCTAAGTTAAAATCTTCCCTCAAAATTTTGTGTCAGTTTATTTTCCAAAATGCCTAATTAATAATTAGTTATTTTAATTAATCCTTCTCATCGCATCTTCACCCACCCATTCCTGGGAAGATTATAGGAGCAGAATCTCCAAACATGCCTTCCTTTGAGTCTTGTCAGAAACAACAGTCTCCAATTGACCTGGTTGGATCCTCAAGGGAAACCAAATGAGCTCATGGATGTTACCCAGCCATCTTGCTTGTGGTCTACCCCTGGGTCTCTTGTTGGTTGGTTTTTCCCGTAAAACCTCTGGGACATTTTTACCACAAGTTTGTAGTATCAGAGCTGTGATCTCTCAATTCAGAGAAGCAGTGGCTCTGCCTGGAGCACCTCTCCAATCTCTAAATTGTGCACTCTGTTGAGTTACCTTACTCCAAAGACCCTTCAGAGGAACCTCGTTCCAGCCACTTGTATTTGCTTTTTGTACATTGAGACTTAATTCTTAATTATTTTGAAAATTAATTGAAATAAAGCCTATATATTGGGTTGTAATTCACAAGGTCCAGCTTCGTCACACTGTGTGTCATGCTGAATATCCCTGAGAACTACTTTAAAAGTACACATCTCTGTGGAGTACTCAGCCATATTCATATTAATTTCATGAGCAGGCTGTTCTGTTGATAGATCAACTAGAACTCTTGTCATCGTAACTGAAGGAGTGCCAGTTATCTTATTGATAAAATATTCTTTAATGTATTGGGTTGTCCGGAAAGTTCATGCTGATTTATAGTAGCTTACCTTTCGACTTGTTTTAGAACATGGTTGAGTCCATAAAATAGGATTTGACTACACCTCCATTTAGAGCACAGTTTAAGCTATCTTTTCGTGGAAGAAGGTTTATGTTCCTATAACCTGTGTTAATTCTGTAACCCATTAAAATGGAAGATAAGAAAGTTCATATTCGGCACTTGATGCTTTGAGAACCAGACAAAAATTGGTGCAGCTCGGCTGGGATGTGTTATCCCACCCTCCATATTCACGAGATATTGCTCCTTCGGATTTCCACTTATTCAGGTCTCTGCAGAATAGTCTTAATGGTAAAATTTTCAATTCCTTGGATGAAGTAAATAGATAACTTGATGAATTCTTTGCCATGAAACCACCTCAATTCTGGGAAGAGGGTATTTTCAAGTTAAAGGAAAGATGGAGATGCATTGTGCAACAAAATGGTTCATATTTGGTTGATTAAAAATGTAATGGCAAGTATTTATTGACCCTTTTCTTTCCTTTAAAAATCGGCACAAACTTTCTGGACAACCTAATATTTCAACAGAAACAAAGTAACAAAAAAGTTAATCAGTGCTTGAGTGTAAAAATTAGCATATGATAAGTATTTTTTTAAAAAAATAATGAAGTGGAAGAAATGAAAATAATTGTTACAAAAAAAAAAAAATTATCTACCTATTGACCTTAGTTTCTATCCATTATTATAAGCCTTAATCTTTGGAATTATTATCTTATGTTTTGGAGATAAATAGCTTCAATTTATTTTTTTCTATTGTTTTAAGTTCTCTTTTTTTTTTCTTTATATATAACAAAGGGTTTATCTTGGTGAGATTTGTATAATCATGTGAGAAGTCTCTCAACTGACTTATTGCGGTTTGTTCTACTTCCTGTCATGTCAGTTAACTTTCCTGCTGTAGAGGCAGTAACTTCCTATGGCAATGTCCAACATCTTATGGCATAAATCAGCCGCCTCTAACATAGATCTATCTCCTGTGAAAGTAGGCCAACCACTTGTATAAATTTACCTCAGATGATATTTGGGATTAAAAAAAAAATGAACCAATGCTTACATTTTTCTTATTTTTAGATATCAAATAATTTTTTTTTTTTTACTATTTTAACACTTATTTATACAGAAACAAAATTAATTCTCTGATAAATATATAATATCTGAAAAATTAAGACTACAATTAATTTTAAGTTGTAAATATTGGAAAAATTTACATACATAGGTGCAGGAGTGGCTGTGTGGTAAGTAACTTGCTTACCAACCACATAATTTTGGGTTCAGTCCCACTGTGTGACACCTTGGACATGTGTCTTCTACTATAGTCTCAGGTTGATCAAAGTCTTGTGAGTGGATTTGGTAGACGGAAACTGAAAGAAGCCTGTTGTATATATGTATATTTATATGTATGTGTGTGTATATGTTTGTGTCGCTCCAACATCGCTTGACAACTAATGCTGGTGTGTTTACATCCCTGCAACTTAGTTTACAAAGAATAAGTCCTGGGGTTGATTTGCATGACTAAAGGTGGTGCTTCAGCATGGCCACAGTCAAATGACTAAAGTAAAAGAAAACATAAAAATAGAATGACAGTGATAGTATCTTTTTCTCTTATTGTAGCATGACCACCACAAGGATAAATAAATTGGAAGATATACTCTTTTACTTGTTTCAGTTATTTGACTGTGGCCATGCTGGAGCACTGCCTTTAGTCGAGCAAATCGACCCCAAGACTTATTCTTTGTAAGCCTAGTACTTATTGTATCGGTCTCTTTTGCCGAACCACTAAGTTACGGGGACGTAAACACACCATTAAGCGATGTGGGGGGGGGGCAAACACAGACACAAATATATACACACACATACATATATATATATATATATACATATATACGATGGGCTTCTTTCAGTTTCCATCTACCAAATCCACTCACAAGGCTTTGGTCGGCTTGAGGCTATAGTAGAAGACACTTGCCCAAGGTGCCATGCAGTGGGAATGAATCCGGAACCATGTGGTTGATAAGCAAGCTACTTACCACACAGCCACTCCTGCGCCTTTATTTTTTTATTTTTAATAACTTAGATAAGGAAGGACTGTGTACATGGCTCATTCTAGGTTCTCCAAGATTGATTGTTGGAAGGGAGAAGTTATCTTCAGGCCGGAGATCTAGCATGTATTTGCCGAAGTAAATTCCATTAACTCTTGTGATTCTAACCTGTCTGAAACCACCCTTGGTTCTATGATAAAATCTTCCAGTTTTAGAGTGATTTAAATTAAACCTTTTTGTATTATGTTCCCAACACCTGCTTAATAATGGAAAAGTTGTTTTACAAAATTCTTTATTATTTTCCAAGTTGTTGAAACAAATGCAGTGTTTTTTTTAACAGAAATATGGTGACAAAACTTTTAAATACATCCAGCCATCTTCTATACTGTTTTCACCTACCAAATTTCAGCCAGACGGGCTCAATAGAGGATGTGTGTTTGAAGTGTTATATAGTGGGAGTGAACCCAAAAGTATGTAGTTGTGATGTGAACTTCCTAACCACATAACCTGAGGAGGATATTGACAAGCAGTTATTGTCCTGATTTTGTCACTGATAATGGTGCTATTGTGTTGTACTGAGAATCAGTAGCTTTGTGGAAAGCTTTCCCCGTTTTGTAAACGTAAACCACATTTCAAATCATCATCATCGTTTAACGTCCGCTTTCTATGCTGGCATGTGTTGGATGATTTTGACTGAGGGCTGGCGAACCAGATGGCTGCACCAGGCTCCAATCTTGATTTGGCAGAGTTTCTACAGCTGGATGTCCTTCCTAACGCCTCAGATGTCAGAGTATTTTAAGATGCCTACTTTCTTTGAGAAGTAGAAAATGGGGGATGCAGCGGGTGGACATGAGGAGGGAGAGTGGGGTTTGGAAGATAAGTTACTGGGAAGACTGACTTGTCAGAGACATTTTTTTTAATACTCTGGTAAGTTTGCCAGAATTCAAAAGGAAGGAGGATGATGTAGGGGAGGGGACTGCAGCTAGTAGTAAAGACAGATGGCAGGAGGGAAGGGTGTTAAGATCAGTCATGGGAGTAAGGGATGTAGAGATGAGTGAGACCTTTAAGGTCTCATTTTTTCTTAGATAGACATGTCATCTCAAGTATAGCAATCTGAACTTTTCCCAGCCAGTTCTGTTTCTAACCACAACATTTTCAGAGTACCTTGTTGGCCAGCTACTGCTAATTAGGTCACCTAGGTAACAGAAACTATTTACTTCCACTAAGGATCCTCTTGGACATCTGAGGGAATCTATTTCCTGTGTGTTCTTAGTGTTTATTGTTCCTGCACATCTGCCACACACAAAGACTACTTTCTCCATTAACCTTCTTGTGAGTCTACATCACTCCTTATGTGTACATAGCTTGTACTGGGTACGCTGTATGGAATTTCTCCCTACACCCTTATATATATATATATATATTAATAATATGACAGCAAAAGAATGAATAAGACCTTGATATTCAATATTATGTCACATAGAGGAATTTATCTATAAATATATGGGACAACTAGTTGTTTGTCTGAGTTTTATTATGGCAACCAACTAGTTGTCACATATTATATATATATAATGAGTGGCTGTGTGGTATGTAGCTTGCTTACCAACCACATGGTTCTGGGTTCAGTCTCACTGCGTGGCACCTTGGGCAAGTGCCTTCTACTATAGTCTTGGGCCAACCAAAGCCTTGTGAGTGGATTTGATAGATGGAAACTGAAAGAAGCCCATCGTATTGCGTGTGTATCGTTGGCGATTTTCTTTCTCCATCTTCTCTTCCTTGGATCTTTCCTTTTTCTATGTTTCTGATGAAGTGCTCTGCTCGAAACGTTAAATCTTCCTTCTTTCTTTCCTTTCCTGAGCGTCCAATAACAGTATGCTTGTTCCACATCCTTGCATTGTTGTGTTTTCTCTTTGTTCATGTTTGGAGTAACTATATATATATATATATATATATAAAATGTACGTACGTATGTGTATATGTTTGTGTGTCTGTGTTTGTCCCCCCAACATCACTTGACAACTGATGCTGGTGTGTTTACATCCCTGTAACTTAGCGGTTTGGCAAAAGAGAGCGATATAATAAGTACTAAGCTTACAAAGAATAAGTCCTGGGGTTGATTTGCTCAACTAAAGGCGGTGCTCCAGCATGGCCACAGTCAAATGTCTGATATGTATATATATAAATCAGGCAGGGCTGTTTCCCTGAAGGGATTAGTAATTTGTCGGGTTTTCTTATTTACTTGAACTTTGGTCTTTGCTAAATTAACTCTAAGACCTTTTGATTCTAGGCCTTGCTTCTACACCTGAAATTTCTCCTCTACCTCTTCTACAGAATTAGTTATAAGAACAAGGTCATCACTATAGAGGAGCTCCCATGAGCATCCAGTCTTAAACTTCAGTGATAAATGCGAAGAGGTTGAGAACTAAACCATGCTGGACTTCTACCTGGACACTAAATTTCTTGCTCTACTCATTGCTGTCTTTCAGCTTACTGACGGCACCCTGTAAATGGCTCAGATGGCTCTTGTGGCTAGATAAACTATTTCTCTGAAAGAAAAATTTACAAGTGGTTTCATACAGGACAGAAGCCATATTGTTGTGATATTTGTGGTTGGCCATTAACTTATGAAAGAATGGTTTGAGAAATGTATTCATACAGGACAGAAGCCATATCATTGATATATTTGTGGTGAATTTTCCTCCTCTATTCTATTATTCCAACATACTGTCCTTAGGGGAAAATTGTTGATTGATTTCTTTACAATGTTTCTAAGACAGATGTTGAGTGAATTTATTTTAGACTTTTGCCAGTATTTTTGTTGTTGTTGAGCAATAGTTTATCCTTGTCAAAAAGTTGTGGTAAAAAGAATTCCTTTTGGGACATCTTATCTTTATATCAAGGACATTATCCTATATGTGATTTGAGGGACGTTTGGCTATTATTTCTAGCAGGTTGAATAACCATGTAGGGACTCACATGTTGGGCCACTTATCAGTATGTATTTTATTCCATGGAGTTAGCCATTTTGGAATTTAAACTCTGGCATATTAAGTACTAGCTTATATATCTTTTATCTTTTACTTGTTTCAGTCATTAAACTGTGGCCATACAGAGGTACTGCTTTGAAGGGTTTAATCAAACAAATTGACTCTAGTACTTTGTTTTGAAGCCTGGTTCTGACTTTAGTAGTCTCTTTTGCTGAACTGCTAAGTTACAGAATGCAAACAAATTAACACCAGTTATCCATCCATCCATCCAACTAACCACACACATACAAGGGGCTTCTTTCTGTTACCATCCACTCGCAAGGTTTTGGTCAACTTAGTGCTATAGTAGAAGACATTTGCCCAAGGTGCTGTGCAGTGGGACTGAACCCAAGGTCACATGGTTGGGAAGCAAACTTCTTAACCTCACAGCCATGCCTGCACCTGATAACTGTTTGTAATGTGATGATGCTTTAATTTTTCCTTAATTAGCTAATCATCACCATCCCTATATATAAGTATTACTGCATGTTTATTTTTCTGTTTTTCCATTTACAAATATTTGAAGAGGTCTCTATTATACCACTACAAAAAATTCTTTGAGGGAACATTTTCATTATAAAATAATTTCTATTTGTGTCAAACCACTCAGAACCACTTGTAGTAATCTATTAGTTAGTTGTAAAAAATTATTCCATTATTGTTTTATGTAAGAACCTCTTGTAACTGTGTTCTAAACATCAGCTCATTATATGAAACCTAAAAAAAGCTAATGTGTAAGACAGACAGAATGAGTATGTATAATGTCTGTATAGTGTCACTTGACCTGTGAGAAATAGCAGCTAAATCTTTTTCAAGTTATTCTTTATCATTTGAAATTGGTTTGACAAAATTATTAAATTGTTGGACTAAATGTTTGTGACTCTTTACATTCTGAGTTCAAATCTTACTAAAGTTGACTTGGCTTATCATCCTGGTACTTTTACTGGTTCTATATGTTTTATTGTTAAAACAGTATCCCAGTTAATTACTGGTTTTTATTTAATTAACTAAATTTGCTCTTTAATTTTCCTACTCTGGTAGGGCATTGGCAAAATTGTTAGTACATCAAACATAACTGCCATGCAGTATTTAGTTATGGTTCTGAGTTCAAATCTCACTAGAATTGATTTTGTCTTTCATCTCTGCAAGGTCTGTTAAATAAGTACCAGCTGAGTATTGGGTATTGATCTAATTGGCTGTTCCTTTCGATACAGAGTTTGTGGCATAGTGTCTGTGTTAGAAATTACTATCATTACCATTATTATTTCAAATCTTGCCTTGTAGCATGCCGGACAAATTGACATTTCTTCCAACTAAATTCCACCAGGGCCAGCTTTACCTTTCATCCTTTTGTGATTGGTAAAATAAGTACCAGTTGAATACTGGGATTGTACCTAAGTAGAAAGAATTCTTATTATTAAGGTAACACGATGGCTGAACCATTAGCATCTCAGACAAAATGGTTAGCAGCATTTCTTCCTACCTTTTATGTTCCGAGTTCAGATTCTGTCACAGTTGACTTTGTCTTTCATCCTTTCAGGATTGGTAAAATAATTAACAATTTAACACTGGGGTCAATGGAATCGACTTACTTCTTCCCCTAAAAATGCTGGCTTTGTACTTATAGTAGAAAGGATTATTATTATTGTTACAACTAGGAAAAGTCAGTTTGGCACTTTTGTCATCTATTACTATTTGTCCATTGTGCTTTGCCCCAGTTTACGTCTGACTGCACTGAAATATCTGCTCTTTTACTTTTTATGGAAAGGACACATTCCTTTCCTTAACCCTTTAGTATTTAAACCGGCCATATCCGGCCGAAAGTATTCTACCTGTTTTATGTTCAAACTGGCCAGATCCAGGCTCTCACACCTACCCTACAATGTTATTCTATATTAAGTAATTACACCATCAAGATCTTGAAGATATGAGATAATGCATGATTAATTCGAATCAATGGGAATCAATAGGCATTATGTTTGATAGAATAATCTGAACACTAAAGGGTTAAAGGTGCTCCATTACCATCAATACTTACTGTGTAGAATACTAGGCATGCTGTGGCTGATGATGTGCAAGCATGCTTTGTAGCTGCAATAGAAATCCCATGATGTTGAATAAGTCTGGTTGTCATTTGTGAGATACATTCGATGTATCATGTTTTTATAAATTTTTAACCAACTCATTCGTTGTATATGACCCCCGATATCATATTGTACTGTCTCCTCTATGTTCGTCTGTATGGACAATAATAAACTCGAATAAGTCTGATTGTCATTTGTTAGACACATTTCTCCACAGCCCATCTCTTTGACAGAGCTACAGTCCTGGATCAAGCAACAGGATGCTTGGTATCTAGAATGTTGTCAAGGACTCACAACCCTTTACCATTTGGGCGATGCAGTAGGGGGATATTCCATATTAGCATAAAGTAGAGGATTAATAGTTAGAAAAAGTGACAACATTCTTGCGCAGTGATGAAAATCAACAGGCTGATCTATTTTTGGAGAATTTTTAAACTAGGATCCAGGGATAATTTCCAGAAATATTTGGCCTAGCAGTGAACATTGCCAGTTTGAGATAACCTCCACAGACATCGATATGCTGTCAGCTTAGGCCTAACTGAGATGCATGTAAGGAAATGAAACTGTTCAGCCTGCATTCAACCAGTATTTGAACATTGCTGACTTGTGGAGATATGTCAAAAAAAAGCAGCTGCTGTCATGTGTAGGCCAGATTTTGCTGTCAGCTGATCTTCACAATGGACTCTGCTAAGTCCATTGTGCTGCTTTTCTTTGGCTGAGAAGGGCAGGCAGTTTTCATCTGTCTAGTGGGCTTGGCAAAAGAGACTGCGCAGTAGAAAAGAATGAAAGGGCTGAAAGCAGACACCTTTTGGTTGAGTTCCACTTGAAAAGATGATGAGAGTGGAGAGGGCAGTGCTACCTCTTAGCAAATTTGTTGTAAAGTGGATGAAATTGGTGAATACGATCTGAGTGAATGGGCCGGCTCTAAGCATATAGCTGCAGACTAGAGGAGGACAACTGGGAGTGTGCACTTGGTTTAGTGGTCAGAGTTATTATGGATTTTGGTGTTCTTGTGAGTAGCCCTAAAAGATTTTCTCTACATTTGGTAAATTTTTCTTTGAATATTTTTGTTTGCATGTATTTTTTATGTTCCAGGATTGATAAAATAAGTACCAGTCATGTACTGGGGTTGATGTAATTGACTCGCTCACACCCCCAAAAATATTTCAGACCTTGTGCCTATAATGGAAAGGATTATATCATTCACACTAAGGTGGCAAGCGGGCAAAGTCGTTAGTTAGCATGCTGGACAAAGTGCTTCATTGCTGATTTATCAGTTTTCTTACTGATGCATATTTTTCCAATATGTATTGCTGAAATATTTGCATTCATATAGGCCAGGTGGTAGGGATAGTGGTGTTAAGAGGTTTGCTTCAGAATTGTGAGTTCCTATGTTTGATCCCACACCTTGCATTTTGGGCTGTTGTCTTTTACTTTATTCCTGATCAAAGGCATATGCCATGGAGGCATGTAACATGACTCTGTGTGCCTCAGTTTGCCTGACTCAATTATAGATTTCATTCCAGCTGCGTGGGTAGTATAGAATGTCTATCTCACTATTAAATAACAATTGCTTGAAAAAAAGCAAGCAAACTAATGAATCCATCCATAGAAGCATAGAAAAATGCTCATAAAAGTCATAAACCTGGATTTGCTTTATAAACTTCAACAATGAAGTTAAGACAATTTGGTCTATGTTTGTCTCATTATAGGAACAGAGATCTCTATAAAATTGTATGATAGTTATCTTCATCTTACAGTTGTAAGGCACACATTTTCCTATACAACTTAATATTGCAAAATTGTTTGCCAATTTTGGATGCAGAGAAGCTGTCATGGGACCACCAGTGGCAGAGAGCACTAGTGGACCCAGTCAGTTCTAAGCATTGATATCTCTGGGACCACTAATCTGGGATGACCCCAGCCCCATGAAGCCATAGCATGAAGCAAAGTGAAGCGCTTGCCAATATATAAGCTGGCATCGGTTGCTCGTGCAGTTGCTAGACATTATATAAATATGGACATTATACAAATGTCCAAATAACCTGACATATCTCAGCAAGCATCTAGTCTGCTGTATTGATCTTAAAACTACTGAAGTGGCAGCCACCTATTTAAAAAAAAATTTTTTTTTAGCAGTTTAGGAAACTAAGTTTTTGTTAGCTCCATATGAATTAGTAACACATTGATTTAGTTCAAAGTGTGCTTTCGTTTTCTTGTGTCATACACCAAATACCATTGTTTCATTTTCTTGTTTAGCATATTTTTGTCTTGTCTAGCTCCTCTTCCTGTTCTTTCGTGTTATGAGATCTTCCTGGTGTCTTCTTTCTTTACATTTTGTAGGTAGTTGGTTTTCTGTTTGTTAAAGTAATGTCATATAATCCATTAACTGATTTGAACCTGATTTTCATAATATTGCTTCTTACAACATGTATATTATTTTTGTTTTTGCATGCATTTGGATGTTAGGCGTAAACTATAACACTATTTCTTTAAACATTGTCCTCTCTGGTTTTTCTTATATTGATATTTGCTTTGAGATATCTTGATTGGTATCTTGAAAATTATCCCGTTAGTAGTGTGTGTGTATATTTGTACACACACACACACACACACACACACACAGGTATAGGCATGGCTATGTGGTTAGGAAGCTTGCTTCTTAAGTTCAGTCCTACTGTGTGGTACCTTGGGCAAGTAGCCCCAGGCCTACCAATGCCTTGTGAGGGAAGTTCGTAGACAGAAACTCTGTTGAAGCCTGTTGTGTGTGTGTGTGTGTGTTTGTGTATGCATGTGCGCATCTCACCTCCGTGACTGGACAACTGGTATTAGCAAAAGTGGCAAATAGAATAAGTACCAGACTTAAGAAATAAATACTGGGGTTGATCTGTTTGACTAAAAACCCTTTAAGGCAATGCCCCAGCATGGCCACAGACCAATGACTGAAACCAGTAAAAGATAAAAGCAGATATATATATATGTGTGTGTGTTTACCAGAAAAGCATAAATTTCACATACACTTCTTTAACCCTCTAACATTCAAATTATTCTCTCAGATGTAATGCTTATTCATTTCACAGTTTCTTTAATTAATCATGCATTATGAAGTAGCTACAAAATGTTGATGATATGATTGTATCATCAACAAATCAGTAATTAAAATCTCAATAAGTTTCTTAAACTGCAACAGGCAATCCATACAAAATACATTAAGATTATCAGATTTAGCATTAAAATAGAAAAGGATAAATTTCAAATACAATTCATACTTGAAATTGTGTTCAGCTGTTTCATTAAGATAAACATCACAAAATGTACAATTTGATATTGAAGGGTAGGTGTGATACACTGGATCTAGCTGGTTTGAACATGAAACAGGTAAAATATTTGGGCCAGATATAGCCAGTTTAATACTAAAGGGTTAAATGGTATTCAACAGCTATTTTCATTAAGGTAAACTCTACCAAATATGGAATTACATAATTGTGAAATATAATTAAAATTTGGGTAAATGATATTTACCCAAATTATAGGAATGTTCATCAGAAAACTTAAGATTTTCTGGTTAGCATAATATTTCTGATGATTTGTGTAAACACTGGTTTTAAGTTAATTTGACCTGAATTTAATTTATATTATGTATGTATCAAATTGTACGTTTTGTGATGTTTATCTTAATGAAACAGCTGTTGGATGCGATTTAAAGTATGACTTTTAAGTGAAATTTTTATCCTTTTCTACTTCTATGCAAAATCTGATACTATTAATGTATTCTGCATGGATTTACTGCAATGTAAAATCTGTTGCAGTTTTGAAACTTTAGTATTTAATTACTGTATTACTATGGATTTATTCTCTAGTGTTTAAATGTTTATACATAAATTCTCTCTCTTTCTTATATATATATATATATATATATATATATATATATATATATATATATAATTGAATAAGGGTAGAAATTGATATTAATCAATTAAAACCAGTGGCTTAGCATATTAAAAAAGTCCGAAGATTAAAATATTTTTACATACAAAATTTAAAGGACTGACCAAAAATATTTTTACATACAAAATTTAAAGGACTGACTGTGGTCAGTCCTTTAAATTTTGTATGTAAAAATATTTTAATCTTTGGATGTTTTTAATATGCTAGGCCACTGGTTTTAATTGATGAATATCAATTTCTACCCTTATTCAATTTTAGATAATAAAAATTTTCTCTAACCGGTAAATTGACTGCTGCAGTTTATTAACTGCAGGGTAGATTTCCGATCTCAGCGCGCCAAAGTGAAGGCATTTGAAGGATACACATAAATATAATTTGTTGGGCTCTATGCATGTGGGACTCCGGTCAAACATTTTTGTATCTAGTCCTGGAAATTATATTTATATACGACAGACTATGCTGATGAGCTTGCAGATTTCCATGTATCCATATGCGTGGATATTAACAAGCGAAACTGATCGGTACATAGGTAATTGTTATTATTTCGTATATTTTCATTTGTCTTGCTTATTTTTTACACTTTGGTTTGTGCTGAGTTTTTATTTGAGAACACATTCTTCGTGGAAAATAGCAATTTTGACGTCTATATCTAGCATGTTGACCGTCCACTTTTAGTGGTCAGTCCTTTAAATTTTGTATGTATATATATATATATATATATTCATAAGTAACACAGACTATGCGGGGACACACTGTCATTTTTTTTATTCATGTTAGTTTCTCATGATTCATAGTACTTCTATCTGTGACATCTCAGATCTTAGAATCCAGCCCAGTGTCACCATTTCTTCCTTTGTTCATATTCTATCATAGAATCCCTTTTTGTCATCACATATCATTGTTCACTCAACTGATGTTATCCACAATCATTACCAGTGCAACTCTCTCTCATGTACTCATTGGCTGGTTCCTTTAAGTGCCTGCTATTTCTCATCTCCCTCCTTACATAATTCCCAATGCTAATTAATCTGGTAACCCCCAACATTTCTAGATCTTCTACAATGAATGCCACAAACAATTTGCATAATTTCCATCATCATCATCGTTTAGCGTCCGCTTTCCCTGCTAGCATGGGTTAGACGGTTCAACTGGGGTCTAGGAAGCCAGAAGGCTGCACCAGGCCCAGTCTGATCAGGCAATGTTTCTACGGCTGGATGCCCTTCCTAAAGCCAACCACTCCGTAAGTGTAGTGGGTGCTTTTTACGTGCCACCGGCACAGGTACCAGACGAGGCTGGCAAACGGCCACGATCGGATGGTGCTTTTTACGTGCCACCGGCACGAGGCCAGTTGGGGCGGCGCTGGCAACAGCTACGTTTGGATGGTTCTCTTATGTGCCACCGGCACTGGTATCACAGCTGCAATTTCCAATGATGTTGATCGATTTCGATTCTCACTTACCTCAACAGGTCTTCACAAGTAGAGTTTTGTGTCCCAAGAAGGAAAGGTATACATAAGTGGACTGGCTACATCCCATGTAGAGGCCACTGGTGTATTATTAAATAATCTTAAATGAAATGATTACACAATCAATTAATGATTAAGCTATGAATGATAATAATAAGATCAAGGTGTAATATTTGTTCCTATCAGCTTAATATCTGATATGGTTCCTTTTTGGGGTCATTGATAGGAAACTGATTTTTAGAAAAAATTGAGAAAAAAAAGCAAAGAGTTAGTGGCTTGTGTCACCTTTGCCACGGGTGCAGTTTTTCCAGGATTCAGCCCATCAATTCCATAGGTGCGGTTATATTGTAAGAAGCTTGCTTCCCAACCACAAGATTCCAGGTTCTGTCCCACTACATAGCACTTGGGCAAGTGTCTTCCACTATAGCCTCTGGTTGACCAAAGTCATGTGAGTGGGTTTGGTAGATGGAAACTGAAAGGAGCTTATCATGTGTGTGTGTATGTGAATGTGTGTGCTTGTGTGTGTGTTTGTTTGTGTGCGTGCGTGTGTGTATATATATCTGTGTATGTGTTTGTGTCTGACCATCGCCATTTGACAACTGTGTGTTTATGTCTTTGTAACTTAGCAGTTTGGCAAAAGACACGGATAGAATAAATATCAGGCAAAAAATATGTACTGGGGTTGATTCATACACCTGCATCTATATTTATGTATATAGGAAATGAGCCATGTACAGGGATGCTGTCAGTAAGGTGAGGGTTGGCAACAAGTATAGTGAAAAATTCCGGATAGAAGTAGGGATCACCAAGGATCAGTCCTCAGCTCCATCTTATTCATTATAGTCCTCCTGCAATAACAGAGGAACTCAAGACAGGCTGCCCCTAGGAGCACCTCTATGCTCATGACCTTGCTCTAATTGCTAAGTCATTGCCAGAACTAGAGAGACGAAGTTTAGGGTGTGGAAGCAAGGTCTAGAATCGAAGGGCCTTAGAGTTAACCTAGCAAAAACTAAAGTCTTTGTAAATAGGAAGGCTGACAAATCACAAACCCCTTCAGGTAGATGGCCCTGCTTGATCTGTAGAAAAGGCATGGGTAGAAACTCCATACGATGTACCTGGTGTAAGTTATGGACACAAAAGGTACAGCAATATCCAAGGGATGTTAACTAGGAAGATAGATTTTGTGTGTGGCAGATGCACAGGGGCAGTAAACACTGAAAATGTACAGAAAACGGATTCCATCACATGCCAGGGGGAAAAACTAGAAATAGTTAATAGCTTCCGCTACCTAGGCGACCAAGTCTGTAGTGGGGCTGGTTGCTCTGAGAGTGTAGCAGCTAGAGTAAGAATAGCCTGGGCAAACTTCAGGGAGCTCCTACCTCTGCTGGCAACTAAGGGCCTCTCACTCAGGATGAAAGGTAGACTATGATGCATGTGTTTGAACTGCCATGCTACACGGCAGTGAAACATGGGCCATGACTGTTGGAGATATGTAGGCTTGAAAGAAATGAAGCTAGTATGATCCGCTGGATGTGTAATGTCAGTGTGCATACACAACAAAATGTGAGTGCCCTGAGAGAAAAGTTGGACATAAGCATCAAATGTGATGTGCAAGAGAGACAACTGCACTGGTATGGTCATGTGTTATGTATGGATGAGAACAGCTGTGTGAGGAAGTGCCACTCTCTAACTGTAGAAGGAACTTGTGGAAGAGGTAGATACAGGAAGACATGATGAGATAGTGAAGCATGACCTTTGAACATTGGACCTCACAGAGCCAATGACAGGAGACTAAGACCTTTGGAGATATGCTGTGATTGAGAGGACGTGGCAACTCAAGTGAGATTGCAGCTATGGCCGGTGCCAGTGTTGTATGTCTGGCCCATTTCAGAGTACCCTCTTAAATATGATATGCTTGAGGAGACTGTCGAGTCAGGTAAAACCAAAATCGCAGCTGTGGACTGTGCGCCCTGACTGGCTCCTGTTCCGATGGCATGTAGAAAACACCATCCGAATGTGGCTGATGCTGGTACCCCTTGACTGGCTCCCGTGCCAGTGGTTCGTAAAAAGCACTATCTGAAAGTGATTGATTCCAGGACCATCTAACTGGCACTCATACCTGTGGCATGTAAAAAGCACCATCGGAATGTGGCCAGTGCCAGTACCCCTTGACTGGCTCCTGTGCCGGTGGCACGTAAAAAGCACTATCTGAATGTGATTAATGCCAGACCTGCCTGACTGGCTCCTGTGGCACATAAAAAGCACCTAATACACTCTTGGAATGGTTGGTGTTAGGAAGGGTATTCAGCTATAGAAACATTGTCAAATCAGATTGGCGCCTGATGCAGCCACTGGCTCTCCAGACCTCAGTGAAACTGTCCAACCCATGCTAGCATGGAAAACAGACGTTAAACTATGATGATGATGAATGTCTGAATTTAGGGTATTCGCACCCTAAAGTTGTTCCTCATTGCAAGAAAAACAACAAAACTGCCAATGGGAAACATCAGATCGTACTAGAATTATCAAGAATTATTTAAATATTTAAGAGAAATGGACGTGGAATGAAACTGCCAAGCA
>NC_043001.1:28743162-28770662 GCF_006345805.1 Octopus sinensis | reverse complement strand
CATCCAGAAACTAAAGTCCATGTGTATCATGTCAGGTTGGAGAGGGGAAGCATGACTTTTCTTTGCAAATACTGATAGGGCACAGATAATGTGTCAATAGCCAGCTGGAGGAGGTGTCCTCCTGGGGCTACAAGCTACAGTAGCATCCACCCTTAAGGGTTAGCCACAGTTAAGTGGCAAATATACTTCACAATGTCGTGCAGCTACTGTTTATACATTGCTCAGAGATTTATTATTGCTTGTTTACACTTTTTCATGATCATTGACTTTTTGTCACTGGAAAAAAGGATATATATATCCTATATGTAGCTTGTAGTCCCATGAGGACACCTCCTCCAGCTGGCTATTGACTATATATCTATGACCTATCAGTATTTGCAGTATTTGCACTCGGTAGAATCTCCAATAGGCGCAGGAGTAGCTGTGTGATAAGTAGCTTGCTTACCAACCACATGGTTCCGGGTTCACTGCGTGGCACCTTGGCCAAATGTCTTCTACTATAGCCTTGGGCCGACCAAAGCCTTGTGCCGACCAACGCCTTGTGCCGACCAACGCCTTGTGCTGACCAAAGCCTTGTGAGTGGATTTGGTAGACGGAACCTGAAAGAAGCCCATCATATATATGTATATGTGTGTCTGTGTTTGTCCCCCCCGCCCAACATAGCTTGACAACCGATGCTGGTGTGTTTACGTTCCTGTAACATAGCGGTTCGGCAAAAGAGACCTATAGAATAAGTACTAAGCTTACAAAGAATAAGTCCTGGGGTCGATTTCCTCGACTAAAGGCAGTGCTCCAGCATGGCCGCAGTCGAATGACTGAAACCAGTAAAAGAGTATATTTGCATTGGGAGCCACTTCACATCGACAACCGGTGATTGTCACACGCTGATGACAGGTCAATAACCAGAAACTCGAGTCCGTGTGTATCGTGTCAGTTTGGAGATGGGAAGGATGGCTTCCCTTTACAAATATTGATAGGTCACAGATAGTGTGTCAGTAACCGGCTGGAGGAGGTGTCCTCCTGGGGCTAGAAGCTACAATGTCATCTACCTTTAAGGGTTAGTCACATTTAAGTGGCAAATATACGTCACGATATATATATATAATATATATATATATATATTTTAACAAAACTATCCGACAAACGAGAACGTGAAACTCCGAGTAACAGGTTTTGTTGAATTTCTGCTGCTTTTAAATAAAGCATATATATATATATATATATATATATATATAGGCGCAGGAGTGGCTGTGTGGTAAGTAGCTTGCTTACCAACCACACAGTTCCGGGTTCAGTCCCACTGCGTGGCACCTTGGGCAAGTGTCTTCTACTATAGCCTCGGACCGACCAAAGCCTTGTGAGTGGATTTGGTAGATGGAAACCGAAAGAAGCCCTTCGTATATATATATATATATATATATATATATATATATGTGTGTGTGTGTGTGTTTGTGTGTCTGTGTTTGTCTCCCCAACATCGCTTGACAACCGATGCTGGTGTGTTTACGTCCCCGTTACTTAGTGGTTCGGCAAAAGAGACCAATAGGATAAGTACTAGGCTTACAAAGAATAAGTCCTGGGGTCGATTTGCTCGACTAAAAAGGCGGTGCTCCAGCATGGCCGCAGTCAAATGACTGAAACAAGTAAAAGAGAATATATATATATGATGGTGGCAGCTGGTGTAAAAACACACACACACACACATATATATATATATATGTATGTATATATATATATATGTGTGTGTGTTTTTTTACACCGGCTGCCACCACCATCATAATTTAATACCAACTTTTCAAGCTTGTATGGATCAAACTATATTTTTTCTATTTGTGAAGCTTGTATTAAGGCCAGTGTTCAAAGATTTAAAATGTGATCTTTTTTTAGTAAGTACATTTATGTATGTGTACTAGTAGCACCCATGGAAATTCCATAGTTATTTTGAAAATTGTACGGTGAAATTGTATATTTTCCTAAAACATTTGATTCTCGAGGTGTGAAAATGCACGCAGGCAGTCCTGAAGGGGCAATCGATAAATCATTCAATCTGTCTAACCACCTACCTACCTACCTCCCTACCTTCAATCTACCCACCTACTCACCCTTGATGACGTAAATGTAACACCCAGAAAAGACAGACGGAAATAAGCAGAATGATATAATTTTAAATTAGTTGGGAATTCCCACTTACTAATTTTTTTTAATTATATATTTGTTTTTCATTGTTCTCTGTCTTCGCTTAGTTCAAAGTATAAAAATGTAATTTCTTATAATTATATATATATACACACACACACACACACACACACACACACACATAAAATGTGACCACGTGTGTACCGTTGGTGATTTTTTTTTCTTCTGTCTTCCCTTCTCTGGATCTTTCCTTCTATGTTTCCGATGAAGAGCTCCGCTCGAAATGTTTAACCCTCTTTCTTTCCTTCTTTCCTGAGCGTCCAATAATACTATATTTGTTCCACGTCCTCGCATTGTGTTTTTTTGTGCTTTCATGTTTGGATTAACTAATATATATATATATACAATTTAAAAATAGGATAAAATCTTTATAAGAATTTATCAAGTAGTTAGCGTGAAAAACATCATAAGAGAAAAAAATCCACCAATTTTTTCACTTAAATATATTTATTTATATTATATAGGGGGCATTACTATACGTAAATGCCCAGTCCCTCCTAGCGTGTGGCATTTATGTATAGTAATGCCCTCTATATAATATATATGTTTTTAAATCCTGGGTAGTGGGATCATGGGGAACAATGATGAGTTAAAGGTTTTGCTAATGCCTTTAGGGGTTAAAATTCTGACGGAAGCATTTTTTTTTTTTCTTTTTGTAATTATCAACATCATCTGTCTTTGTTCACATATGAGTTGGGAAGGTCTGGAAATGTTTTCCTGGTATAGAATGGTTTCCTATCTGTGAGGAACTGTATATCTCTCATCCACTTAAATACTATGAAAATTGGAGTTAATCATCTCTTCTTATAATGCTTTCTGGGTCTACTAGACACTAAAATATAGCACACCATGCCGTTGACTCTATTTCCTTTCTCCTCTACTTTTTTCCTTATTCCTTTAGCCTGGATCCTCTGATATTTTTTGCTTTTATCTTTTTTTTTCCTTTTATTTTCATTTTTCAAATTTTTCCTTTTATTCCTCCAGTTTTTCTTATCTTCTTTTCTCTTACATTCTAGTTATAGATAACAGATCTCTGTAAGGCAATATGTGTTTACATATTCATTCCATATCTTGAATACAATAATATAATTGGGAGTAGTACATTCAGCAAAAACAGTGACAGCTGAGCAGAGAATTACCATTGTTATGTAGCCATTCGGTGCTAAACTTTTAGTGGGAAAGCTGAATGAAGTTATATTATCATGGTTGTTTAGATCAGTACTCTGCAACCATTTTTTTCCACTAGCGGTACACTTATATTCTTGGATCTTTACCTTTTGACGTACAGATTTAAAAAATAATTTTTTGTAACTAGACACTTTCAAATTTCAGACACTGGTAGAATGTGTGATTATAAAACATGTTTTACTCTTAGCATTTTTGAGGAAAAATTATATTTACGAAGTAATTTCACGTTAAAGTAGGCCTAGTTTGGTAATTTCAACCAATCAATGACGTGTATTCAGCTGAATAAAATTACTGCTGTTGTTTGTCAACAACAACTATCGGCAGTGTATTTTTTGTTTGTCACTGTTATTTTATCATTTTTGTTGTTGTGGTGGTGGTGGGGGGGGGGGCAAAAGAAAAAATGAAATTAAACATAAAGATTCTCTTTATATTATTACCTCCACCTTAGCGAAGGCAGAGGTATTGTTTTCAGTTGTGTTTGTTTGTTTGTCCGTGAACAAGATATCTCAAGGACCACTGGATGGATTTGGATGAAACTTTCAGGGATGTTTGGCCTCATGACTGGCACGAACTGATTAGATTTTGGGATCGATCTGGTTACCAGACAAGGATTCTGGATTATTTTTCCAGGTTTTTTGCTTAATTTTTGAGAGTGGTCAGGTTCATTTTTAGTATTCTCATATATGAAAACAGTTGAGTTTATTTCAGATATTCTCATTGTAAAAATCATTTCCGGCTAATCATTGAGAGGATGTTGGCGTTGCCTTGGCAGAGGTTTGTGCTCTCGCAGTTCTTTTTGTATTACTTCTTTAAATTATATAGTCATATGGCTCCTGGTTTTGCCTGCTCCTGTTAAACTGTCCAGTCCATACCAATATGGAAAATGGACTTTAGATGATGTTGATAATGATATATATACATATATATGAACTACACTCTCGGAGTGGTTGGTGTTAGGAAGGGCATCCAGCTATAGAAACTCTACCAGATCAAGACTGGAGCCTGGTGCTGCCATCTGGTTGCCAGCCCTCAGTCAAAACCGTCCAACCCATGCTAGCATGGAAAACGTACATCAAATGGTGATGATGATGATATATGTTGGTGGCAGGTCCCATGCTGGTGGCACATAAAAAGCACCCAGCGCATTCTGTAAAATGGTTGGGATTAGGAAGGGCTTCCAGCCATAGAAAGCCATGCCAAAACAGACAATTGCAGTCTAGACAGCTCCCCGACTGGCCAGTTCCTGTCAAACAGTCCAACTCATGCCTGCATGGAAAACAGATGTTAAACAATGATGATATATGTATACACTGGCTAAAATTTTATGGGTGCAAATATGGCTGAGTGGTGAAGAGGTTAACTTTGGAAACATATCTCTTTCACTCTTTTACTTGTTTCAGTCATTTGATTGCGGCCATGCTGGAGCATTGCCTTTAGTCGAGCAAATCGACCCCAGGACTTATTCTTTGTAAGCCTAGTACTTATTCTATCGGTCTTTTTTGCTGAACCGCTAAGTTACGGGGACATAAACACACCACCGTCGGTTGTCAAGCAATGTTTGGGGGGACAAATATAGACACACAAACATATACACACACATACATATATATATATATACATATATATATATATATACACACACACACACACACACACACACACACACAGGGCCTCTTTCAGTTTCCGTCTACCAAATCCACTCACAAGGCTTTGGTCGGCCCGAGGCTATAGTAGAAGACATTTGCCCGAGGTGCCACACAGTGGGACTGAACCCGGAACCATGTGGTTGGTAAGCAAGCTACTTACCACACAGCCACTTGAACACTATTGATCAATATTTTGTGAGAGAAATTTGTAGGGTGTGCATGTGTGTTCTCAAGTGAGTTTGCATTTCTCCTTGTCTTCAGGTGTGTTTGCTGATTGTAAACAAAAGCTCATGTAAACAATTTTGTTTGTTTCCAATTCTTCGTGTAACTGTGTTCAAGCTGTTCATTGTTTTATAGATTGGGTGGTGATTATTATCTTGCTTGGTAGCAGGTGAGGGCACCAATTACAGCATTTGGCTATAGAAACACACATACACACACATATGAACATACAATAATACCTACATACTCTACCATCTACACATATACACTGACATCCACACTATTATACATGCATGCACAAGAAAATATATTCTTTTATTCTTTTACTAGTTTGTCATTTGACTGTGGCCATGCTGGAGCACCACCTTTAGTCGAGCAAATTGACCCCAGGACTTATTCTATGTAAACCTAGTACTTATTCTATCGGGGTCTTTTGCCAAACTGCTAAGTATCGGTTATCAAATGATGTTGGGGGGACAAACACAGACATGTAAACATACACACACACACACACACACACATATACATACATACATACATACATACATACATACATACATACATACGCACACACACGTACATACACACATACACACGCACACACACGCACACACACACACACACAGACACACACACAGACACACACACATACACATACACACACATACACATACACACACTCACACACACATGCACCCACACATACATACATACATATGTACATGATGGCTTCTTTCAGTTTCCGTCTACCAAATCCACTCACAAAACTTTGGTCGGCCCAAGGCTATTGTAGAAGACACTTGCCCAAGGTGCCACACAGTGGGACTGAACCCGGAACCATGTGGTTGGTAAGCAAGCTACTTACCACACAGCCACTCATAATGTACACCTATAATTGCATATGCTCATAAATACATTCAAATGTTAACACACGGGAGACAACTTCAGATAATTCCATTCATGCACACATATGCATGTATTTACACATGCATGTCTTCCTGTAACCAAATTTAGTTCAAATGCACTCACAAAACTTTGGTCGGCCCAAGGCTATTGTAGAAGACACTTGCCCAAGGTGCCACACAGTGGGACTGAACCCGGAACCATGTGGTTGGTAAGCAAGCTACTTACCACACAGCCACTCATAATGTACACCTATAATTGCATATGCTCATAAATACATTCAAATGTTAACACACGGGAGACAACTTCAGATAATTCCATTCATGCACACATATGCATGTATTTACACATGCATGTCTTCCTGTAACCAAATTTAGTTCAAATGCACTCACAAACCTTTGGGAATGCACCTATGTAAACATACACTACTTTGGTATGTACACTCCAGAACATACACACAAGCACATATGCAAATGCACATACACACACACGCAAACACACACACACACACACATTCTTGCAAACACACACACACACACACTACACCTTTGCAAACACATGCGCACACACACACACACACACACACACACATTCTTTTAAACACACACACACACATTCTTGTGAACACACACACACACATTCATGCAAACACACACACACACACACACATCTTGTGAACACGCGCACACACATACACACACATTCTTGCACACACACACACACACATTCTTGCAAACACACACACACACACATTCTTGTACACACATATATACACATTCTTGCACACACATATATACACATTCTTGCACACACAAACACACATTCTTGCACTCACACACATTCTTGCACACACACACACACACACACATACTTGCAAATATACAAACAGGCATACGCAAGTGTAAACAAACAAGTACAGCATGCTACTGCTGTGACCTTTGCAGTTACTTGACATGCTAGAAATAGCAGTCAAATTTCCTTCAAATCACCTTACCATATTGAAATAAAAAGGTGAATGACACATTAAATAATGTTGTTTTAGGTACACTGTCTGAAAATAGAATGGAGTGATTTCACCTGAAATATTTTCGAACAATCAGCACTGACCCAAGCCTAAAGAACAGCATAAACAGAAAAACATAAACCTATTTATCATCTATCTTCATGTCATACTTTCAATACCTACTGTATGTACTTGTTGGATAAATTATAGTTCTTCATTAAAAAAATGAATGAAAAAAAAAAGCATGTATGGCTTATCTACCAAACATTACTTTGGGCGTGGAGTCTGAAGCCTTCATTAACAGACACACACACAGATGAGCAAATGATTGAGTATGTAGGGTGTGCCATTACTCAATCTATATGAGTATTAGCGTTGGAAACAAAATAGAAATTATTGATGATGCTGTGTCCTCATTGTTGTAACATCCACTTTTCTATGCCCTCATGGGTCGGATGGATTGTGTTGAGATGGAGCTTCTATAGCTGGATGCCTTTTTTATTGCCAGCCAGTACCTGTTTCCAAGCAAGTAATATTTCCACAAGCAAACATGTTTTCATGGAAGATTGGAAATAAGGACACTGCTTGCATGATGGTGACACTCATGCATGATGTCAAGGCATGACGAGAGTAACACATACACACAGTCACATTCATTTATTCACACACGTTTGTGTGTGTGTGTGTGTATATATATATATCTATCTATATATATATCTATATCTATAACTATATATATGCAAGTACATCTCCGTAATATATATATATATATATATATATCTCACCATCGTTTAACATCTGCTTTCCATGCTAGCATGGGTTGGACGATTTGACTGAGGTCTGGCGAACCAGATGGCTGCACCAGGCTCCAATCTGATCTTGCAGAGTTTCTACGGCTGAATGCCCTTCCTAACGCCAACAACTCCGAGAGTGTAGTGGGTGCTTTTATGTGCCACTGACACGAGGGCCAGTCAGGCAGTACTGGCAGCAGCCACGCTCAAATGGTGTTTTTTATGTGCCACCTGCACAGGAGCCAGTCCAGCGGCACTGGCAATGACCTCGCTCGAATGTTTTTTCACGTGCCACCTGCACAAGTACCAGTAAGGCAATGCAGGTAACGATCATGCTCAAATGGTGCTTTTCTACATGCCATCGGCATGGAGGCCAGCTAGTTGCTCTGGCAACGATCATGCTCGTATGGTACTCTTAGCACTCCACTAGCATGGATGCCAATCATCGAATTTGATTTCGATTTTGATTTCACTTGCTTCAACAGGTCTTCGCAAGCAGTTTAGTGCCCAATGAGGGAAAGGTATGCATAAAGTGGGCTGGTTACACCCCTGGCATAGGCCACGAGGTTATGGTCTCATTTGAGCTTGCCGAGTTTTCTCAATCACACCAAGACCTGGCCATCCTTAAAAAATCTGGAAAAACCAGATTTTCGGCTGTTTGGGTCCATAGGGTCAAAACAGCTTTTGACCCCTCCCAATCAGCTGCAGGCAAAATTTTCACATTGAGTAGCTTGGTACTGCTGCTGCCCATGAAACAAAAATGACTGCTTAAGCAGAATTCAATTCTGCTACAAATGTGCTTGTAACAATATGCAGTCCCATAAAT
Source organism: Octopus sinensis (assembly GCF_006345805.1). Taxonomy (NCBI): domain Eukaryota; kingdom Metazoa; phylum Mollusca; class Cephalopoda; order Octopoda; family Octopodidae; genus Octopus; species Octopus sinensis. Next base: position 28,761,887 of record NC_043001.1, on the reverse strand, counting down.
TTATTTACGTCCACACCCACCCCACCAGATGTAGTTCTTTACTGGCCAGCTGTAATCCTATTAGATACTGCATGTTAAAGTCAGTTAATAGTGGCAGTTTAAAAGCACCAATTAATTTCTTTGTGCCAAGCTTAGACTATAAACCCACCACACCATGGTTCTTGAACTTTGTTAGATTATATTGGCAATGTGTGAAATATTATAATTAAATGCTGTTTTTTTAAATTTTTTATTTAAATACAGCTGCAAGTGAAATTACATACATTATTTACAAAAAGCAAGATGTGACTTTAAAAGCACCAATTAATTTCTTTGTGCCAAGCTTAGAATTTAAAACCCACAATGCTATGGTTCTGGGACTTTGCTAGATTATATTGGCAATGAGTGACAATATTATTATTTACAGTTTACAATTAACTCACATTAGTAAGTACATAATTTACAGTTATAGCATACAATTCAAAAGTTGAAACTAAAATATTTATAAACACATGCTAGCATGCATGTGCATATTACCACCAGCTCAAATATTCACGCATAGACATATACACCATGATCCATCCATACTCTATTATCTACACACACATACACAAACCTCTACGCTCAAGTCCACACTATCTTATGTATGCAATGTATACATATAATTTATTATGCTTATAAATACATTGATTGGAGTGTGACTTATCTACTGTTATCACTTATGTATCAGTCTTTGCAGTGATTCTTGAAGAAAGTCCAAACGCCTGCATTGGCTCCACTTTGAAAGTTTTTTTTTGCTTTAAACTTTTCATAAATGAAGTTAATAAACTCAGTATTGAACTTGGTATTGAAGTTAATATTAATAAACTCAGTATTAAAGTTAATATTAATCCTTTCTACTATAGGCACAAGGACTGAAATTTTTTTGGGGCGGTGCCAGTCGATTAGATTGACCTAGTTTGCAACTAGTACTTAATTTATTGACTCTGAAAGGATGGAAGGCAAAGTCGGCCTCGGTGCAATTTGAACTCAGAATATAGCGGCAGACGAAATACCTCCCCGCATTTTGTCCGGCATGCTAATAATTCTGCCAGCTCACTGCTTTATTGAAGTGTGTAATAATAATTCCTGTTATTTTCATTAACTAATCCTATATTTACTCACTTTCTTACAGCTTAACATGCATTTCACAGACACATGCAGTCAAGATGACTCATGGATCTGTGCATATAACAATGCATATATGTGAACACTCACATTAGTGTATACATACTAGCACACATATAAAGAGAGAGAGAAAAAAAAACTGATCTTTCTCCCTTACTTTCTATATCTCCCTCTAGTTGTAGCCACAAGAATTGACTGTGTTCAGAACATGTCTCAGATGTACACCCCAGCACAGTGTTGCTGCTTAGCTCTTAGCTAGCTCTAAATCAAACACTTACAATCAAAAGTGTTCCTCTCATGATTATGCTGTCTTTTTGTATTTCTAGGACTTCATTATTGAATGTGTCATTCTTTTTCAAATACTACAGGTTGTTATTTAAGAGATTTGGCTGCACTTTCTAGAAAGTTGAGTGATCATGTTGAATCCTCCTCATCTCAAGGCTCCCTTATCAGTTCATAGCACTCTCTCATTGGTTTGTGGTCCTCTCATTTCCCCATTATTGTCTTATGGTTGCCTTCTTGGCCCAGTTCTTATTCCTTTCTTTAGCTTTAAGTTGATTTTAATCAAGCCAACAAACCTAAGCTAAGATGCTGTAGCCTTAATCATCGTTTTCATTCATAGTTTAAATTAATACATTATCCAGTATGCCTTTTTTTTTTTTTTATAGATGGTTGGGTGTGATTTGAGATTGATTTAAGAATCCAATACCTCTATCATCATCATTTTATGTTCATACTTATGCATTCCATCTGCTGTTGTATTTATATGATTTGATATCTCCAAGCTTCAGTGGTTGGTCTCTTCCATCATAAAAGTTTAGCAAAATTGAGATGCTACACACTTAAAGAAGCTGCTCTTAGTTTCATAAATTCTTCAATGTTGTCCTAGATATGATATCTTGATATTTCTTCTTGCTGTTGACACATCTCACTTGTAACATTGTCTTCTATATATGCCAACAAACATAAACTTTGTTGTTCACCCTATGTGGTCTAAATTAATTAAAGTCTGTAGTAAATTCTCGGCTGCCATGATTGTAGAAAAATGGGGCATCTAAGATCTAGTCTTTGGTGATATGACATGTCACGTGACATTTTGGTGGAAGGGCACAGTCATTCAGATTGATTCCAGTATTTGACTGGTACTCTGGATTGTTGAAGGTTAAAATAAGCTTTACTTTCAGCTTAGAACATAAAAAAGAACATTCACAGCATTTGGTTCTTGGATACCTTTAGTGGAATTTTCACTACTGCAAGCATTTAAACCAGCCATATCCGGCCAAAAATATTCTACCTGCTTTATGTTCAAACTGGCCAGATCTGGTCTCTCACACCAACCCTACAATATTGTTTTAAAAATTAACAGCTAACTCATCAAAATCTCATAGCTACAAGATAATGCATGATTAATTCAAAACAATGTAGATAAAGAAGCATTAATTTTGGCAGAATAATACGAACACTAAAGGGTTAAATCAGGTTGCTGATGTAAGGATAACTCATTAGCCATAGTTTCTTCCTCTCTTTTTCCCCACCAGTTGTGGAAGCCTTGCGAAAAAGTCATGGGTACTTCCTCTCAACTTATAATTAAAAAAACTTCCTCCCAAACTAGTTATTTAGTCTTCTTTACATAAGACCATAGCTCCTTATGAAGCATAATCCAGCGACAACCTTTACTGTTCTTCATTTTGAGCTGTTTTTTTGTTTCTCTCTAGACGTTTCAGCTCTGCCTTGCCTCCAGTTATTTTGAGGGCATTCTCTATTCTGTCTCCTTTGTAGATTTCAGATCATATGTTTCATGTCTTATGTGCTGGTGGCATGTAAAAAGTACCCAGCGCACTCTGTAAAGTGGTTGACATTAGGAAGGGCATCTAGCCATAGAAAGCATGCCACAACAGACAATTGGAGTCTGGACAGCTCCCCGGCTGGTCAGCTCCATGTCAAACCATCTAGCTCATCATGCCAGCATGGAAAATGGATGTTAAACAATGATGATGTTCATATGAAAAAACTTTCCTCTCTCAGGTCTTGTTCGTTTTGAATTGTCAACAATGCTCCTGTGAATTTACTTATTTCTAGGTAGAGGTTCCTTTTTTTTTTTACTTCTGGGAAGAGGTGGTCCATATTAGTCTGGCTTCTATCCCTTGATCTGTCTTGAATAGGAGGCCCTACCAAAACCTTTTACCCTGCTGGCATATTTTGCAGGGACATTGAGGCATATATGCCAACACAACATGACAAGGACTGGATCTTGTGGTGGGAGCTATTTAGCCTGTCATTATACTATTTCAGCCTCTTCATTGCCATCCTTTAATGACAACAAATTAACCCTTTTGTTACCATATTTATTTTGGGATGCTCTGTGTTTCTTTCAATTAATTTTAAATATCACAAAGAATTTAGTAAAATAACTTAGTTGTCATTAAGCTAGTGTTAAGAACATAATTTGTGACTAAGGTTTGGTGGAAGATTTTAATTCGAAACTTATGAAAACAAGACATTTGTACATGGAAGGGTGAAAGATAAAGTTGGTCTTGGTGGAGTTTGAACTCAGAAAGTAAAGAGCCAGAACAAATGGCACAGGGTATTTTTGACTCCTGCTCTAATTATTCTGTTTGCCCTAATTTCTTAAGTAAACTTATGGCTGGAAATGTTAAGAGTAGGCTTTGTAAAAGTTGAACTTAGGATGGGCTGTAAAAATAACACATGTTGCTTTGTCTGATACTCTATAGATTCTGAAAATCTGCTGCCAATAATAATAATAATAATGATAACAATAATAATAATAATGATAATAATAATGATTATAATGATAACAATAATAATAATAATAATGATAACAATAATAATAATAATAATGATAACAATAATAATAATGATAATAACAATAATAATAATGATAATAACAATAATAATAATGATAATAACAATAATAATAATGATAATAATAATAATAACAACAATAATAATGATAACAATAATAATAATGATAATAATAACAATCATTATCATTGTTCGACCGTGGTCGAGACAATAATAACAATAATAATGATAATAACAATAATGATAATAATAACAATAACGATAATAATAATAATAATAATAATTCTACAGGCACAAGGAGGAGGGTGCTAGTCAATTGCATTAACTCTAGTACTCAGTTGGTACTTATTTTATCAACCCTGGAAGGATGAAAAGTAAAGTTGACCTTGGCATAATTTGAACTCAGAACATAATGAGTTAGAAGAAATGTCACTAAGCATTTTGTCTGATGTGCTAATGATTCTGGTAAAAATAATAGCAAGAGCACTCAGAGAGTGCAAACCTCTGTCAAGGCAACACCAATGTCCTCTCGATGATTAGCTGGAAATGATTTTTAAAATGAGAATATCTGAAATAAACTTGACTGCTCTCACAAGCAAGAATTCTAAAAATGGACCTAACTACTCTCAAAGATTAAGTAAAAAAAATGAAAAAATAATCCAGAATGCTTGTCTGGTACCAGATCGATCCCAAAATCTAATCAGTTTGTGCCAGTCGCAAGGCCAAACATCCCTGAAAGTTTCATCTGAATCCGTTGAGTGGTTCTTGAGATATCTTGTCCAAGGACAAACAAACAAACAAACACGACTGAAAACACTACCTCCGACTTCGCTAAGGTGCAGGTAATAATAATAGTAATAAGCAAATATTCTGCTCAATACCGTAGATTTGCTTGTCAGCTGCTTGACTTTAACCAGTTGAGCATGTCCTTTAGTGGCTGGTGATTTGTGCATCACTGATACCTGGCATGCTAATGATTCTGCCAGTTCACTGCCTTAATAATCATCATCGTTTAACATCTGTCTTACATGCTAGCATGGGTGGGATGGTTCCATAAGAGCCAGCCAGGCTGAAGCCTGCACCAGACTTCTGTGACTGTTTTGGCAAGATTTTTAAGCTAGATGTCCTTCCTAACATCAATCACTCAGCAGAGTGGACTCAGAGCTTTTTATGTGGCACAAGCACAGGCTAGGTCAGTTTTGGCAAGGTTTTTACAGTTGGATGCCCTTCTGAGCACCAACCACTTTACAGCATGGACTGGGTTCTTTTAAGTGGAACCTGCACTGACAGGGTCACCAAATACATAATAATAATAATAATAGTTTCAAATTTTGGTACAAGGTCAGCAATTTTGGAGTAATGTGTAAGTTGATTTTATTGACCCCAGTATTCAACAGGTACTTTATCCACCCTGAAAGGATGAAAGGTAAAGTCGGCCCCAGCAGTATTTGTACTCAGAATGTAAAGTTAGAAGGAATGCTACTAAGCATTTCTCCTGGCACAGTTACGATTCTGCCGGTTTGTCACCTATATAATAATAACAATAATAATAATAATAATAAATTTGAAATATGGTTGAAGGAGATTGGAATAGAATGTCCTGTAGAGCTTCTACAAAAAGTTTGTTGCTTAGGGACAAGAAGAACTATCGGGTGGGGTGGTTTCTAAGCACTTGAAAGACTATTGAAAGCTAGCGGATATCTAAGGTTACAGGTAGTAACCTGCTACCCACATAATTCCTGCCAGGTATAAGACTAAACACAAGTTAAATCAGTAGTAGTAGTAATAATAATAATGATGATGCCTGGTAGAGCACCTACAAAAAGTTTGTTGCTTAGGGACAGCAATGATTATCAGGAGGGTTCTAAAGACTTGAAAGACTGCTGAAAACTTGTCGATACTTAAGGTTACATAAATCTTACCAGGAATAAGACCGAACCTGAGCCAAACCAAAATAATAATAATAAAAATAATAGTGGTTTTTGACTTAGGCATGAGGCCATCAATTTTAAATGGGAATGGGCTTAGTTGGTACCATTGACTCCAGTACTTAACTGGTATTCTATTTTATCAACCCAGAAAGGACAAAAGGCAAATTGAACTAAGAATGTAGTGTTGGAAAAAATTCCACAAGGCATATTTTCTGACAGTCTAACAATTCTGTTTGCTTGCTTGCTTTTTAATATTTTCTTGTGTTGGCATGAGGCCAGCAGATTTGATGGGAAGGGCTTAGTTGATACCATCAACTTCAGTGCATGACTGATACTTCCTGTAAGGGACGAAAAGCAATGTTGGCCTCAGTGAGATCTGAACTCAGAGTAAAAAGTGTAGGAATTTCTGCAGCAAATCATTTATTCCAACTCTCTTGTGATTCTGCCAGCTCACTGCCTTCAGGATTAATAATAATAATAATAAAAATAATAACGACCGTTTTGTGGGAACTGGAAGGAAAGTCCTTGAAAACAATGAAGTTTGTTATATGATTTTCCCATGCATAACAAAATGGTATAACAAACTCAGTGTTGTTTTGATAAGAAACAAGTATGTCTCATAATTGATTTGGCCTATCCATTTGATGCCAGAGCCTAGAAGAAGGAAAAAGAAAGAGCAGAATATCATTGCAACTTGAAGAATGATATCAAATGCTGGAATAAAAAACTTGACAAGGTCGTGATCTTGCTGCTTATCATTAGGGCTTTGGGAACTGTGATAAAGAATTTAAATGTAAACTTTAGAAAATTTAATATTAATCTGTTAGAGGGTGTCGTTTGAAAAAAACTCATTTACTTTAATCAGCAAGAATTATTTAGAAAGGCCTCACTACAAAGTAAGGACAGATCTGAACAAGCATTAAATGACCTCATATGGAGGACGAACAAGGAAGTTTCTCATCCAAGACTGTGAATTGTGAAAGAGAGGAATTACACAAAAAAAAAAAAAAAAATTACATCATCAATATTGTGTAACAGCAAAATTATAATAATGGTAATAAAGATTTCTGATATTGGTAAGATGCCTTAAATTTATTGGTAAATAGGGATACTGTTTATTTCATGAACTCACAGAAGGTTAATGGTACTTATGTGGTTAACAGCCACTGAATGATGAAAAACAATATCGGCCCTGACTAGATTTGAATTCACAATGTAAGGATGTGTAACAGCTCAAGATATTTTACCCATTGTGTTACCAATTCTTGTATTCTTCTGGCATAAAGCTACCTCCCCTTCTCAAATACTGCTCTCACCTAGTCAAGAGGGCCTCTTCCTTTCCTTATTCTTGTCTTATGAGTTACTTGCCAATCTCACTTGAGCCAGTAAGATGAAAGAAGCAGCTAGTATACACTGTAAAGTGGTTGATGTTAGGAAGGGCATCCAGCCATAGAAACCATACCAAAATTAACATAGGAACCCTGTGGTTCACTGGATACTGTCAAGTCATCCAACCCATGGACGATGAATATTAGATGATGATCTCTAACATAGGCACAAGGTCATGACTTTGAAGGAAGGTGACATTAGTTAATTAAATCGATCTCAGTACTTGACTGGTACTTTATTGACCTTGGAAGGATGTAAGGAAAAATTTGTATGCAGTGGGAACTTGAACTCAAAATGTATAGCACTGCAAGGGTAATTTGTCTGATGCTCTAACAATTCTGCCTGTCCAGTGCCCTTGAATGTTAATGATGACTCATACATGTTAATAGTAATAATTTCTCTTTTATCACTTAGTTTGCATAATAATAAACTAGTACTACCTTTAACAGATTTCAATGTTGTCAAGGTCTCTATTTGTGAAGGCCCTTCCTTCATTTTCAAGCTGTTTCATAGCAACTGGAAATAGTAGGTTATGTGTGAGCTTGTTGCATGGTTGGAATCATCATCAGCATTATAATTTAATGTCTGTTTTCCATGTTGGTATAGCTAGGATGGTTTGACAGGATCCAGTGAGCTACAGGGCTGTATTGAGCTTCAGTGTAGGCTTTTGCATGGTTTCTATGGCTGCATATCATCATCACCATCATTTGATGTCTGTTGTCCATGCTGGCATGGGTTGGACGGTTTGACCAGAGCTGGCAAGCTGGAAGGCTGCACCAGACTCCTGTCTGGTTTGGCATGGTTTCTATGGCTGGTTGCCCTTCCTAATGCCAATCACTCCGAGAGTGTAATGGTTGCTTTTACGTGCCACTGGCACAGGTGCCATTTGCATGATACCGGTATCTTCCATGACTGCTATTTTATTTGGCTTGATGCGTCTTCTTCTCAAGCATGAATAATGCCAAAGGTTTTGGTCATTGTTTCTGTGAGGCCCAACACTTGAAAGGAGTTCAGCTACTTTGCCTCTTTGAGGCCCAACACTTGAAAAATGCTTTGTATGTGCCACCGGCATAGGTGCCAGTTACATGACACCAGCGTCAGCCATGACTATGATTTCACTTGGCTTGACGGGTTTTCTCAAGCACAGCATATCGCTAAAGGTCTTGGTCACTAATCATTGTTTCTGTTAGGTTCAGAGTTCAAAGATCATGCTTCATCACCTTGTCCCACGTCTTCCTGGGTCTACTTCTATCACAGGCTCCCTCCACAGTTAGAGATTAGCACTTCTTTACACAGCTGTCCTTGTCTATGACCTTACCAGCGCAATCGCTCTTGCACACCACATCTGATGCTTCTTATGCTCAACTTTTCTCTTGAGATACTTACACTGTCGAACATGCACACCGACATTGCACATCCAGTAAAGCATACTGACTTCATTTCTTTCAAGCCTATGCATGTCCTCAGCTATCACAGCCCATGTTTCACTGCCATGCAGCATACAATCTACCTTTCACTCTAAGAGACCCTTTGTTGTCAGCAGAAGTAGGAGCTCTCTGAGCTTTGCCCAGCCTAATTTTATTCTCACAGCTACACTCTTGGAGCATCCACCTCTGCTGCTAACTTGTCACCTAGATAATGGTAGCTATCTACTACCTCTAGCTTACCTCCATGGCAGTTGTGTTTATTGTACCTGTGCATCTTCCACATACAAATCTATTTTCACTGTTAACCTTCCTCTGATATTGCTGCACCTCTTATGTGTGCGAAGCCTACACTGGATGCATCTTATGTTGTTTCTTCCTATGACTTATTTACAGATTAGGCAGGGCCATCTACCTGAAGGGATTTGTGATTTGTCTTCTTTCCTACTCTAATCCTTGTTTCCATACCTGAAACTTCTCTAGTTCTGGTAGCGATTCAGCTGTTAGAGCAAGGTCATCAGCATAGAGGAGCTCCCAGGGGCAGCCTGTCTTAAATTCCTCTGTTATTGCCTGAAGGACTACGATGAACATAAGGGGGTGGCTGAGGACCGATCCTTGGTGAACCTCTTCTTCCACTCTGAATTCTCTGCTGTATTCATTGCCAACCTTCACCTTACAGGTAGCATCCATGTACATGACTTGTAGAGCTCTCACCAACCACTCGTCCCCTCCCTAGTTTCTGCATTGACCACAAGATAAGAAATCGGGGAACCCTGTCAAACGGCTTTCTCCAAGTCAACAAAGGCCAAGTACAGAGGTTTATCCTTGGCTTATGTATTTCTTCTGCATCTGTCTCATCAGAAATATAGCATCAGTGGTACTTCTCCCTAGCACAAAACCACACTGTATCTCATCTAGACTCTCTGCCTAATTAGTTGGGCTATGATCCTCTCAGTAACTTTCATCACCTGATCCAACAATCTGATACCACTAATAATTTCTATCTAAGGCATCACCTTTACCTTTGTAGCAGTTGACTATGGTGCTGCTCTACCAGTCATTGAGTATGACTCCTTCGTGAACCACCTGATTTACAATAGGGGTGACAAGACCATAACCCACATCGCCAGATATTTTAAGCATTTCAGTGGTGATTCCTGGTGGGCCAGAGACTTTCCCTATCTTCATATCCTTAACTGCTTTCTCTTTTAATATCAACCACTTTGCAGTATGTACTGGCTGTGTTTTTCTTTTCTTTTTTTTCTCTCGGTGCAGTCACCAAGTAGCTTGCAAGATATGAAAAGCCACCTCGACTAAGTCGGGGAGGAGTGTTTGAAACCAGGAGTGAGTGGGGCATATACATGTCTTGCTTCACACACACACACACACACACACACACCCTATATATATATGTAGGATATGAGAGGTATTGGTGTCAAAAAGGCTTAAAGGTCTCAGGTAATGTTGAGTAAGTGCTATGTACAGACTATAGTTAAATAATGGAACTACAGATATGATATCCTTCCATATTTCATGTCTGTTTTCATTCCTCCACTTCACTCTGCTTTTCATATCTTCTCTATAATAACTATTACTTAAACATTTTCTCGCACCGTCTCTGATGAAGGGATATATAAAATATCCCGGAAACAGCTGTAACACCTCTTTTTAAATGTTCTGAAAACTATTCACTGCCTTGGATTTTTTTTTATCGAATTCTGTTAATATATGTATGTGTGTATATATATATATATATATATATATATATATATATATATATATATATATATATATATATATATAAGACCTAATTTTAAGTGAAACTAGACTAGTATGGTGATCTTGCTTGCTGTGGGGCAGTTATCTCCCTTGTCAGTGCAGAGACATGTGCTTCTTTGCAGCTCTAAAGTTTTTTAACTGTTATTTCTTGCAATGTACCCTGCACTGTCAGTCACAATCAGTGACAATTGAATTTTTCCTTTTTGGTTTTATATCATGTATAGCCACCTTTGTTATTATATGTGTATGTGAAACCTTTGTGTATTTGCCTCTTCCTCATTGCTAGGCAAGCAATGTTGGTTTGTTTACATCCCCATAACTTAGTGGTCCAGTAAAAGTGACCCACAGAATCAGTAATAGACTCTAAACATATTAGTACCAGGGTCAATTTGTATGTATGTATGTATGTATGTATGTGTGTGTATATTGATCAACTTGGTTACTGTAGGCAGCGAGCTGGCAGAAACGTTAGCGTGCCGGGCGAAATGCTTAGCAGTATTTCATCTGTCGCTACGTTCTGAGTTCAAATTCCGCCGAGGTCGACTTTGCCTTTCATCCTTTTGGGGTCGATTAAATAAGTACCAGTTACACACTGGGGTCGATGTAATCGACTTAATCCTTTTGTCTGTCCTTGTTTGTTCCCTCTATGTTTAGCCCCTTGTGGGCAATAAAGAAATATATATATATATTAAAGTGTTTCTATACAGTTTCTATCAATCATATTATTTTACTCACAAATTATTACTCAACCTGAGATTGGGAAGTGAACTTCTTAACCATTTGCTGATGCCTGTTACTCACGCCTGTGTCTGACTAAAAAAAAATCCAAGTGCTAAATAGAACATTTGTTTTGATCATGTGTTTGCTTGAGCAAGACTGACCTGCTGCTGAACAACGACTGCAACATTAACAACAAGAACACAATAACTAGATCAACAACATGTGCATGCATACATCACAAACTCCTTATCATAACATGACACAATCAGACACCATTTGAAGAGTGTTTCTGACTTTGTGATATTTTATCCCATAAGCTGAGTGTTTTCAGAACTATTTTTAATCCACTTGGTTCTTAAGATAGTAACCCATGGTTTTGGAGAACTTTGGGTTCTATTTCTACCCAATTCAAGTGGCCACATAGAGGTTCTCTTGTTATGAATCATATGAAACATGGCCACAGTTGGCACAGGTATAGCTGTGTGGTTTAGAAGCTTGCTTCTCAACCATGGAGCCTTAGGTTCAGTTCCACTGTACAGCACCCTTAGGGCAGGTGCTTTTTACTACAGTCTCAATCCTACAAAAGTAGTGTAAGTGGATTTAGAAAGTGGAAACTGAAAGAAACCTATTCATCATCATCGTTTAACGTCCGTTTTTCGTGCTAGCACGGGTTGGACGGTTTGACCGTGGTCCGGGAAGCTAGGAGGCTGCACCAGGCCCCAGTCTGATCTGGCAGTGTTTCTACAGCTGGATGCCCTTCCTAACGCCAACCACTCTGTGAGTGTAGTGGGTGCTTTTTACATGCCACCAACACAGGTGCCAGGGGAGTCTGGCAGCGTCCACGATCGGTTGGTGTTTTTTTACATGCCACCGGCACAGAAGCCAGGTCTCTTCAAGCACAGCAGATTGTTCTGAAATCCAAGGTAGTATATAAATAATTTTATTAGGGGATCTCTTAACTTAATGGTACAGAGCACTCAGCCGGAATTTGAGAGGTGCAGAGTTCAATTCCTTGTAGTGGCTTGCTGGCCAGTTTTTAATAAATTATGTCAATACACATCCTATTTCACAGAAACCCAAAATCTTTTCCGGGAACCTTAGGTAGAGCTTGCTTTAATAGAGGTTTAGATAAACATAAAAAACAAACACACACATACAAATGATAGCAGTTGTTTTTATAGTGTCAGTAACCTAGATATGCTGCTGGAATGTACAACACCAATAAGAAGAATGGCAGTTGTTGTGCTCTGCTCAAGTTCTCCTTATTTACCTCCACTCTGGTTACCATTAGAACTTACTAGCTAATAAAGAACCCAACAACAGGGTTTTTATCAAGCTGCTTAATTCTCTAGAAATAGCAGCCAAGTTCTCTAAAATCACACCCTACTGTCTTAGAAATGGTAAAGGCATATTTGATGATATTGTGGCTGCTGTTTTTTTTTAGAAATAGTAGCTAAATTCTTGCAATTCACATCCCTACAGTCTTAGAAAAGGAAAGTCATTTTTGATAATGTTGTGGTTACTATTTTCTAGAATTAGCCAAGTTCTTTCAAATCATACCCCGCTGTCTCAGAAAACAGAAAGATATTTTTGATAATATTGTCTGAGATGCAGAACCTGAAGTAAAGACAACCTGGTCATGGCTAGAATTCTCTTTATAGAATTCTGATTATAGGTTTTGCTCTACAAGGGTTGACCTAAACAACAGCAGAAACACATTCTTACACATCCTACACAATGCACACACACATACAACATACATATGCACACACACAACACACATACGCACACACAAACACACATACGTACACACACACAAACACATACGTACACACACAAACACATACGTACACACACACACACATGTACACACACACACACATGTACACACACACAAACACATACGGGGACACACAAACACATACGGACACACACAAACACATACGTACACACACACAAACACATACGTACACACACACAAACACATACGTACACACACACAAACACATACGTACACACACACAAACACATACGTACACACACACAAACACATACGTACACACACACAAACACATACGTACACACACACACACACACATACGTACACACACAAACACATACGTACACACACACAAACACTACGTACACACACACAAACACATACGTACACACACAAACAACACACCACACAAAACACATACGTACACACACACAAACACATACGTACACACACACATACACATACGTACACACATACACATACGTACACACATACACATACGTACACACATACACATACGTACACACATGCACATACTACACACACGCACCACACAACACATACGCACACACACCAAACACATACGCACACACACACGATACGCACACACACAAGCACATACGCACACACACAAGCACATACGCACACACACAAGATACGCACACACACAAGCACATACGCACACACCAACACATACACACACACAAACACATACGCCCAAACACAAACACATACGACACACACACACAAACACATACGTACACACACACACACACATACGACACACACAACACACATACGTACACACACACATACAACATACGTACACACACACATACATACGTACACACACACATACACATACGTACACACACATACCATACGTACGTACACACATACACATACGTACGTACACACATACACATACGTACACACATACACATACGTACACACATACACATACGTACACACATACACATACGTACACACATGCACATACGTACACACATGCACACACACATACACACACGCACACACACAAACACATACGCACACACACACAAGCACATACGCACACACACAAGCACATACGCACACACACAAGCACATACGCACACACACAAGCACATACGCACACACACAAGCACATACGCACACACACAAGCACATATGCACACACACAAACACATACGCACACACACAAACACATACGCACACACACAAACACATATGTACACACACAAACACAAATACATACGCACAACACACGCACACAACACAATGCACACACACACACACACATGCTAACAAGGGAGCCTTTATAGTTCAGTGCCCCCTTTTGCTGAATGTTGTTTTTCAAATATCCATTCTCCATGTTTTATGAAAATAAGAAAAGCAGATTATTTTAATGAAATGGGACCCAATTTCACATAGTGGGTTTATTATCTATATTCCCATACAGAATCTTGTTCAACATGTGCCGCTTTCCAGATATGTGTCAGCTAATGCTTTCTATGTTAAATTTTTATGGGAATCGCTAAAGAGGGTGAGGACACCTCATTGTCAACATTATTTAATGGCCATGTTTCCATGCTTGCATGGGTCTGAGGGAGTTTATTGAGACACTTTTCTACTGTAGTATGCCATTCCTGTTGCCAGCCCTCACTGTTTCCAGACATGTTTTTCATGGATAACTGGAAATGAACAACACTGCTTGTACGACAGTGATGCTCATTTACAGTCATTACATAATTTTAAGATAAGGAGACTCAGACATGTTCTTTACATGTCCTTCCTAATGCCAACCACTTTACTAAGTGTACTGGGTGCTTTTTACATGCCACCAGCACCATTGCTTTTTATGTGGTACTGTCTTTGTGCCAGTTGATGAGTGATTAAAGGTACAGAGGCATTTTGCTGTAGAGTAGATACATGGATACCCCAGTTGGAAAAGCAAGTGTGAGTTAGGGAGTCAGGTAAAGAGAGTGTGTGAGTCGGAGTAAAATAAAGAAAGCAATAATGAGAGAGATGGTGGTGAAAATGTGTCAAAACCAGTGACAATGGTAAATGATGGAGTAAATATAGGAGAGTTTTGGGAGCATGGGTTGTGGTAGATATGTGAGGGCATTGAGGGTGATAGCAGATAAGTGAGGTATTAATAACACATAGGAGAAAAGATACAGGAAGGAAGTTTGTAGGCAGATAATGGGAAATGGAAATGTCTTGGGGTGGAGAGGAAGGTAAGTGAGAAATCAGGGGTATGTAGTATGTGCCTACTGTGCTCTGAGGTGATAGAGAAATGATGGGTTTAAGGGGCTGAAATGAAGGGAGAAATGGCTGACAGGTCAGAGAGGATGCAGGTGTGCATGGAGCAGAGCTGCTCACAGACAAGCATTAGTTAAGTGGTTTTAGGATATCAATTCTGCTGTGCTGGATAGACCTTCTCAAATGCAGCAAAGCACTCTGTTCTTTGTCTTCTCCTTCATAAGGCTCAGTGTCTTGAGATTGGCCTTCAATACTTCATCTCATATCTTCCTGGGTCTCCCTCTTTCATGAATTGCATCCAGTTTAAGTGATCGGCTCTTTTCTATGCAGCTGTCTACATCCATATGCATCCCATGGCCAAACCAGTGCAGTCTTCTCTTGCACATTGCTTCTAATTCCTTTTTTAAAAGAGCTTTGTCAATTTAAAATTCTTACGAGTTGTTCATTAATATAAATATTGTAACTGGTTTAAACATTTTTCTAAATAAAACCACAAACTCTTTAAACATTTCATCACACGTCCTGTGACCTCTTCAGGGACCCTCCATTCCATGTCTCCTCAAGTTCTGCTTAGTCCATTCTGAGAAAGAAAGAATGAACTAAAACAGTCAGCATGCTAACATTTCTGCCCAGCTCACCACTTTTGGACAACGAAGACAATAACAATATTGTCCTTGTGGCAATATTTCTAAAAGGACACAGCTAGCCAGGTTAAGAACTATTCTCTGTACGGTCACTTGACCTGCTAGAAATAACAGCCAAATTCCCTTCAAATATCACCTCGCAGTCTTAAAAAGAAATACATACACATTGGATAATAGGTTTTAGATAAACCCAAAAAGACTGAATAGTTATAAGAATGCCTTTCATCACATGTCTGCTAGACCAGAGTTAACTTGGAACTAAACAACATGCACATTACAATACAGATACACCACAACTGTCTATCACTCTTGCACACACCTGTGTACACACACACACACACACAGTGTGTAATGCCCTTAATTGTTGCAGAGTTGTAATTATTAAGTAATTTCACTTATGTAATTATCAGTTGATTTAGGAAGTAAATGATCCTTGTTGGTAATTCAACGTTGATATACCAGAGATATTTACAACATCCGCTATGTCTCTTATCTATCTCAGAATCTTCTTACTCTTTAGTGCTGGCAACATTTATTCTGAAAATTTTATTTTAACTCTTTGTAACTCATTTTTTCATGCTCATATTTAAATTTATACCTCCTTTTTTTTTCTTTTTTTTCTATTTGTTTCCATCATCATTGTGTTGTATACAGACAAATACTATCAAACCCTTGCCTCCAGAATTTCTTCTCCTGCATTGCTCTTGGTAGGTTGCCCTTCAGAAGATCCCTAGACTGCTTTCTGTGCTTTGTTTCCCACATCAGCATTTGATTCAACACCTCATCCTTGCTGGGAAAGCAATGTCCCCAGAATCTTGGTCTTCTTTCCTTTATGTTGGAGGTAACTCTTGGAAGATTTTCCATAAAAAAATCCTTGTTTGTTATATGGGACTGCCATTTGACGTTAAGTGCTGCTCTCAGAAGTCTTGTGTATGTTCCATTTAGTTTCCTTTCCTCTTAGAGTCCATGTTGTGCAGCCATATAAGAGTATGGTTTCTGTTGTTGTTCTAATTGAGAAAAAATAAGATATGTTTGGATATGTAGGTGCAGGAGTGGCTGTGTGGTAAGTAGCTTGCTTATGAACCACATGGTTCCGGGTTCATTCCCACTGCATGGCACCTTGGACAGGTGTCTTCTACTATAGCCTTGGGCTGACCAAAGCCTTGTGAGTGGATTTTGTTGACGGAAACTGAAAGAAGCCCGTCGTATATATGTATATATATATATATATATAAATATATGTGTGTGTGTGTTTGTCCCCACAATATCGCTTGACAACCGATGGTGGTGTGTTTGCGTCCCTGTAACTTAGCGGTTCGGCAAAAGAGTCCAATAGAATGAGTACTAGGCTTCCAAAGATTAAGTCCTGGGGTCAATTTGCTCGACTAAAGGCGGTGCTCCAGCATGGCCGCAGTCAAATGACTGAAACGAGTAAGTAAAAAAAAAAGTAAATATGATAGAGAAATTTTACCCCGTGGATTGATTCACAACTTTTTACTCATCTGCCTGTGTGTTTGTACATTTTTCCATGCTTGCATAGATCAGACATGTCTTTTTTATCCAGCACGGTAAGGTGCTGCTTGTTGTAGATTTGCAACTGGGTTGCTAAGTAATTAACTAGCTAGATAAACAGATATTTTACTTGTCTGACAAGTACATTTACATAAATAGGTTCATGATTACAAAATAGTATGTATATTAGCAGCATTTGTAACTGATTAGAAATGACAAAAAAAAAAACTACTCTAAAAGCCTTGGTAAACCAAAAGTGAGTATGCAAATATTGGGGTATCTAATCATAAATTTCAATTTAAAAGGCAATTTTCTGAGCTTATGTATTTGTGGAAACTTTTTTTTTTTTTCACCCAACATAATTAGTGCAGTAAATTGTCAGTTGTTTACACATATGACAGGATCCAACATGAAATATGATGATTGGAAAATTTGTGCTTATCTGTGATTATCCATCATACTAATAAGCAAAAACACTTTCCAAGGATGTTTTAAATCTAAAAACAAGCAGCATGGGTGATTAGCTGACTGAAATTTTACGAAAATAATACATTGTTGATTGTAGGCTGTCTTGTCTTCAAAGCTAGCTGTTGAGAGGAATCGATGAGGCTAAATTCTTTCACAAGGCATTGATTGGCCCAGGGCTATAATAGAAAGCACTTACCCAAGATACCACACAATGGAACTGAACCCAAAACCATTAGGCTGCATAAAGCCATATACATGTGTGTGCACACACATGTATACATACACACATGTGCTGGTGCCACATTAATAGCACCCAGTGCAGTCTGTAAAGTGGTGGGTGTTAGGATGGGTACCTAGCCATAGAAACCCAGGCAGCTCTTTAGCTGGCCAACTTCTGTCAAACTGTCTAACCAATAGAGAATGGGCATTAAATGATGATGATCTTTCTGTCTGTCTCTCTCTGTCATCTGAAGAGACACATTTGCACTGTTGGATGCTCTTGAACCAGTTGTTAAGTATCTCACTCATGAGAGATTGATGCTAGATGGGTCGAAATAGTTGTAGTGATTAATAAAAATTCTTGTATCTTCCATCTTCTGTCTCTTATTAACCAAATATCTGTTTATCTATCTATCTATACATATACAATCATACATACACACACACACATACACATATAAGGGCATCCAGCTGTAGAAACCATGCCAAATCAGACTGGAGTCTGGTGTAGCCCCTCAGCTTGCCAGTCCTGGTCAAACCATCCAACCCATGCCAGCATGGACAACAGATGCTAAATGATGATATATGTATATGTGTGTGTGTATGTATGTATGCATGTGTATAT